>NC_055986.1:167915313-168223884 GCF_018446385.1 Zingiber officinale | reverse complement strand
ACAACCAAATCACGGATGGGTTGGCTAAGTTAGCAAGTTTATTGTCACCGATCATGATAAAACAGTCGATCGAGCAAGTCTCACTCGTAGCGCACATCGACAGGATGGATGGAATAAACTTCTCGAGCTACTGGAGGACCCCATTGATAGAGTTCCTTCGATAAGGTAGCACTCTAGCCAATCAAGAAGAAGCTTGAATGTCGAAAAAGAGGGCTAGACAGTTCACTCTGATAGGAGACCAGCTGTATAAAAAAGCTTTCTCAAGGTCGTTGCTCAAGGAAGAAGCGCGAATGTTGAAAACGAGGGCTGGACGGTTCACTCTGATCGGAGACCGATTGTATAAAAGATCTTTCTCAATGTCGTTGCTCAAATGTGTCACTCCAACCAATCAGGAAGAAGCTTGAATGTTGAAAAATAGGACTGGATGGTTCACTCTGATCAGAGACCAGCTGTATAAAAGAGTTTTCTCAAAACCATTGCTCAAGTGTATCGGATCAGAGGACGTCAAGTACATCCTTCAAGAAGTGTATCAGGGCTCCTACGGAAGCCACCCGGGCGGCATATCGCTAGCCCAAAAGATCCTATTGGCGGGATATTTTTGTCCCACACTGTAAGAGAATGTCGCTCCGACAGTGGCCACTTACTTGTCGTGTCAAAAATATCACAACATCCAACACCGATCGACTAAGGAGATGAAGACATGCACTGTGTCTTGTCCGTTCGACCAATGAGTCATGGATATCGTTGGATAATTTCCAATGGCGATCGGTCAGCGAAGATTTCTGCTCATCACAGTAGACCACTTTTCAAAGTGGATGGAGGCCAAGCTGATAGCGAAGATAACCGAACACAGAGTCACCAAATTCATATGGTAGAATATCCTATGTTGGTTCGGCATCATTCGCTAGCTCGTCTCGGATAACGGGAGACAGTTCGCCAGACGGAGACTCAAGAAGTGGTGAGAGGGTTACGACATTGTGCAGGCTTTCACCTTAGTGCCCTACCCTCAGAGTAACGATCAGGCGAAAGTCACCAACCGGGAGATCCTTAAAGGGTTACAAGCTCGGCTCGACCACGTTGGAGGAAGTTGGGTCGATGAGCTCTCGAGTGTCTTGTGAGCTCATCGTACCACACCAAGAGAAGCAACCCGCGTCACACCATTCCACCTGGTGTACAGTGGTGAGACGGTGGTTCTAGTGGAAGTTGGAGTAGAGTCCGATTGGGTGCAACTCTACGACGATGGAAACACCGAGCGAAAGCTCATGGAATTCGACCTTGTGGATGAAGCGCGAGACAAGGCCGCCGTCCGGCTGATAGCGTACAGACAACGCATGAAGCAGAACTACAATCGGAGGGTGATCCCAAGGTTATTTCAGGTCGTTGACCTGGTTTGGAAAAGAATAAAACAGGTCGGCGACGTCACCAAATTAGAGGTTCTATAGGGAGGACCTTTTAAAGTCATTCAGAAGCTTCACTTAGGAGCCTACTACCTACAGGATGAGGATGGGCGAAAGCTCGAGCGGCCTTGGAGTGCGAACCATCTCCAGCAATATAGGGTCAGGGTGAGAGGTGAGTGGTTAAATTTGAATGTACTTGTATAAGTGTAGATCTTGTGGATGCAAGAAGACAATGAATAAAAATTCTAAGTGTTCCAGACTCTTGTGTTATTCGACCAAGTTAAAAGTCGAGCGACGACTATAAATTCTAGTCTTCACCAACAGTCGAGTGACGACTATAAACCCATATCTTCATCAAAAGTCGAGCAGTGACTATAAACCCTAGTCTTCACTAACAGTCGAGCGATAACTATAAACCCTAGTTTTCGTCAACAGTCAAGCAGCAACTATAAATCCTAGTCTTCACCAACAGTCAAGCGACAATTATAAACCCATGTCTCCACCAACAGTCGAGCAATGACAATAAATCTATGTCTTCGTCAAAAGTCGAGCAGCAACTATAAACCCTAGTCTTCACCAACAGTCGAGCATCAACTATAAACTCATTTCTTCGTTAAAAGTTGAACGGCGACTATAAATCCCAGTCTTCTTCAACAGTCGAGCGACGACTATAAATCCATGCATACGCATCAACAGCCGAGCGACAGCTATAAACTCAAGTCTACGGCGAATGGTTGTCGAGCAACGGCTCTAAAATCGAGTCGATGATGAATAAGGTTGAGTGGCTTCCTAAAGTCATAAAATAAAGTTAACAGGTCGAGTAATGATCAAAGCAGGGATGCCTCACCATGATATTGCCATTCGGCCTATGCTGGAATGGGCATGTGATAGTCTCTGGGATTAGCTACACTAACGATCGAGAAAGCAGGGAGTTATACTTAGATAAATTTTATAAAATTTTAAGTGGTGCACAGTCCCAATTGAGCCAAACGACAACACATTGATCAAGCACTTTCAAGATTCAACAAAGTGAAGAGACGTCGAATGGTGAGTCGCCAACAGGCACTTGTAAAGTCTGATTGAAAGATTAAATGTCGAATGACGATGCATTCATTTTAACTTAGAAAATTTGTTACATATGGAGAAATATAGAAAGTGACCTGAGGAGGCAAAGGCTACTCGAGATAGTTGAGCACGTTGTCAGGGAGCAACTCGGTCAGCTTCTCCCTGTTGATAGCATTGTTTGTCAACGCGAAAAGGAGATAGCCGCCGTCGTTCAACTGGTTGATAGTCCCATCAATTCCGAAGTTGAATAGGCGGAACGCTCAGTCAGTAAATCGGTCATTGAAGGCATCCGAGTGGAGATAATCCCACTTGAGTACTTCAAATCGACCGGGCACTGCCTCTTGATAAATTTGTAGGGTCGATCGAGAGGCCTCCAACTCCGCTTTTAGAGACTCCACCGATCGACTCTCCCGCTCGGCGCTCAATGCGGACTCGTCCTCCTTCGAGTTTTGAGCTAGGACTCAAGCCTCTTTGTTCTTGATCTCTAAGTCTTCAATGGCTCGGAGTTACATGGTGTTGGCTGAATGGATCTTCGACTCAAAAGAGCTGGCATGTTTATTGTGTCTCGCCAGTTGCGAAGTCTGATCGGCGCTCTTGCTCCTCTCTGCCTCCAACAGCTTGGAGCTTTGTTGCAGATCGACGGTTAGTTAGGCCCCCTCGGCGGTTAGTTGCTCCAAGCGCGCCTCAGAAGCCTCCGGCTGACCACTAGAGGTGTGCATCTGTTGGACTTCATGCTTGAGGAAGGCTAGCCTCTGGCACATGGCCAAACTCTCAACCGAATATTATAGTGACAAGGAGAACGTAAGGGTCGAGTGGGCAAACACATGTAAATATAAATTCAATATACTTACCCCAGTGGCCATCTGAGTATGGTCATTTGCGAGCTCGCCCGGAGAGATGACAAGAGGGGGGGGGGGGGGGGGCTCATATTTGTACAAGAGGCCCTTGGATCCGAATCTGATGCTAGGGAGTGTGGGATGCAATGTCGTCCGAGCTACGTCATTCATCAGTTGGCAAATGGATGATTGTCATTATTTGGTGCTGGCCGTTCGGACCATACAGTTCAGAGGTCGCTCTCCCCATGGACTTGGACCTAGGGACCGGCCGGATGACGGATGCTTGTGCGGCCGACGAGGATGGTGGTGGCATGAAGGTGACCGACAGTGAACAGATTGTTCCCGACGGTAGATCAGACAGCAATGGAGTCCGGTCGGAGGAAACGGAAGTATGGAGCACATCGACTCCTTGCTTTGGAAGAACGGGCGTTGATGTCTCACCCCGCTCAGATGAAGGGCGTGAACTGGATCGGGTAGGGGTCTACAGGCCGGATGTGGAGGAGCGGGAGGAAACTTTCGCACGACGCCTCTTGCGCCGTTGGAGGGGTTCGTCGGAAGTGGCCGACTCTGAAGCAACCGCGATTGGCAGCATCGAAGGTCGTTCAGGAAGAAGGTCAGCTATAGCGGTCGATGCTGTTAGGATCGTTCGTACTCGGCTAGAGAGGGGGGTGTGAATAGCCGACCCCAAATCGTCGTTTCTTTCTACAAAACGTGTTAGCGCAGCGGAAAATACAAAGAAACGAAAGAGAAGAAAACCAAACCTTAACACAAGGATGTAACGAGGTTCGGAGATTAGGGTGTTGGTTGCTACTCGGAAAGCCTATAGGTTCCACTGTACAAAAATTTTGTACAAAGGTCTGAACCTTTTCCTAGCTACCATGTGTTCTTTTAAATTAAATTTTGGATCTCCTGCGGAACTTAACACGTTTGATCCAAAACTTAATCTATTTGTTCTTTTAGGTTTTGACTTGGATCTCCTGCGGAACTTAACACGTTCGACCCAAGTCTCCTTAAGTTATTAATTCCATTAAATATCAATTTCCATAAAAGGTTCCCAGTACTGACGTGGCGAGGCACATGGCCTTCTTGGATATGGGAGCAACCACCACCGACTAGACAAAACCTTTAATAGAAAGCTAATATTTAATTTCCTAAAATAACTTTAGGTTAACCAAAGAGAACAATCAAATCACAAGGAAAAGAAAGAAACAAAGAACACAACTTCGAAAACATATTCGAAATACTAGAGCGTAAGCCTCTTGTATTTGGTATTATTTCCATAAATAACTAGCATGATGCGGAAATAGAAATTACTAGTTATACCTTGTAGAAAAACCTCTTGATCTTCTACCGTATTCCTCTTCTAACCTCGGACGTTGTGTGGGCAACGATCTTCCAAGATGAGAAACCACCAACCACCTTCTTCTCCTCCAAGCAAGGTTCGGCCACAAAGGGAAACTTCACCAAGGAGGAAAAACAAAATACTAACCAAGCTCCAAGAGATGCTAGCTTTCTCTCCTTCTTCTTCTTCTTCTCCGAGTAGTATCCGGCCACCACAAGAACTCCAAGGGAGAGGGAGAGGTTCGGCCACCACAAGAGGAAGAGAGGGAGAGGTAATGGCCGGCCACACCAAGGAAAGAGGGAGAAAACAATAGAGGTTGTGTCTTGTGAAGGCACCCTCACCCTTCTTTTATATTCCTTGGCCTAGGCAAATTAGGAAATAAATTTTCCTTAATTTCCTTGACATGATTTAATTGAGAGAAATAAAATAAAATTTCCCAATTAATTTGTGATGGCCGGCCACATCATTGGAAGGCAAATAGGACAAGTTTCAATCAACAATTAAAACTTCCTAATTTGTTTCGGAAATTTTAAAAATAAAATTTCTCTTTAAAATCTCTTCATGGTTAATAAAAGGAAATATCTATAATTTTAATTTTATTAACATGTGAATAATTTTAAAGAGAAAATAAAACATCTCTCAAATCTACAAATAAGGAAAGGGATCTAATCTCTTTCTTTAATCTTTTGTAGATCTTTTATACGAGAGATATTTTAATTTTTATTCTCTTTAAAATATATCTTCCACATCATAATAAAAATTAAAATTAAATTTCTTTTTAATTTTATTTGGCCGCCTTACTAGCTTGGGTTCAAGCTAGGGCCGACCACCCAATAATCATACCTAGGCCGGCCCTAGCTTGATTCCCAAGCTAGCTTGGCCGGTTGGGTGTGAAGGTGGGTATAGGTGGGGATAGTACTCTATAAATAAGAGGCTACGATAGGGACCGAGAGGAGGAATTGGGTGTGGTCGCCCGATAAAATTAAGCATCCCGTGTTCGCCCCTAACACACAACTTAATTTTATCAATGATAATTCATTCCACTAGAGAACTATCATTGAACTACCGCACCAATCCCAAATTACATTTTGGGCTCCTTCTTATTATGAGTGTGTTAGTCTCCACGTGTTTAAGATATCGAATGTCCACTAATTAAGTGAGTTCTTGACAACTCATTTAATTAATATCTAAGTCCAAGAGTAGTACCACTCAACCTTATTATCATGTCGGACTAAGTCCACCTGCAGGGTTTAACATGACAATCTTTATGAGCTCCTATTGAGGACATTATCAACCTAGTATCACTAGGACATGGTTTTCTTCTATAATCAACAACACACACTATGAGTGATACCATTTCCCAATTTATCGGGTTTATTGATTCATCGAACTAAATCTCACCCATTGATAAATTAAAGAAATAAATATCAAACATATGTGCTTGTTATTATATTAGGATTAAGAGCACACACTTCCATAATAACTAAGGTCTTTGTTCCTTTATAAAGTCAGTATAAAAGGAACGACCTCAAATGGTCCTACTCAATACACTCTGAGTGTACTAGTGTAATTATATAGTCAAGATAAACTAATACCTAATTACACTACGACTTTCTAATGGTTTGTTCCTTTCCATTCTGGTCGTGAGCTACTGTTTATAATTTATAAGGTACCGATAACATCATCTTCTGTATGTGACACCACATACTATGTTATCTACAATATAAATTAAATGAACAACTACAAACAAATGTATATAATTAGACCAAATGTGATTCTTTATTCATAATGAATGTTTACAAAGCTTAGGCTCTCAGTATACACTCCAACATAGGGCTCCTACTCCTCGGCGTGTCTGTAAGGTGGACGAGTCCAGTCAATCCGTCGGTGGATGAGTCCCCGGAGAACCGGCTAATACAATATACTCCTTGTGGGTGGAGAAACCTCGCCACAAACGTTTGCAACAGCAAACAAAGAGTACAAGAACAGTAAGAAAAGCAATACAATATGAATACAATAGCACTCTACCAATTGCTTGCTTTCTTGTCGACTGGAGGTGAAGCAGCAACTTCACAACCCAACCTTGCAGCTGGTCGACGACTGGAAGCTTACGCGAAGCTTCGGAGGCGAGCTCAATCAAAGCTCAGTTGAAGCAGAAGCTTCAGCAGCAGAAGAACAGAAGTTCTAGCAGAAAAGAAGAAGAAGCTTAGTGCAGCAGCAATCCTCGACCCCTTTATACCTGCGAAGAAGACACAGCAAAAACTAGCCGTTGCTACGCAACGGCTAGGACCTGGACCGATCAGGCTTCAGCCTGATCGGTCCACAGCGCTCCTGGACCGATCAGGCCCTGTGCTGACCGATCAGAAGGCTTCACAGAGAGTTGCCCAACTCTCTGTGTGGAATCTGATCGGTCCCCGGACCGATCCCAGCTCTCCCAGATCGGTCGTGGAGACCGATCAGGCATACACCTGATCGGTCCCTAGACCGATCAGGAGCTTCTTTCTTCACTTCTGATCGTCGCCTGATCCGTCTGTGGACCGATCAGGAACTCCACAGTATGCTACTGAGTGGAATCTGATCGATCACCAGACCGATCAGGAAACACTGAGTATCACTGGATCGGTCTGCAGACTGATCCAACTCCTAGGTTTAGAGTGCCCTCTCTAACCTAGTTCGGAGAACGAGCTACCGAGCCCTCTCCGACTCCATATGCCAAGCTTCACTCACTTGGACTTCTCAACACCAGATGTCCGATCACCCTTGATCTATCTGGATTTTCCCTTGCCCGGCTTCACTCACCAGGACTTTCCACCTGACTTCACTCACCAGGATTTCCACACTGCCTAACATCCCAGTTAGGACTTTCCCACTGCCTGGCTTCACTCACCAGGACTTTCCAACTGCCTAACATCCCAGTTAGGACTTCCTCACTGCCTGGCTTCACTCACCAGGACTTTCCCACTGCCTGGCTTCATTCACCAGGACTTTCCAACTGCCTAACATCCCAGTTAGGACTTTCCCTCGTGCCAAGCTCCCTGCTTGGACTTTTCCAGTGCCAAGTCTCCATACTTGGACTTTTCAGGTCAACCAGGTCAACCTTGACCTAGGGTTGCACCAATAATCTCCCAACCATCTATTCTTGTCTCACATCAAGAATAGAACTCTCTCACGAGTGTCAAACATCAACATGCAACTCAACTAGGTCAACCTTGACCTAAGGTTGCACCGACAATCTTCCCAAGTCAAACATCAAAATACAACTCGAGTCAAGTCACCTCGAGTCGGGTCAACCAGGTCAACCTTGACCTAAGGTTGCACCAACAATCTCCCCCTTTTTGATGTTTGACAAAACTCATAATCAAGTTAGGTTAACCCGATAACCTAACTTAGGTTTTCCAACCATCTTCCAATGTCCAATGTTCTTTCCTTGAACATTCTCTGGACATTCTCCCCTTAGGTTAACCCGATAACCTAACTTGGGTTCTCCAATAATTCTCCCCCTTTTTGACACACATCAAAAAGAATTCCAATGTTCTTCCTCGAACATTCCTTGACATTCTTCCCCTAGCTTAGGTTAACCCGATAACCTAACTTGGGTTCTCCAATAATTCTCCAATGAACACTCTCCCCTTTTTGACACACATCAAAAAGAAAAAGGAGGGTATCAAGGTCAGGAGTTTCTTCCTAATGAAAGTCCCATACCTTTCATAGGAACTCTTAATTTCCCCCTTGATACTAAACTCAACAATCAACTTAGTGATAATCCCATATCACTAATCCTCAAAAGTCTTAAGGAGTAAAAACTCCCCCTAAAAGTCAACTCCCCCTTGACAATTAGGTAAAACTCCCCCTTGACCATTGCACCAACAATGTCTTTGTGAGTTCCAAACCTTTAGAAATCCACAAAACCCAACTTCTAGCTGAACTTTCAGACAACAGACTGAAATCAGGCAAGTTGGCACGCCCTGATCGGTCCCCAGACCGATCAGGGATTCCCTGGATCGGTCACAGTGACCGATCCAGCATCCCCTGGACCGATCAGGCAACCTCCTGATCGGTCCACAAGTCTGATATCAGATTTCTGATTTCTTCTCCCGAAATTCAGAAACCTCTAGAAAATCACAGAAAATCTCAAAAATTGTAAAATTTTGAGGATACATTCCTCATAACATACATTATCATGGAAAAATAATTTTCGATGAAAATAACTTCCATTTTCAAATCTTGATACAAAGTTCAAAAACTTTGAAATAGTTCAAGTTTAACTCAACTTTGTATCACAATGTTCAATGATGAATGCTATCACTAGGAAAGCTTCATCAAGGTTTTTCAAATCAATTTTAAAATGCTTTTAAAACCATTTGACTTTAGGACCATAATCTTAGGGCTAGATGTACATGACTTGTACACAAGCTTTCCCTATGATCCTTAATTTCTTGAATTAGGGTCATCTAGGTACAAGGACTATGCACCTTGATCCTAACTCATGATCCTAATATCTCACACACATCTAAGGTGTATCAAACCACATTCAAGTCAATTTGATGTGAGATATGGATTTAGATCAACTTAGACTAAGTTCTCATGCATTTTCTAAACACCAATTTGATCTCAATATCAAATTATATGTTTGTCCTTAAATCAATTTCATTGATTATAATGCAAGAGATGATGACATGGCATATAATGATATCATAAGTAAAAACATGTGCCAATGTCATGATGTCATGGCATAAAGTTTGAAAACTTAAATAAAGCATGACATATAAACTAGCCTAAGCATTATCATGACATTTCAAATGATAATGAAACTAAACATGATGTCATGACATGTGAGGGCAAACAATCATGGCAAGATTTAGCATAAATAAATATACCTAGATTACTTATCTAAGTATTCTTAACCACTTTGCTAACCTAAAATTTAATCCTAGATTGCCCCAAAATGCCAAAATCCTAATTTTGACACTTCTTGAACTCTAGATTAATTCATGCCACTTAAAGATCAAATTTATCCTCAAAACTTGGCATGTTTCATTTTTCCTCGAGAGTTCTCTAGATTTTCCCAAATTGTGCCAATTGAGATTAAAAATAAAATTTCCAATCTTTAGGCACATTTAACTCTTCAAAGGAGTAAATGATAATTCCATTTCATTTTCAAAAGTTCTCAAAACCTTGAAAATGCTCCTTGAGTGTCAATTTCCTCAAAGTTGGGTTAATTACCCTTCTAATCGGAGTTGACACTCTCTAACCCATCTATGGGGTAGAGAAGATGCTCCTAGGAACCCAATACCTATTAGAGCTCATTGGGTTCACTAAATATTCACTAGGGATAACTTCCCTAGCAACCCTCCTAATGACCCTCTTAGGCTTTAAAGCCTTGGTCATTTGGGTCTCATCAAGGTCAACTATAGGGGTGACTTCCCTTGTGACCTTGGTAATGGTCTTCCTAGCCCTAGGTTTTGTTCCATAATCGAATGAAACATTATGATAAGTGGGCTTGACCAATTGGGACTTAGGTTTGTGACCCAAACCTTTCTTGTCCTTGGACTTGGGTTTTTGACCCCTAGACCCTAGAGTCAAATCCTTAAGAGCCTTTTCTAGAGAGTCAAGTCTTGACCTCAAGACTTGATTTTCTTTCTCTAATACCTCAAGTTTTGATTTATCATTCTTTCTTGAGGTGTTCCTAGGCATGTGTCTAGTTGATTTAGGGTTTCTACCTAGGTTTTCCTTAACCTTAGAAGTGTTAATCCTAGGGTTAGCATTCCTAGTAGTATCCCTATCTAGGTTGACATGTTTAGCACCTAAGCACATGTATTGATTTTTAGTGTTAACATGCTTATCATTATTAACTAATGCAATAAAATTACTAGCATGTATCCTACTAGAATTGCACGAATGAGCCTTAAAAGATACCTTAGGGTTTGCCTTAGCTCCCCCTATCGATGTGCATCCCTTGTCCTTGTGAGGTTTCCTCCCTCTCGGACATTGGCTCCTATAGTGTCCCCTTCACTTGCATTGAAAGCACACCACGTGCTTCTTGCCTTTGCGTGTTGGGACTCCGGCTTCCTTGACCTTTGGTGCCGGTGGAGTCTTTCTAACCTTCTTTGGACATTTGCTCTTGTAATGTCCATGTTTCCTACACTCAAAACACATTATGTGTAATTTGCTTGAAATCACAGTGTTTGAGTTACCTAGGGTTGTGGATGGAGATGAGCTTTCTTCTTCAACCCTTCCGGAGGTGGGAAGTTCTTCTTCTTGCTCCGAACTTGAACAAGAGGAACTCTCCTCCTCTTCTTCCTTGGATGTTGAGTAGCCCTCAACTCCCAATTCGCTCCCTCCATGATGTGAGCTACTTGGCTCACTAGGCTCCTCTTCATGGCTTGAAGTGGAGCTCTCCTCATGGTACTTGGCCAAGTTATCCCACAACTCCTTGGCATTGTTGTATTTACCTATCTTACACAAAACATTAGTAGGTAATGAAAATTCAATTATTTTAGTTACCTCATTGTTGATCGTGGATTGATGGACTTGTTCCTTCGTCCACTTGTTCTTCTCTAGAGGCTCTCCTTCTTTATCCATTGGAGGAGTAAACCCTTCTTGTACACAAAACCAGTTCCACATATTAGTCCTAAGAAAATACATCATCCTTACCTTCCAATATGCGAAGTTGTCGTTGTAGAAGGGTGGAATGGTGATGTCTTCTCCAAATTGATCCATCTCTAGCTTGTGCTCCCCCGGGTGTTGATCCGTCGAAGAGCGGCCTCGCTCTGATACCACTTGTTAGGATCGTTCGTACTCGGCTAGAGAGGGGGGTGTGAATAGCTGGCCCCAAATCGTCGTTTCTTTCTACAAAACGTGTTAGCGCAGCGGAAAATACAAAGAAACGAAAGAGAAGAAAACCAAACCTTAACACAAGGATGTAACGAGGTTCGGAGATTAGGGCTCCTACTTCTCGGCGTGTCCGTAAGGTGGACGAGTCCAGTCAATCCGTCGGTGAATGAGTCCCCAGAGAACCGGCTAATACAATATACTCCTTGTGGGTGGAGAAACCTCGCCACAAACGTTTGCAACAGCAAACAAAGAGTACAAGAACAGTAAGAAAAGCAATACAATATGAATACAATAGCACTCTACCAATTGCTTGCTTTCTTGTCGACTGGAGGTGAAGCAGCAACTTCACAACCCAAACGCAGCAGCTGGTCGACGACTGGAAGCTCACGCGAAGCTTCGGAGGCGAGCTCAATCAAAGCTCAGTTGAAGCAGAAGCTTGAGCAGCAGAAGAACAGAAGTTCTAGAAGAGAAGAAGAAGTTACAGCGGCAGCTGCCCTCGACCCCTTTATACCTGCGAAGAAGACAGCCAAGAAACTAGCCGTTGCGTCACAACGGCTAGAACCCTGATCGGTCTGTGGACCGATCAGGCAACATCCTGATCGGTCTGCAGACCGATCAGGGAAGAAGCCTTCGCTTCTGTTCCGTCCCTGATCGGTCCATGGACCGATCAGGAAACCTCCTGAACCAGTCAATTGGGAGTCCAATGTGGAAGCTTCATGATGGTCGGAGAGGGTTCGGTAGCACGCTCTCTAGACCATCAGGGGTGAGGGCAGCAAGCTTGGAAGCGACTCGAGAATCACAGCTTTGGATCGGTCTGCAAACCGATCCAACTCCTAGGTTTAGAGTGCCCTCTCTAACCTAGTTCGGAGAACGAGCTACCGAGCCCTCTCCGACTCCATATGCCAAGCTTCACTCACTTGGACTTCTCAACACCAGATGTCCGATCACCCTTGATCTATCTGGATTTTCCCTTGCCCGGCTTCACTCACCAGGATTTTCCACCTGACTTCACTCACCAGGATTTCCACACTGCCTAACATCCCAGTTAGGACTTTCCCACTGCCTGGCTTCACTCACCAGGACTTTCCAACTGCCTAACATCCCAGTTAGGACTTCCTCACTGCCTGGCTTCACTCACCAGGACTTTCCCACTGCCTGGCTTCATTCACCAGGACTTTTCAACTGCCTAACATCCCAGTTAGGACTTTCCCTCGTGCCAAGCTCCCTGCTTGGACTTTTCCAGTGCCAAGTCTCCATACTTGGACTTTTCAGGTCAACTAGGTCAACCTTGACCTAGGGTTGCACCAATAATCTCCCAACCATCTATTCTTGTCTCACATCAAGAATAGAACTCTCTCACGAGTGTCAAACATCAACATGCAACTCAACTAGGTCAACCTTGACCTAAGGTTGCACCGACAATCTTCCCAAGTCAAACATCAAAATACAACTCGAGTCAAGTCACCTCGAGTCGGGTCAACCAGGTCAACCTTGACCTAAGGTTGCACCAACAGATGCATCACTAGCCGCTGTCTGACTGCCTCCTGCCTCGCTGACCGGCGCAAGAGTCTCGCCAGCCTCACCAAGCGGGTCTTCAAAAGGGGTGACCGACTGCAAGCCACGGCTCTCCAACTCAGCCACGGTCGTTGAGTTGATCTCTGCGTCCACGAGCCTACTCTTGCCGGCCAGGCGTGCCCTCAACATGATGCAGGTTGCAAAAAAGGGAGGAAAAGTTAATTAGATTCAAAGATGAGGAGATGAAAGAGCATACCTAGGCTGGACGATAGGCGTGTTCAGATCAGGCTCAGGCCGAACACATACAGGACGCCCTCCAACAACAGCTTGTGGATGTAATACTTCTGACAGGCTAAACTGGATGATGCTTGGAGAGAGTCCGATCGGTTTCTGTATCTCCTAGGAGTCGTCATCACTTCCATTTGCCACTCGGTCGGGAAGTCGGGCCGTCCGGAAAAACGAACAAAGAAATAATGCTCCCTCCAATGCTTATTGGAGGACAACATTTTGTCGAAGAAGACCGAGCCCACTCAGGCTTGGAGCAAGAAGGTCTCCGACTCGGACAATTTAGGGTAGTAGAAGTAATGAAAGAATTGAGGAGTCAAGGGAAGACCGTGCAAGCGAAAGAGAATTACTACCCCGCACAGCAACCTAAAGGAGTTCGACACTAATCGATGTAGGGAAATATGAAAATATTTACACACGGCGGAAAAAAGATGAATGGGAAACCGAAGGCCTACAATAAATTTGTCCTTAAAGAAAGTCAAAAAGCCGGCTAGTGGTTCGTGTGGCCAGTCGTAAGCGGAAGGAAAGGCAACTTGATAAGAAGAGGGAAATTGGTATGTGGATTTCAGCTTTTCTATGTCGTCCCCATCAAACATGGATTCGGTGGAAGTATACCAAAGTCCAGGGATGGACACCGGAGGTTGTGAGGAACTAGTCATCAAAAGCGAGGAAATCTGGAAGAAGTAACGAATGGATTCAACGAAGGAAAAGAAGAAGGAGCTTACTGAGAATGGTCACCGGAGAAGAAGAAGAGAAGAAATGTCGCAGACGCCGCTCGAAGACGAAAACGCAGGGAATGAAGACGACGGCAAAGCGAAGTAATGTTTATACACCTCGCAGTCAATCGCCCTAAGCCGTCCGATGAAGGGTTGTGAAAAACTAGGAAAAGATCCGACTTTAGAATTTGAAAAGGCACCTGTCATATCACCAGCGGTTATCTGCCTATCACATTGAGCGTGCGGCAGTAGAAAGTAGGACACGTATCGGTAGGTTATAGCGGGGCATAAATGAGGTTTAATTAAAAGGTATGGGTGGCATGTTCGGCCATAATTTTTAGAGATTTGCACAGTCTTCTAGAAATTGAGATAATGTCAGTCCTTGTTGTTGGGCACCCAGCTAAGAAAGTTTAGAGAAATGAAAAAATTCGCTAAGTATTAACGTCAACCATCCCGATGGGCACAGATATTCGATTATGGTATAGCCGAATGGCCAATCCAACATCAAACTTATGAGGTATCATCTAAGTAGCAACTACACATCCCCAACAAAGGAATGCTCGGTCAGCCCTCTGACCAGTTACCAGGCCATGGATAGTGTTCGATCGGAGGAGGTCACTCGATACACTACTTGTCCAGTCAGTTGGACTTGTCGCCTCCTTCGACTAAACTTGCGGGGAAAGCTTGTGATGAGGTGATAAAGGAGGCCCACCAAGTGTGGGTCAAAGGAAAAAAGATAGCAGCTAACATAGATGTTAAAGTCAAGGAGGTCAACGTCAGAGGACCAACGGGCTCACTAAATGGTAGCTGAGCGGAGCCCTACATCAAGGGCCCACCGGGCATGACTCGTCTGACCGGCAATGGTATGAGCCAAGCGAAGGCGCGTGTAGATGACTGGATTGCTATTTCGATCAGGTGTGAACATACTATCTAGACTCGTCATCGTAGGGAAGAGTAACCGAACAGAGGAATAGTCGACCGAGCAGAGGAGTACTCGATCAAGCGGCTATCCTATGTTGGTACCCCAAGGTAGTTTTGATGTGATCAAACAAGTTAAGTTAGGTCATATTGTGTTTAACCCTGTGTCTAAGTGTGCATGAACTTAGGAGCATAGAAAGTCGAGCGAAAGACGCAGCTAGCGAGAAGGACGGCACGAGAGAGAGCCGATGGGATCGGTGCATCTGAGGGACAACATCCTACGGAAGAGTACATCAGCGGATGAGAATGGAGCGTGCGGTGTTTCTGAGGAATGAGAAACCGGAGCGGAAGATTTCTTAAGAAACAAAAGACGCAACTGTCCGAGGGATGAAAAGTTGTGGAAGAGTATGCTGGCGGACAAGAAGGAAGCAAACAACGATTCCGAGGGACGAGAAGCCAGAGCGGAAGTTTGCTCAAGAAGGCCAGAAGTTGGGTTCGGGTGAGCCCTATTTTGGATAGCCAAAATCACCTAAGCAAACGGAGCCGGAGTGGAAAAGCCGGACCGATGCGAGCGGAACCGGAGTAGGAGACCAGGACCAAAAATCAACAAAAGCTGATTTTTGTCCCTGTGGTGCCCGGACCTGGTCGAGGCGCCCGGACCAGTCTGGGGCGCCCGGACCAGTCTGGGGCTCCCGGACCAGTCTGGGGCGCCCGGACCTGGTCAAGGCACCCAGACCAGTCCGAGGTGCCCGGACTGGAACCCTTCCGGATGCCCGGAACCTAATTCTTAGCCAATTCGACGTTGCGTTTGAACATTGCGTCAGGGATAAAGTTTTATTTCATTTCAGGCACCCCGAGCATAGCTATATAAGCAGCCTTGCTCCCAGAAGCTAACAACAACAGGAATTACAAAGTAACAACACTTGTGCTTGAGTTTGTCTGAGTTTAGCTTTCTGATTATGTGTATTCATTACTGTAAGAGGCTTCTCCGCCCTGAGGAAATTTTTAGTGCGTTTTTTCATCTGCTTTGGATTAACAACCTCCTCGATTATAACCAAGTAAATCTGTTGAGCCTCATCTTCTTAGTTTATTATTATTTCTATGTTTGTACAAATATTTCAATTAACTTAGAAGTTCAAGAAATGTCTTTTTGTTTTATTTTTGTGGAGGGTCTATTCACCCCCCCCTCCCCTCTAGTCGGCCGCCAAGAGTCCTAACAAGTGATATCAGAGCAAGGACGCTTCAGGAGGACTAACCGCCAAATGAAGCACACGAGATGGCCAGACCAAGCATCTACCCACCAAAATTCGCGGAGGAGTTCGCGAGCTGGAAAAATATAATAAAGGTATTTTTCAAAATAGACTTTGATTTATTATTAGTAATGGAATTTGATTTTGAAGCACTCGAGGGCAAGGAAAAGTATCAATGGATGAAGAAAGAACAAGCCGACTTTGTGGCAAACGACAAGGTAGAGTTTCATCTACTGAGCGTCCTACCACCATAAGAAGTCAATCAGATCGGAGCTTACGAGTCCGCCAAGGACCTCTAGGAAAAATTCTTGGAACTTCATGAAGTAACCTCGGAGGCGAAACATTCTAGATGGGACTTACTTCGCAACCAAATCAGCAATCTCCGATTAGAAGAAGACGAAACTATAGCACATCTTCACTTGAGGATCAAGGAGCTCATCACCGGATTTTCAAATCTCGAAGAAAAGGTATGCAGTCGCGATTGGCTAAGGTACACTCTTAATGCATTTCCTAGAAATATAAAATGGGCATCATTAGTAGATATCTACTATATCTCTAAGGATTTAGAATCTGTTACCTTAGAAGAGTTATTTTCAACTTTTGAAATCCATGAAACAAGATGTCAAAGAAGGAGTCAAAGCACAACATTACCTTTAAGGCAAAAATGGACGAACAAGATTCAGAATCCTCTCTCGATGATGATGAAATGACAATGATGGTAAGACGATTTAAAAAAATATATTTAAATTTAGAAAAACTAACCATCTACAGGGTAGAAAGAAATGAAAAAACCAAATGCTACCACTGAATGAAAAAGAGCATGTTAAAGACAACTGGCATAAGTTGAAGAACAAAGACAAGGGCAAGAACAAGAAGCATGTCCAATCTAACAAGTATAAAACGCTAAAGGCTACGTGGGATGAAACATCGTCCGAATTAAAGATTGAGGCTTTCTCCGAACTTGCATTAATGGCAAGCCATCAAGAAAACTAACATAAAGCAAGCTCGTCCGAAATTAGCATCGAGAGCATTGATGAAGGGAGAGCTACATCAGATAAAAGCAGCAGTTCAGGGGGAGCTACGGATGATGGGATCGACAAGGTAAGTCAGGTACGATCTCTATCTCCCGATAAATTATTCAAGTTTGTTAAATTATTGTCAAAGGATTGTTGTAAGCTAGAAAAAGAAAATCAAGAGTTAAAATTGATTCTAGCCAAATCTTGTCCATTAGAAGAATTTGATAAAATAAAACTGAAAAATGATAATTTGCAAAAAGAAATAAAGAACTTGAAAAATTATACATGCTCATATAATATAAGTATTAGAAAATTTAATGGCCTAGATTGGTACCTTGATTATCAGAATGGACAAATTAGAAAATTTTTTTGGAAATATATTTCTAAAATATTTTTAATCAACCCAGTTGGAAGGAACATATATTGGGTTCCAAAATCATTCTTGAATTAAAACTTTAAAGTTAGGGCTTTCAGAGAGTAGATTAAATGTTTGATTTCCTTAAGAGGCTTTATCTAGAAAGTGATTGTTGTTCCAATAATCAAGAAGGCCTAGTGCCTCCCCACAATCTGGAAGTCAATTAATGAAATAAATTTTTAATTGACTAGCTGATAAAGTATTTAATTGTAATTAATGTTTTAAATAGTTACTCAAATATTTTTTACTTAGATTTTTTTTTGCAAAACTAAAAGTTTCTAAAATTATTTACATTCCATTTTTTTTAAATGATATCAAAATTGTTTTCAAAGTTTTCAAAAACTTAATAAGTTTTTCAAAATTATTAGAAAAACAGAGTTTTTTTTAAACTAAAAACTTTCTTATTTTTGAAAAGTTACACTTAGATTTTTTTTTAAGTACCCCACTTTTTATGTGATGAAAGGAGGAGAAGGGAAGATTAAGTCTAGGGGGAGGTAACTTAAATTTTTTCAATTTTTGCACTTTATTGTAAAATTTATTTCTTTTACTTTATGTTGGTTTACTCTAACTTAACTTGGGTTTCTCATATCAAAAAGAGAGAGATTGTTGGTACCCCAAATTAATTTTGATGTGATCAAACAAGTTAAGTTAGGTCATGTTGTGTTTAACCTTGTGTCTAAGTGTGTAGAAACTTAGGAGCATAGGAAGTCGAGCGAAAGACGCAGTTAGCGAGAAGGATGGCACAGGAGAGAGTCGACGAGCTCGGTGCATCTAAGGGACGAGATGCTACGAAAGAGTACACTGGCAGATGAGAAGGGAGCGTGCGGTGTTTCCGAGGGATGAGAAGTCGGAGCAAAAGATTGCTCGAGGAGCAAAAGACGCAACTATCTGACGGACGAAAAGCTATGGAAGAGTACGTTGGCAGACGAGAAGGAAGCAAGCAGCGATTTCAAGGGACGAGAAGTCGGAGCGGAAGTTTGCTCGAGAAGGCCGGAAGTTAGGTTCGGGTGAGCCCTATTCAGGATGACCAAAATCACCCAAGCAAGCGGTGTTGGAACGGAAGACCCGGATTGATGCGAGCGGAACCGGAGCAAGAGACCGGGACCAAAAATTAAAAAAAGATGATTTTATGCCCCGGGGGCCCGGACTAGATCGGGGCACCTGGACCTGGTCAGGGCACCCAGACCAGTCCAGGGCGCCTAAACTAGGGGTGCTCGGACCAGTCCAGGGTGCTCGGAACCCTTCCGAGTGCTCGGACTCCGGGCACCCGGAACCCTTCCGAGTGCCCGGAACCCAATTCTTAGCCAATTCGACGTGGTGTTTGAACGTTGTGTTAGGGATAAAATTTTATCTCATTCCAGGCGCCCCGAGCAGGGCTATATAAGCAGCCCTACTCCCAGAAGCTAACAACAACAAGAATTACAAATTAACAACACTTGTGCTTGAGTTTGTCTGAGTTTAGCTTTCTGATTCTGTTCGTTCATTGTTGTAGGAGGCTTCTCTGCCCAGAGGAGATTTTTAGTGCGCTTTTTCATCTGTCTTGGATTAACAACCTCCCCGGTTGTAACCAAGTAAATCTATGGAGCCTCGTCTTTTTAGTTTATTATTATTTCTATGTTGATGCAAGTGTTTTAATTAAGTTATAAGTTCGAGAAAGGTCTTTTTATTTTGTTTTTGTGCAGCGACTTTTCATCCCCCCTCTAGCCGGCCGCCAAAGATCCTAACATCCCACTCGATCAATCGACGGGAACGCTGACGTGTATTTTGACATACTTTTGAGACATGACGTCACCAACACATGGCATGGTCTACAGACGGATTGTACGACAGACAAATCGGAGGATGTGCCTAAGACCAATTAGAGAACGTGTCCATGACCACGTGGGGAACATGTTCACAACCAATGGGAGAACGTGCTCATGCCTCAAAAAGCATGCACGTCGCCCATTAGGATATTATATAAAGGGGGGGGTCCGTACACCAGCGTAGGTACGTGTATAATTCACCTTTTGCGCTTGTGTTACTGTTGTTTCATCTTTTTCTTTATGTTGATGACTGACTTGAGCATGGAGGGCCAACGTTGGGGACTCATTCCCTGACCGGGCAATGACGTTTCTCATGCTTACAGATTTGGAGCGGGGTCTACATCCAGTCAACATCGGAGCGAGGTCTACATCCAGCCAACATCGGAGCGGGATCTACATCCAGTCAACGTAGTACCTACATCCCTAACTTTTCATCTCCATGATTTTTGGGCTTCATTCTTAATTTTTTTTTTATTTTTCAAAAGATTCTGACTTGTATTTCAATAAATATACATAATCATATCTACTGAAATCGTTAGTAAAAGTACTAAAATATTGATAGCCTTCTCTAGTTGTTGTATTAAAAGGGTCGCATATAACTCTATGTATAAGTCATAACAATTCATTAGCTCGTCCATTTTGTTCACTAAAAAGAGTTTTAGTCATCTTGTCTAATAGATAAATTTTATATACCTCATATGATTCAAAATCAAATGGGTCAAAAACTCCATCCTTATGAAGTTTAGATATGCGTTTCTCATTTATATGACTCAAATGATAGTACTAAATATATGTTATGTTTAAATTATTGGATTTTAACTATTTTATATTTATGTTATAAATTAAATTTTCAAAGTCTAGAACATAAAGTTTATTCATTAATTATGCACTATAATAAAATATATCATTTAAATAAATAAAATAATATTTGTTATTGTAAATGAAAATTTTTCCTTGTCCAAATTAGAAATATAAATAATTTTTTTTTTTGTTAAAAAAGATAGTGATCCTGTCCGAGTCGCTGAATCGACGGACGCTGGGCACGTGGCGCTCTCCTCTATCTCCGACCAGCTGCACAGACCTCCGGCGAACCTGCACAGAAGTCGGGCCGGGGAGGAGTCCCCGGCGACGACCCTCCGACGCTCAAGTCAGGCAAGAAGAAGACGATGAAATAGCTCCGAAGATCAGAGTTTTCATACCTCCGGCGAAATCTGCGGGCTCTTATATAGAGCTCTGAGGAGGCTGATGCACATACACTGAGGCACACATGTGTCCTCAGCCCATACCTAGTATGGGCTTGTCAGAGGAGCTTGCCTGACCCCTTACTGCTACAGTCCGAGCACGTCTCTGATGGGACAGCATAATCTTCTGATGAGATAGCATAATCTTCTGTCTTATCATTCTAGCACTTCTGTTTCCGCACTGAGCGGCATGCCGCTCGGCAGTCCCATCAAGTCCGACCGGACTAAGGTATACGTCCGTTCGGGGTATTCCTGGTCATGTGCTCTGGACTGTTCGCAGTGTTGATACCTTATTCCTTCGGCCGAGCGGGCCATCCGCTCGGCACTACTATACTATTCATCATGAGCGTCGGAACCCCGACTTCCCGCCGGGGTGTATTGCTTCCGCTCGGAAGCTTCAGCCGGTCGTCACCATCATTATCCGCTCGGCCAAGCTTCTGGTTGGCCTTTTACCTTTCGACCTCCACGTGGCGTTGACTCTGCTAAATGGGGACTCCCATTCTCATTGCCGGATCAGATAGATCCGCTATCTTAGCGGCCCCCCTAATATCGATCTCACGGATATGGAGGAAGGTTCATATAGATACATAATAATTCTCAAATTCTAAAATAAACCCAATAGACATTAATCACGGACTTGTTTTCCTAGCTAGTTGTAATTGTGTTCCAGCCCATCTCCACTATCAGACTCATGTTTTATAAACAAAGTCACATTTATATAAAAAAAAATGATAATCTCAGTTAACCTCATTGATTATCTTTGGATGACCAGTTCGATCCCACGAAAGTTTCCCACCGGTCACCGGGGTAAATCGGGAAGCGTACGCGGTGGCCAGCTCAGAAACCCAACATCCTTCGATTACGCCCTCCATTTAGAGGAAAAATTTCTACAAATACATCGTAGCTGGGGTTCGAACCGTAAGTACCTAGAAGACAATTTGGATATATATTCTACCGCGACACCATGACTCCAGGGACAGTCACGTTTATATAGATTCTTTGGGAATGAGTAAATTTTTTTACATAATGGATTAAAGAAATCTAATTAAGGTGAAGTCGTTTACTTGAGAAGGTAAAAACTAGAAGAGAGGAAATAATGGTGTTCGAAGCCACCTCGACCCCATCGGGCACCACCTTGGTTTAATCTCTTCTCACTTTGGTGTGGACATTGATCTGGTCGAACCTGGTCAGCCAAGAACGGGTCAAACAGAATAGTCATGCTATTCAGTCTTTTTCTATTAATACTTAATCCACAAGTATTAGCCTCTCATCGCTCCCTCCGCTGCATGCTCCGCCCAAATCCTCTTCTGATGGCCGTCGCCACCGCTTGCCTTCCCCTCCGAGGCCGACGTAGCCGTCGCAGTCTCCTTGCGGCCGTTTTCTTCCTCTACCTGGTATTCCCTGCGCTCTCCCAGGCCTCCTCCGATGCCGTCCCCGCAAACTCCTCCAACTCACGTTCCTTCGTTTTCCCCTCCTTCGACAACGTGGTCAACGGCAGCAATCTCGTCTTCTTCAAGGACGCCGCCATCAGCCCGGGTGCCCTCCAGCTCACGCCCGACCATTACGACAACGTCGACCAGCTCATGAACAAATCCGGCAACGTCTTCCTCACCCGCTCCTTCAAACTCTGGGAGGACCTCCCCGCCACCGCCACCGCCAACGCCTCCCAGCGCGTCGCTTCCTTCAACACTTCCTTCAACATCAACGTCTACCGCCCGAACGAGGACATCCCCGGCGACGGTCTCGCCTTCGTTATTGCGCGCTCCCTCGACGGTCCGCCGCCCGGCAGCGAAGGGGCCTACCTCGGCCTCACCAACGCGACCCTAAACGGCCTCTCGACCAACCAATTCGTCGCCTTGGAGCTGGACACCGTGATGGACAGCAGCGTCGAGGACCCTGACGACAACCACGTCGGCCTCGATATCAACGGCGTCGTCTCCAATGTCACGGCCAGTATGACGCGCTTCAACATCTCGATCGCCCCTGTCGACGGGGTCAACTACACGGTGTGGATCAACTACGATGGTGGCGCGCGTTTCATCCGGATGTACATGACCGTCGTTGGAAATCCGAAGCCGGCGTCTCCGGCTCTGCAAGCGCCTCTGGATCTAAGCGAGTACCTGAATCAGTACTCTTTCTTCGGCTTCGCCGGGGCGACTGGGGAGACTTACCAGCTCAATTGCGTGCTGGCGTGGAATCTGACGGTTGAGATCCTGCCGGAGGACGACAACGACGCTCTCTCAGGGTGGAAGTTGGGGGCGGTGATCGCCGCCGCGGCGTTAGTCGGGTTGGCGCTGGTTGTAGGGGTGGTGGTGTGGATGCACATGAGGCGGCGGAGGGTGAGGGACGTGGACTCGGGGGCAGTGATGGCGGGGACGCTCAGGAGCCTTCCAGGGACGCCGAGGGAGTTCGAGTTCAAGGAACTGCGGAGGGCGACGAGGAACTTCGACGAGAAGATGAAGCTTGGGCAGGGTGGGTTCGGGGTGGTCTACCGGGGGATTTTACCGGGGGAGAACCGCCAGCTGGCGGTGAAGAAGTTTTCCAGGGGAAGCAGCGGCACCGATGATTTCCTCAAGGAGCTCACCATCATCAACCGCCTCCGCCACAAGCATCTTGTGCCCCTCGTCGGTGAGTCTTTCAATTAGTGTTACAGAGAAATCGATTTGTCGAGTAGAAAATTTGATCAATTGATCTCTTAATAACAAGCAGGGTGGTGCCATGAAAAGGGGATTCTGCTTCTGGTGTACGAGTACATGCCGAACGGCAGTCTGGATCAGCACCTCTACGGCGGCGACAACGACCACCGGCCTCTGCTGGGGTGGGAGCGGCGCTACAACATCGTGGCCGGGGTGGGGTCGGCGCTGCACTACCTCCACGAGGAGTACGACCAGCTCGTGATCCACCGCGACCTCAAATCCTCCAACGTTATGCTCGACGCCGGCTTCGGTGCGCGCCTCGGCGACTTTGGCCTCGCGCGCGCGCTGGAGATCGACAAAACCTCCTACGCCGAGCTGGAGCTGGCCGGCGTCCCCGGCACGCTGGGCTACATCGCCCCTGAGTGCTTCCACACCGGCAGAGCCACGCGCACCTCCGATGTCTTCGGCTTCGGGGCCGTCGTCCTCGAGGTCGTCTGCGGCCGCCGCCCCCGCGGCGACAACGGACAGTTCCTCACCGACTCGGTCTGGAAGCTCCACGGCGACGGCCACATCCTCGACGCCGTCGACCCGCGCCTCGACGGCGAGTTCGACGCCCAGGACGCCGAGCGCCTCCTCCTTCTCGGCCTCGCCTGCAGCCACCCAATCCCGTCCGATCGTCCCAAGACGGAGACCATCCTCCAGATCCTCTCCCGGTCGGTGCCGCCGCCCACAGTGCCGGCCGCGAAGCCCTCCTTCGTCTGGCCCTCCGGCCCCGTGGACGATGAGGAAGACGACCGCCTCCGGCTGATACGCAGGGTGGCGATGAGCATGAGCATGACGTCGTCAAACTATGCGTCATCAGCCGGGTACACGACCTCGCAGTCCCAATACCTCAGCCGAGATGGACCCCCTCCAGTCTGACGGCGAGGCTCATCCCCCAATTGTAGACGACTTTGGAGGAGCTCAAGCAATCTACGCGATAAACTTGGACTAGCAGTGAGAAGGACGTTAATGGCTGCCGGTCTTCTCAACAAATCCATCGCAATCTCATCGTCATGCAAAACAAATAACATTCATTTTGATTCCTTCTGCCTATCGGTCGTCGGTATGAACCTTCCCAGTACTTGCCTGTACAAAGTCAACATTTAATTGTAGACTATGTCTTTAAATCGCGTTCCTTGACTTTTTTTTCAGCCGTTTAAAATAATTTTTTTAAAAATTGTTTGTCAATAATGTAAAATATATAATGGCGACTATTTGCAAAATAGCTTGGTTCGTTGTAATATTCCCATAAATTGATTGTACAATAATATTTTAAGAACTAAAACTAATTATCTAATTCAAATAGATTTTTTTATATAAAAGTTTGAATATCTTCAGTTTATTTTGAATGAAATATTAGAGGGTCTCAGTTTAAGTGATTGCTAATAATTTTCTTAAAATACAGTCACCTCAAAGTTTACATGCTTAACGTGTATTTTAAATTTAAAATTGTCAAAATATTCCTATAATTAAAAAATTATATGATGCTCCCTGATACGCGTTATGACTGGATAAATACATTTTGTATACATTTTTTAATTAAAATAAAATATACGTATAAGTGCACAGCTGGAAGAGGCGGTGCTCACTAGCCGCCGCTACTCCTAGTTGTCCTGATTACCTCTTTGATATAGAGATATAGACAATGATCAGTCCAATCCTCTGGATCCGTTTTTGATTATTTATAGGTGAAATTTTATAGATCCATATGTATAATAGGTAGGGTTCATAGAACTCCCATTTATAAATGAGTTGGTCCATCTTTTAAATCACACTTTGTGATCCAAAGAATCCGTGCTCGACAATGATTGGGCATCGGGTCAGACGGGATATGATTCAAAATTTTTCAAGGGACATGGATGACAGTCCACACGGATGTGTAGGCAGCGCCAGCGGTGTAGGTTTTCTTTTCAAAATCAGAATATGCACCGTCTGTCATATACTACAGATTGATTTCGTATTGTACGATGATTTACAAAGTCATTTCTAAGGTGCTAGCAAATCAATTTCGCATGATTTTGAGCAAAATTTTGGATCCTGCACAAGCCGCCTATGTTGAAAGTAGATCCATGGTGGAAAACATCCATCTTGCTTGAGAATTGTTGCGAAAATATGCATGGAAGCGGGTCTCACCAAGACGTGTGCTCAAAGTAGACCTACTTTGATACGGTGGATTAAACCTTCTTGATAGCTGCCCTCTCACATTTTGGCTTCCCGTAACAATATTGGGCTTGGATTGAGGAGTGCATCACAACCTTATCTTAATCGGTGGACATCAACGATGCCATGTATGGATTCCTCAAAAGCCGGAGGGAGCTACAGCAAGGTGACCCACTATCACCATTTCTCTTTGAATTATCTTTGGAGGTGTTTTCATGATCACTCAAAGTGACATCAAGGCAGCCCACATTCCACTATCATCCCATGTGCTGCAGCATGTAGATCTCGTGTTGGTGCAGTCGACCTCCAGGATTTTGATATTTGTTTGAAAATATATTTAATAAATTTCAAATGGTCAAGATGACTGAAGGCTTGACAGTGGTGAGTAGTTTACCGAGTGACTAGCAAGTCCAAGTGGTTAAGGTGACTGAAGGATAGACAGTAGTGAGTAGTCTACCGAGTGACTAACAAGTCCAAGTGGTCAAGATGAGTGAAGGCTTGGCAGTTGTAAGCAATTTACTGAGCGACTAATAAATCCAAGTAGTCAAGGTGACTAGCTAGAGACTTGGCAGCGATGCAAAGTTTACCAAATGACTAGTCCTAACTAGAGATTAGACAGATAAAAAGTCTTGGAAGAGTAAACTACAAACAAGTGTGACCGAATGGCTTTATAACTATTGTGCGAACACTGCTTTACTTTACGATTTTATATCTATTATCTTAACTCAATGTTAAAGTCTTAGTCAATCAGGTTGATCAGACACTAAGCAAGACTAGAAAAAGTTTAAACAAGTCTGAAGGACCAAATATTTAACGAGTAAGTTAAGGTAAGCTCATGGAGTGAAGTGGTGAGATCGTGTCCTAATTGGGACAATCTTAGGAAATGATTTGACTCAAGAAACCAACGGAAGTTTCTAAGTCGAAATCAAAACAGTCCTAATTGTTATATTAATGCATGCATACTTATCTATTTCTAACTTTATTTTGCAAGATCATTATTATTATACTGTGTTAACTTTGTTTTGTAGAAAAATAATGTTCGGCATGATCCAAAAATTTGGTCGATCAAACTAAGTGGTTCAGTCGGCATATTCTCAATGATGAGATCAGATTAGATTCAAATTGAGTAAAAGAAGGAAATATTGATTCAGTCGACTGATCATTATATCAATCGACTGAACATTTTTGTTATCCAGAGATCAGATAAGATCATATCACACGAGGTTGGAAATAACATAGTTCAGTTGACCAAACATGTGATTAGTCGACCAAACACATTTGGTAAGAAAAGATCATATCATATTCGATCAAGCACCAAAAGGAAGTTCTTGGTGTTCAGTCGACCAAATAGGGATTCAATCGACCGATCCAGGTTGATTTCATGGAAGATACGATCAGGACATATCGTGAACCTGGATGTGAAGCCGAACAAATTCTGAAGGTCGATCGACTGAAAAAGGATCAATCGACTAAATAAAAAGTTATAAAAGAAGCCTTGAGGTCCAAGACTGATAATCAATTTGTTGGTGCAGCGGAGCCGACAAGAGGAGGTGAATTCCTTGAAAAAGAAAAACAACACATTTCCCATTCTTTCAACTCAAATTAAAAGCAACAATACTAATAACTCAGATTAACTACTAAAAAGACAAGGCTTAGAATTTACTTGGTTACAACCTAGGTGGTTGTTAATCCAAGGACAATGAAAGCACTAAAAAAATCTCCTACGTGTAGGCGGAGAAGCCTCTTACAATCGTTGAACTCCCAGATAGTTGCTAAGAAAATATTACAAGAGTTATTGTTAATTTCCTAGGTCCAGGAGTCTTTTTATAGCCCCTGGAGCGCCTTCCATAGAGCTGGAAGGCGCCTCCAGCGAGGCGTCAGTGGATAAAAATATATCCACTGCCAACGATAAAATCTGTCTAGTCGAAGGCGCCTTCCATAGGGCTAGAAGGTGCCTTCGTACTGTTCATCGAAGGCACCTTCCAGCCATGGAAGGAGCCTTCCACAGAAGGCGCGGAGGTGCCTTCAATTTGTTGGTTGTTACTCGGAATACCGTCCTAGTTCTCCTGTACAAAAATTTGTATAAGCATAGAACTATCCTAGCTATCCATGTGCTCTACTGAAGTTAAATTTGGATTACAAACAATGCTTAACATTATTAATCCAAATTATCCTTCAGAAGTTAAACATGAATTGGGAACGAAATTTAACATTCTTATTTCAAGTTTAACCGATGTGATCTTCCTAAGTTAAACCAGATTACAGAAGTTGATCAAATATCTATTTCAAGGATCGACTTCCAGGTCAAACGTGGCGAGGCACTAGGCCTTCTTGGGTATGAGATCATCTACCACTGCCTAGACAAAGCCTTTCAAAGAAATCGGATATTTAAACTTCTCACAGTAAACTAGGTTTAATTACAGAGACCTCAATAGAAACACATTATCGAAACATGAAATCAAAACGAATATCGATAACAAAAACGATAATTAAAATCGATAACCTCTTGTGTTTGATTTTTCAAGATCTATACAAAAGATGAACTAGTTATGATGCGGAAACTAATAACTAGTTATACCTTATGTAGCTTATAAACCTCTTGATCTTCTATTGTATTCCTCTCCTTCTCTTGGACGTCGTGTGAGCGACGATCTATCAAGATGAAATACACCTAAGCCTTCTCTTCTTGCTTCCAAGTTTCGGCCACCAACAACCTCCAAAGATGATGAGTTCCGGCCACCAACCAATCTCCAAGGGATGCAAGGAAACAATGTCTTCTTTCTCTACTCCTCCTTCAAGCATAAGCCGGCCACCAATATCTCCACAAAGGTTGATGCCGCCGGCCACCAAAGAAGAAGAAAAGGGGAAGAGGAAGGGCCGACCACAAGGAAAAAGAGAGGAGGAATAGAATATGTGTTGTTGTGAGGTGAGGCACCTCTACCCTCTCTTTTATATTCCTTGGTCTTGGCAAATAAGGAAAGTTTTAAACATAATTAAAACTTCCTTATATTCCTTGCCAATGATTAAAAAGGAAAGTTTTTTTAAAAAAATTAAAATTTCCTTTTCTTCTTGTCATGGTCGGCCACCCCTTTAAATCCAAACAAAGAAAGTTTTAAACATGAAATTAAAACTTCCTTATTTGTTTCTGGTAAGAAATTTTAATTAAAAAATTTCTTTCTTTAAATCCCTTGTTAGTTGTAAAAGAAAAATTATATAAATTAAAATCTTTCTTTTAAAACATGTGGATGGTTGCAAAAAAGAAAAGTTTTATCAAAAATTAAAATATTCCTTTTAACTACAAATAAGGAAAGATATCAAACATTTCTTTTAATCCTTTGTAGAAAGTTATAAAAGGAAAGATTTAAAATTTTAAAACTCTTTTTTTAAAACCATGGCTTCCACATAAGAAAAGATTTAAAATTTAAAAAACTCCTTTTAATATATATGTGGTCGGCCACCCTTGCTTGGGCTCCAACCTAGGGCCGGCCACAACTTGGCTCACAACTTGGTTTGGTTTGGCCGGCCCTAGCTTGGGCTCCAAGCTAGGCTTGGCCGGCCACCAAGAGGTGGGTAAGATGTTGGGTTTTGATGGATATAAGACTTTATAAATAAGAGGCTACAATAGGGACCGAGAGGAGAAATTGGTTTTGATCTCCCAATGAGCTTGAGCTTCCCGTATTCGCCCCGAACACCCAACTCAAGTTCATCAATAATATCTCATTCCACTAAAAAATTATCATTGCACTACCACACCAATCCCATATTACTATATGAGCTCCTTCTTATCATGAGTGTGTTAGTCTCCCTGTGTTTAAGATATTGAATGTCCATTAATTAAATTGGTTACTGATAACTCACTTAATTAATATCTAGCTCCAAGAGTAGTACCACTCAACCTTATTATCATGTCAGACTAAGTCCACCTGCAGGATTTACATGACAATCCTTATGAGCTCCTCAAGGGGGCATCATCAACCTAGATTATTATGACACAATTTCATTCTATAATCAACAAAATATCATATAAATAATATCATTTCCCAACTTATCGAGCCTATTGATTTAACGAGCTAAATCACACCCTTTGATAAATTAAAGAAATAAATATTAAGAATATGTGCTTGTTATTATATCATGATTAAGAGTACACACTTCCATAATAACAGAGGTATTGTTCTTTTATATAGTCAGTATAAAAAAGATATTACCTCAAATGGTCGTGCTCAATACACTTATAGTGTACTAATGTTTTATTAGTCAATATAAACTAATACCTAATTACACTACAACCACTCCAATGGTTTGTCTCATTTCATCTTGGTTATGAGCAACTGTTTATAATTTTTAAGGAACTGATAACATGATCTTCTGTGTATCTCCTCACACCATGTTATCTATAAAATAAACTAAATGGACAACTACACTTAGCATAAATGTAGACATTTGACCAATATGTTTCTTATTTCAAAATAAATGTTTACAAAAAATTATACTTTTAGTATACACTCTAACACAACTGCCCTTGAAGGTGCCTCCAGCAGCACTTACAGCCACTTTTGCTGTTCTAATCGCCTAGGTGATTTTAGCCAACCGGAATAAGGCTCACCCAAACCCTTTTTCTGGCCTTCTCCTTGAGCAGTCTTCCGCTCCGACTTCTCGTCCCTCGGAACGTCGTGTATGTCATTCTTGTCCACCGGTGTACTCTTCCGTAGAACCTCGTCCCTCGGATGCACTGAGCTCGTCTGCTCCCTTCCCGTGCCATCCTTCTCGCTAGCTGTGTTTTCCGCTCGACTTCTTGTGTTCCTAAGCTCCTGCACATTTAGACACAAGGATCAAACACAACAGGACCTAACTTAACCTGGTTGATTACATCAAAACTACCACGGGATTCTAACAATCTCTCTTTTTTTTATGTGCATAAACTCAAGTTCAAGTTAAGGATAAAAAAATAAATTGCACTAACATAAGTTTTGTAAAGAAATTGTAAAATTAAGGTAAGCATTAAAATGTATTTTTAATGTGATAAGTTGGACTAATAAAATGTGATAAAAAAATGTCCCGTTTTAATGTGATAAGTTGGACTAATAAAATGTGATAAAAAAATATCCCTTACTCCCCCTAAACTTGTATCTATTTCTTCCTCTTTGATCATATCAAAAAAATAGGGGAAAGTAACATAGAAAGTTAGAAAATTTTGAAATTCAATTTTAAGGGTAGTTAAAAAATAATTTCTAAATAATTTCAAACAGAATTTTGAACATTTTTTCATAAAAAATTTTCATAAAGACATATTTTGACATAAAAAACTTTAACTTGTTAGTTAGTCGATTAAACATTTATTCCAATAATTGGCTTCCAAGTTGTGGCGAGGCACTAGGCTTTTTTGGATATTAGAGCAATAACCACTTTCTTAGACAAAGTCTTTTAAAGAAATTAATATTTAATCTCTTTTCTGACATTTTATCCTTTTAAAAATTAAAAGAATTTTAGTCTAAGCATGATCTTGGAACTCAATATAATCCTTCCTACTAGATTAATCAGAAATTTTGGAAATACATAATTTCTTAGGATCTTTCTAATTTGACCCCTGTGAAATCATAAATACCAGTTTAGCTTGTCGATATATCTAACATTTGAATAATTAGAGGTATTTGTGCGTACAGAATTTTGTTTGGATAATTCTACTTTTTCTTTTAATCTTTCATTTTCTGATTTTAAGCTATCTAATTGTTTTTTCAAATCAATGTTCTCTTTTTCTAATTTTATTAAATCCTTAGAAAGAATTTTAATGAAATTAAAAGATTGTTTGGGAGATAGTGCACGTACCTCACTTACCTTATGTTCTGATGCTTGATGTTTGCCTTTTTAAATGTCACGTGGCACTTCAAAATTAATTAAGATTGGAAACTCATTAAACTCAAAAGAAGAGTTGTAGTAAGGAGTCCCAAGTCGTATTTTTTTCAAGGATAACTAAATAAATGTGTGAGTATTCTATGCTTGATTCAAATTAAATTCTTGCTTCAACAAGGTAAACTCGACACTTCCATTTTATTCATATTACAAATTGAATTCATCTAATTCTCAATAATGCACTAGTTAAATCAAGAATAGAATCAAAGAAAGGTTGATCTAATCTAAACATGATTCACTTTCATCTCATCAAATTAATAACAATTAAATTTGGATTTAAATGCATCATTGAATCAAGTATATCAACTAACAGATCTTCAAACACAATCATGATCAACCACATATGACTGAGAATTTTCAAGCATAATCACAGTCACAACATATCCATTGAATAGAATAAGAGTTTTCTAAATTCAAGAATTGAAACCAAGCATAAACTTGCATTAACCGAAATAGCAAATTCAAAACAGGAAGTAAATTACAAACTAAGCTATCAGATCATCAGATCTGAGCAATTGTATTGGAAATCAAAAGTAAACAAAAACAAACACGTTCCACATCCCAAAACCGAGATCAACCCTAACTCAATCTGCTGTCAAACAGATATGCTCTTGGGTACCTCCCTTCAAGCATCCGACTAAGAGTAATCAAGCTTCCAGTTATTACCAGGCGGCGCTCACAGCTCCTGGGAACATCCCTTCAAGCTCCGTTCGTCTGGTAATCTCATCAGCCGAAGAACAGAGGAAGAATTATGGAATTTGCTAAACCAGATTGATTGATCAAATCGATCTAGTTTCGCTTCAGAATGAGAATTAGAATAGGATTAGAAACTCCTAGGAACCTCCCTTCAAGCTCCGATGAATGCGAAGATCACCGATCAGGAACCTCCCTCGATCAGGAACACGGCGGTGAAACAGAATCTAAATCGTGAACTGGGGTACCTCCCTCTACCGCTCTCTGACCTCGGAAGATGAACGCCGGTAGCTCAGAGATCGTCGCCGATGAAGAAGACTTGCTCTTGGATCTTGAATGTGGACGAGAGCGTCGGGGACGAAGGTGAACAATGAAAATGTTGCGAGAAGAGAAACGTCGAGCTCGTAGATCACTGTAGCTTCTCATCCTTTTAAATCAACTCCAAATCTGATCAGACGGTCCATAATTCTTCTATCTTGATTAACGGTTCAAACATCTCAGATCTGGATCAAAAACTCTGGATCTTCATCAACGGTTGAGATCTACTTCTACATGGCTCGGATGGAGTAGATCTTCTATGTAAGGCTCATATCTCTCTTGATCTCGGATGGACCGTTCAAATTGTTCTGAAGCTTGATCATCTTGTTTGAACTCCAATTCGAACTCAATTTTGGTTCAAATTAATCTAAGTCTAAGATCCTTTGATGCCTACAAAATAACAATCAAATATTAGCATCAAATAACGTCATAATAAGATAATTTACAATTAAGTCTAAGAATAAATGCAATGCATGAAATGTAATGTAAATATGAGTTTCATCTATGAACAAGACATCAAATCATGCATGTATGAATCAAAATAGTGCAACAAAATCACGCTTATCAATGCTCCCCTTCATCGCTGCTTTCTTCTGATGATCTCCCCCCTTCATCGATGCTCATCTCTGAGCTGCTTTCATCTTCTTTTTGATGGTTAGCCATCAGGGCTAATCCAAAGAAAGCTTCGACCTCAGACTCAGAGGATGATGATTCATCCCATGTGGCCTTCAGATTTTGTGCTTGGATCTTGTTGGTTGCGTGCCTTTATCCTTCTCCTTTTTCTTTAGTTTTGGGCAATCGTCTTTGGTGTATCTTTCTCCTTGGTAATTGTAGCATCGGACATTCCTTTTGTTTTGATAATCCATTTTCATTTGCGATTTAAACTTATTAGATCGGATAAACTAGCCCATTTCTTGGGCTACCATGTGCTTGGCAAAGGAGGAAGGGGGATATGGACTACGCAATCAATAAACATGGAACTTCGCATTGTTATCCAAATCTTTGTGGGATATCCAATGCAAAAAGGACTCCCTATGGATTCGGTAGGTTCATCACCAATACCTCTAGCTCACTGAGATGTGGGAGTGGCGAGTCAAGGCATCCTACAATCCACTCATCGGGAATCTCATCCAGATCCGTCAAGCTATCCAGTTGGGAACAGATTTTGTCCAGACTAAGGCAGAGGTTGGTGCGGACAACGATGCGGCCCAAGCTAGTGCATAGAGCAAAGGTACCTAGTGTTATGTTGGTGTGTAGAGCAGAGACACCTAGTGTGGAGGCGGTGCAACCTAGGCTGGCATGGAGGCCCCCAATGCATAGGTTATGCGACCTAGTCTAGTGCGCAGAGCAAAAGCACCCACTGTGGAGGCGGTGCTGTAAATACCCCGAGTTGATTTTGATGTGATCAATTGAGTTAAGTTAGGCTCTACGATTTTGATTCCTTGTGTATAAGTGTGTAGGGACTTAGGAACATAAGAAGTAGAGTGGAAGACAAAGCTAGCGAGAAAGATGACATGAGAAGCGAGTCAGTAGGCTCAATGTATCCGAGAGACGAGGAACTGCAGAAGAGTGTGCAGGTGGACGAGAAGGATGCGAGCAACACTTTTGAGGGATGAGAATCTGAGGAGGAAGACTGCTCGAGGAGGAAGACTGCTCGAGGAGAAGATCGAAATTAGATTCAGGTGAGCTCAACTCTAGACGGTTGGAGTATCACCCAAAAGATCGAACGAGAAAATAATCAACTCTAAGTTAACCATGTCTAGACGCTCAGACCCGATCCGAGCGTCTGGACCCGATCCAGCGCTCAAACTGTTCCTCTACAGCAGCGAGTTGTTAGTCGAAAAGGATCAGTACAGAATCCACATCAGCTGACTCCAAACACCCGGATCAAGTCCAGGCACTCGAGAAACCTTGATCCATTGGAAAAAAATTGTTACAGAGTGAATCGAGTCTACCGAGTCCAACTATTGATATCCAGATTCAAAAAACGCCATGTTAGTAAATGATTAATTATGACCAATGAACTATAAATAAAACTCTAGTGGTCGAAGTTTGAAAAATACAACATCTACTTTTATTTTGTAAATATGTTTTTATTGTTCTATCCTTCCACTCCACCTGTTTCGAAAGAGATCTCCACATATGACCTGTGAACGCGTGGAGACAAAGTCGTGGGACCGGTCGGTGCCGCCAACTAAGAATTAGACCAGCTCACAGTCCAACTCCATCAAATTCAAAATGAACAAATTTCTTTTTTTTGTTAAATTATCACAATTTCTAATTTCTTAATTTATTATCATATTTAAAACTTTTTATACTTATACTCCCATATAAAATTTATTAATTCACATAAACTCTACGATTGCAAATGATATTTACTAATACCACTATTTTTTATAAGTTTAAATATTTTTTGCCATTATTATTATTGAGTTTAATATATTGTTGAATTAATAATAGTAATACAGTTCCTTTTAGCTAAGTCTCGATGGGCCGTGCAATTGATACGGCCCACTTAGTTTGCATAAGATAAGAAGGAACCCATTAATCGGTTCGATCAATTAGAATAAAAATTTTAATTTAATTTAATTTATTGAGCAAATTAAATCGGCTCAATTAGATTAGATCGATGGAGTGAACAATTACTGAAATGAACAGAAATGATCGAGCGAGCTCAACGTACGTAGCTCAGTTCCCATGCAGAAACCCTCTGTCTGATCTATATCTATACCCTCTGCGTCGGCTGCTGGATCGATCGATCGACTGCACGGGAGACGCCAAACAGAAAAACCAGAGCGCAGGGGAAACAACACGAGCTGAGAGGAGCAGGTGAGTTTGTCGGCCATTGAAGCCCAAATCCCCGGCAGAGATCCGCCCTCCAAGCGACGACGACGCACATATTCTCGTCCTCCCTCCCATTAACCACTAATCATGAAGCATTCATGTGCAGGGATCAGCGAACAAGGCGATGCGAGCATGGATTGTATATTAATTCCAAAGTGGAGGGCAGCAGCGCCACATGCTCCCGCAGCCGGCGAGGCAATCTGTCGAACATGTCGAGTGCCTGCCGCTTCTTCTCCCATTTGGACAAGCAGAGCAAACAGACGTAGCTGATCGACTGGCTACCTCTCATGCACATGCACGTGGTCGTCAACACACAGTAAAACAGGGTTTTCTCTTTGGAAAAAGGCACGGGTATGATGCATGATGATCGAGTCCCACCCGTGTCTTGTATTCTTAATAATCTGAAGCAGGTGGGGCATCGTTACACATGCATAGCATGTCTGTCTGAACCTCAATTCTCATGAGAGGAAGAGAAAGAGAAAGAGATCATTCTAGTTTGTTTTTTGTGTGAATTATAGTGGGAGAAGAGAAGGACTTTGGGGATGGAAAGCGCATGGCTTGGGCCATCGCGTTTTGTTTTGAAGTTAAACACCTTTTGTGCATGAATGAAGGTGCTCGTACAATGATAGAAGAAGAAAGAAGAGGAGGAAAAAAAAATCTCATCTCAGTAATTAATCCTTGCTCACACGAGCCATCCGAAAGCTATGTAACTGATGTTAGTGGTGCAGATGTTGATGCATGATGATGAAGATAAGGCTTCTTCATTTCCTTGCTAGGGAAGAGATGTATATGGCGATGAGAATTGTAGCTGGGGAATCCACTCAGCTGTGGAGGAGGAAGGAACAAGCCAAGTAGGATGGTGCCGAGTTTGAGAGAGACCTCACGTAAGGGATCCTTTCAAGAACTTTGACCCTAAATTGTCTCTGCATGCTCTAATTATTACAGAAATATGTTTCAGAAAATAGAGAAAGCACTTTCTCAAATTGGCTAGCTCATCCATGTGCTCTGTTAGAAGGGAATAGAGACGTACGGCACCTGGGGAAGAATTAAGCCTCTCACTTTTCATTCTTTGTTTCTTTCTCTCTCTATCTAATGCCTTCTTCGATTAATTCGATTAATTTAATATTAATTTTATATAAATTTTTTTATTATTATTTTAAACAAATTTAATTAATTTAATGTTAACTAAAATAAAGTTAATTCAATTTTAATAAAATTTTGATTTGATTCGATTAGCTAATATTAAATTAATTTTCGATTAATTCAGTTAATTTATGAATCGAATTAATCAAATACTCATCCCTACTTCCGTTCCGTCCAAATAAACGGAGCTTAATCTCTGTCTCTCGTCACCTATTTAAACGGCCAGCTCTCGTGGTGTCTTGAGCATTCGATTCCCCCTTCGTTCTTCGTTTGAGACGAGGTAATTAAATTAATGAGGACGATGATTGACTTGGGGAGCCAGAGGGGCAGTGGCCTCTACATCATCGATACTGCCACCGCCGTCGACTGCACCAAGGACGTCCGCTTCGGCCGCCGCTCCTTCCGCAGTCTGATCGAGTGCGTCGTCCCCTGCTGCGCCGGCTTTCCCATTTCCTCCAACGCCTCCGCCTTCGACGAGGACGACTCGGACAACAATTCCACCGCTGCTGCCGTGACTGCTCCCGCTCCCACGGTCGCCGCCGCCACGACCGTCACCGGCACCTTCTTCGGCCACCGCCGCGGCCGCGTCCGGTTCTGCGTCCACGACCACGCCGCCGCGCCGCCGCTGCTGCTCCTGGAGTTCACGGTGCCCACGGCGTACCTCGCGCGGGAGATGCAGCACGGCCTGCTGCGCGTCGCTCTGGAGAGCGGCGGCGGCGGAGGCCGCGGCCCCTTGCTCAGCACGCCGGTGTGGACCATGTACTGCAACGGGCGGAAGGTGGGCTTCGCGATCCGGAGGCGGCCGACGGAGGCCGACGCGGAGGTCTTCAGGCTGATGCGGTCGGTGTCGGCGGGGACCGGAATTCTGCCTGCCGCCGCCGGCGGCGGCGAGGCAGGGGACCTGCTTTACATGCGAGCGAGCTTCGAGCGGGTTATCGGGTCGACGGACTCAGAATCGTTCCACATGATCGACCCGGCAGAGGGAAGAGGAGGACAACAGCTCAGCATCTTCCTCTTCAGAACTTAGATTTCAATGGAATCTAAGCACATCGATAATCAATAAAAAAAAATGGCAGAATATTATAAACCGAATTAATTTCGTGTAAATAAACTTGTATCGTATTTTCCCAATTATATATAAAACTTCTTATCGATGCCAAATCTATCTTCAACTAGCAAATCAATTCATTGTCATTTTAATCCTTATTTTGTCGATTCAAAAAAGAGGACGATAACAAAGTTAAATAAAAAATTATTATATTGCGCTCAATTATTTCCAACTTTATTTACTTGATCTTGACACATTAGTTTAGGGGTTTAATTCGGGCATTTGGTGTTCTTCCTCCTTGTTCTTGTTATGGTTGGACTAAGATGGGTAGACAAAGAGAATCTTATGGTTCATGATGGGTTTGATGTATCTCTAGTCCCCCCCACCTGTCGATATCCGCACGAGCAATCAATCAACTTTCCGGTTCGACTTAAATTTCTCAATTTCTCGGTGGGTTTACCGATCGACCGAACCGACTGAACGCCGTTTCCTATCGATTATTATCAACTTCACTTTGTTTCTTTTTCACATGATTAAAGTTCTTTTGTACGTATTATGTCACAAAAATGGTCCACGACCATGGATAATGTGTAGTTATCTAGCTAGATCTCGATGGTGAAATAAAATTCTCATGGTGATGTCCAATCTTAATAATTCAATGTATGAAAGTGATATGAAGTCACCTTCGTCCCTTACTGACATTAAATCAGTAAATTGAAAGAAAAAAAGAAGAAAAAGAACTGCTATTATGTTCTAACCTCATGAGTTTATCAGCAACAAGAGGCGATTCAATGGCTCACAGATAACAGCATCAAAGATTATCAACTTGCAGCTGCAGGATCGCAGAAACCGACCGACATCCGGGCATGAAATGATGTTTACCAATTTCTGTTGCCTCCTTGCTGGAAGAACAAACAAGTTCGCGAAAAGTTTTGGTTCACAACAGATGGCACACTAAACATGAATATTACAAGAAAGCAAACCACCAGCAGGAATCATTGTTTTTTTCCCCCCTTCTTCACTTGAAAGGGAACAAAAGTACAATGGCAGCAGGAAGAAATATCCCAAAGTCAAAAGCCTTATGATTCTTGATTGAATCAGTTAATTGTTTGGTTCAACTGTTCTGAACTGATTTGAGTTTGAAGTTTGCAACTTTAGACATCACCAAAATATACACTGTTCAGCAATTCTGAGCACTTTTACAATCCATTGAAGTAAAAACTAGCTTGCTACAATTCTGAATCCATCAACTTTGTTTAGATGATCTACTTGGTATTCATATGGCATCACTTTATGAGCTACATATTCACTTTGCTGATCAGTTTTTCCGGAGATTATTTATATATAGGTGATCCCAAATAGAATCTTCAAAACTCTATCATGTAATTCTGCCAAGAATTGCTCATCTAAATAGCTAGTGTACGGCAAGTTTGCTGCTTGATGTACAGTTCCATATACCACGAGCATTGCTTACTAGCATAAACAATTTCTAGCAAAATGAACATATCATAGAACCCATTCATTTTACTTAAAAATATCAATACTATCTTAGCATGTTCTCTATCATTTTATCATTTCTTAAGGATATATCATATAGATATATAATATTAGCACCTCAACTCAAGGAAAAAAAAAAAGAGATATGTAGTATGCCTTAAATAGAGGAAACACGCATGCATATTTATGTAAACAGGAATTTTAATGAGTGCAGAATTTGTGATTGATTATTTAATAGAACTATAAGGAACAATAAGAACAATTGGCTATTTTGCAACACAACTCATGCTCAACAGTGCTAACCAAGCACAAAAGAACAACGATATCTCTTACCATGAAGCAAGTTCTTACAGCCTCTTTAACAATGATCAAACACTTGGTTCTCTAGCTAGTGTAATTGAGACCAAACTAAGGGAAGAGAATCGAGAAACAAAATCAAGAGAATCCAACAGTTAATCCATACTTGGCAATGAATTTCCTCTGGTTGCAGCTAAGCATTTCACTTAAACTGCAATGTACGTTTTTTTGCTTCAGAATATTTTGCCGAAATTCCAAACTCTTCTTCATCCCATGCCGAAAGAACTCAGGGTAATCAGCTATCTCACTGATTTCTCTTCCCATTACTTCAACCAAGAATCTCACTTTGGGTTCCAGGGATTTGCTGACACTCTTGATCAGAACAGGTGGATATCCAGCAACTAAATTTGCAATTTGCTTATTGTCAAAGCCGCACCCCTTTAAGAATGCTAAATTTGGTTTGAGAACCCTATTTACATCCCTACAAAATACTTCAGGATAATAGCAAACAACCCTTTGCAAACTTAGTTCATCTAGGCCTATCGACTTGAGAAATTCTGTTGTTGGCCAAAGCCGTTTCTCAATGCTATAACCCATTAAAAATGGGTTTTTCACTAAAGTTTTACCAATCAACCCCTCCTCATGGAAGCCAATGCTTACAAGGAAATCAGTAATCTGAGTCAATTTCATTTCGCTGTAGCTAATGAGCCTTGGATTAAGCAAGAGCATCTTACCCAGTTGCTTCTCTGAAATTCCTAGTGCTTGGAAGAAAGCTAACAGAGGGCATAGCTTCAGCTCGATGCTGTGAGAGAGAATGTCAGGAAATTTGGTGATGGCTGAGGCCGCTGCACCAGGCTTTGATCCCAAGGTTGCAAGACACTGGACAGTAGGAACAAGCTTCTGATTCATGCTCAAAGCTAGGATCTTGGGGCACTTGAAGATAACATAAGGAAGCTTCCTCTTTTGAATACCAATGCTTTCCAGGTAATCCCAGTTCTCACTGGCTCTCTCCCTTTCTATGCTCTCCAGCCGATTGCATTTCCTCAGCATTCTGTTTATTTTCTCGTCATCGAATCCTTTCTCCTCGAAGAACTCAACAATACTGAGCTTCTGACCAGTGGCAGTGCCCCTTTCCATTTTTCCTAAGAAAGCCGTGCTTTCTGTTTTGAGATTGAGTAAATCAAAGCATCGAATTTAAGGACAAGTTGAAATTAGAGGAAGCATTATAAAGAAATCAACAAATAAATCATCACAATTCCACAATAGAATGAAAGGGGAAAACTAACGACTTGAATCACTGCATCAAGGACATGACTACGGAAGACATCGAATTCAAACGCAGTCGCGTAAAAACCTCGCGAAATAAAAAAGTAGAAAGCGAACATACCGACCTTGTTCCTCCGAAGATCCAGGGAAGTCGAGACCTATGAGAGAACCAAGTATTTCGCTAAATCCTCGCTTATCTCACGGAGACCTTATCACGAACAGGCGGAGGAAGGGGAGGGAGAACGAACCCTCAAAACCCCACCCTATCCAAGTGCCCGTCGAGCCTCCGTGATTCTGATTTTTTGTTTCGCCCCCGTTTTTTTTGTACCCGTTTGTTTACCCGTATAGTGTGTGAAATGAATGTTTCGTAATTATTTTTTTTTTGTTTTTGCTTATTAATCCAATTGTTCATTGGTAAAATGGTAAATCCATTCATTAGCTCTACGAGTATAAATATATGCCGAAACCCTACTCTCCTGCGCTTCTGCTCTCCTGTTCTCTAAGTTCGCGCGGCGGAATTCATAGCCAGAGAGAACCAGAAAATCATGGTAGATTGACGTCCTTCTCTCCTTTTCTGCTGGGGTACAGTAAGGATTCCGCAGTCTTTTACGATCTAGAAAGAAAATGATATCTTTTTTTTGGATTTGACCAGGCGGATGCTTCGGATGCGGTGGACGTCGGAGGGGCGCATCCGAAAAAGAGGACCTTCAGGAAGTTCTCTTACCGCGGTGTAGACCTCGATCAGCTCCTCGACATGGGCCTTGATGAACTCGTCAAGCTCTTCGGCGCTCGCGCTCGAAGAAGGTTTAGATCTCGTCTCTGGATATGCGTTTTATTCTTCTTCGTCAATTTCGCCTTAAAATGGCGCTGATGTGCGCAGGTTCCAGAGAGGACTGAAGAGAAAGCCAATGGCTCTGATTAAGAAGCTTCGCAAGGCGGTATGATGGTCCTTTATCCCTTCTCTATTTCCACTGCATTTGTTCTTTTATCTACGAAATGGCAAATCAAGTTTTCATTGTAACTAGTTGCATCACTCATCTTGATGGTATGATTATATTTGTATATGCAATATAAGAATCCAAAACACATCAACATACTAATTATAGCTGGAAGCGTAAATTTGTTTTTTCTTGCATTTTCTTGGTGGGAATATGAGCATTTATTTTGTTTAGTGAAATTTCTTATGAAAGTTTATTATCAACTTAAATGGTACAATCACGAAGGTAGTTTTGCTAAGTGATACATTTTCTTGTTTAAATTAGGTCTTCTAAATCTTATTACATACATTAAAATATGCATAATGGTAGTTCCTTAAAAACTGCGAAAAGTGTAATTGCTTCTGAGATTATTCATATGCATACATATATTGTTTATGGAAGTGTGGTTCTGTGTGTCTAGTTTTGTGGTGATACACATCTTTGGATAGGCTGTTTCAAAGTATTTACCATGTCACTGTTCCTGCAACACAGAGTTTGTCTGGTTACTAGAATTTACCAAAACCATGAAGTTGCCAAAAGGTATTTGTTATTTATCCTGTCTCTTAAGGTTTTAGATAGTATTAAACATTATTTCTTTCTGACTCGTGTAATGGTTCTATAGCCTAAATGTGGCATCAAAACAACACAAGTTAAATAGCTGGGTGATGTCTAAGGATTTCTATATATTAATATCTGAATTCTCAGGATCTGATTCTATGGCCAATTTAACACAAAATTGCTGTTCATATCAATATCTGATTTCTCAGTATGCGATTCTATTAACTGAATCACCTTGTTTATTGTCGACACAATATTCAGAAGCGAGATGCACCTCCTGGTGAAAAGCCAGAGCCTGTGAGGACGCATCTTAGGAACATGATCATAGTCCCAGAGATGATCGGCAGCATCATTGGCGTATACAATGGAAAAACCTTCAACCAGGTTGAAATCAAGGTAACTATTTTACTAGGTTTAACTAGAGGTGCATAATCAAGATTGTTATCTTATTTTGATTTTTCTGATATCAGCCCGAGATGATTGGTCATTACTTGGCTGAGTTCTCAATATCATACAAGCCCGTGAAGCATGGAAGGCCTGGTATTGGTGCTACTCACTCCTCCAGGTTCATCCCTCTCAAGTAAAAAAATCATGTTCGGAGGATAAAGATTATGACTACTTAAGTTTCCATGTATGCCTCTCGATTATCTTTAGTTCTTGTATTCTGCAATAAACCATCGGTGGTTTCTTTGTGATTTTGAACGGCAGGTGAATTTTGGTTTCCAATTCTTGAATTGCTACTACTTTTTGGTTGAGCTGTCTGTCTTTAGCTGCCTCCGTTACGTTGAAATGTTGTCGGCAACTTACATTTTTTTTCTAAAATATTAAATCAAAATCACTGAATCATTTTTTATTTATAAAAGCGGTTATAATGAAAGAGATAACGAATGGATTCGATCTAATTTAAAATCTCCAAATATTTCTCCACGTAGAAGGAGAAGATACAGATCGTAGAATCTAACGAAGAATTTGCAAGAGTTAAATTGCGGTCGGACTCCACCGGTTCCAGTTCCCCAGATAAAGTCGTCATTTAGGAGCTGGTAGGAATTTGAGTTACCGAATTGAGTGCTGCTCCTTCCGCCGGTGGCGCCGACGTCGCAGCCTCCCGTTCCGCTTGCCACGGTGACCGGCTCCCGCTCCTCACCCTCAGCGCCTTCCAGCGGCAACCGCTAGAAGACTGCAGTGGCGAAGCTCGCTACCATGAGCACCACTGATCCCGTGGCCACCAGCGGCCCTGTGACGACGCCGCCGACCACCTGCCCCTGGCTCCCAGCCAGGAACACGGAAAGGCCGCCGGCGCCTGGTGGCGCCGGCGGTGGGAGTACGGTCCCAGTCAGCGAGAGGATCTCGAACGGGCCGCGCAGCGTGACCACAGCGCTCCCCGGCAAGGCAGGGCGGAGCGCCACGCTGGCCAGGGAACCGGCGCCGCTGAGCACGGTGACCCCCCTCCCTCGCCGGTGGGTGTACTCGGTGACGCACTCGAGGACGTCGCCGCCGTCGACGACCTCAAGCACGTGTGAGCGCAGGACGTCGGGGGAGTCCCGCTTGACGATAATCGGCGGCTTCGGCTTGTTCTTGGAGCCCTGCGGTCGGCCGCGGGATCGGCAGACGGTGCTGCCGGCTGGGGAAGAGTGTGATGGCGGCGGGCCGTCGTCTGGGGAAAGATGGAGTCTTTTCGCCTGCGACTGCTTGAAATCTTGCCTCGACACGTGCGTCGACGGCGGTGGCAGGCGGAGGAGGTGGTGCACGTGAGGGGGAGGTCTTCCGCCGCCGCTGGGATCACTTGATTCCATCTCCGTCACGTCGACTCGCGCCCGCGGCGATTTCTTCGAAAAGATTCTTCGTCAAAACCGAATCCAAAATAGAAATTTTCTCCCGCAAGAATTCACAACACAAGCAAAGATCGAAACAGATTAAGAATTTATATATTTTAAAGGATAGTCTGTTGCACAAAGTTAGGATTTCATGATTCATTGTATATAATCCTATCTTATTTTTAGAAAAAGTTATTTTCAAAATTTAAATTTATATTTTTTTTATCACATGACAATAATTTTATCGTTGCACTCTCCTTCTAAGAATTTATATATTCACAGATCAAAAACAGGAGTTGGAACACAATCAGTGCAACTTGTTCTCCCACCTTTTTCACCCATCTGATCTGAGAATCCTATCTCTTCCCCTGCACCACCAAAAGCTGCAAGATGCAATCTTTTTCCACAAGATCATCACCTTTTCAGCAGGAAAAAAAAAAACAGATCTTGAGCTGTCTATGATTAAGCACCATCTCCCAATATCTTAATAGAAAAATGATGATTAAGATGCATAACAGGTTTTTGACTTGTGAGTAGGAAAAGGTTTTTAATTAGTGTGTTTTCATGACATGTTAAATAATGGATTAAAAAGGTTTGAAGGTCGCAACAAAATCTATGCTTTCTTTTGTTTTTAACCATTAATGGTGGTTATTAGTGCCTCTTGTGGCCAGTGATTAATTTAAAGCCAGTGACTAATTTAATCAATTCAATAGTTTTGAAGTTATCTGCTGCGTAGTTTTGTCCAAACATTAATCATGATGACTAATCACAATAGATCAATCTAATACTCGTGCCCAAACATTATTTGAATTGTGTTTATAAAATTGAGGAGACATTTATCAATATTTCGATGGTAAGAACGATACCACATGTTCGGATTGCATGCAATTTTATGTTTGAATAAATAATTGAAGACAATTGATTTAAAATTCTTTATTAGTTTTTTTTTTAAAATGCAATTGGTCCACGCAAATCGCAATCGATCGCTAGCCCATTGATTTGCATTAATTGATAAAAAGGTTGGAAGTGGCTAAAGCAATCGATGGAAGTGGATGCTTAAACATCAAGAAACTTGAAATAGGGTTTCAGTATTTCACAGGCAGTTTGGTTTGTCTAATCAATCCTCGAGTCAGAAAATTTCCACGCTCGAGGAGTGATTACCATTGAATATTCGCCAATTAGGGTTCTTAAAGGATGCATTTGGCGTCCACACAGTGCAACGAGGCCCCTCTCCATAATTTCGTCTGACCTACCCCACCTTTTCTATTTAATTTTGTGGAAATTGTACTAATTTCCGATAAATATATGTGTTCTTCCTCGATAGGTTCAATTGCTTTCAGTTGCGAGTTTGATCCCGTTTGTCCTCCTTGTTCGTTCGTTTTCTGTGCGAGATTTCTTCTAGTCCTTGTAAAGTTAGCATTTTTGATCGTCCGAACCCCTAAAGCTAGGATTTTGAAAGCCCTAGCTAGGGTTCCGGCGCTCGATCCGTCCCCTGTATCGCTTTCGAGTCTGAATTCGTGCTTTTGGGTTTCTCGATGGCTTTTCACCATTCGGGGCCTGGGTCGGCCTCCGGATCAGCGTCGAGCTCCAGCTCCGGCATCCACTTCCTGAATTCGCCCTTTGGGGACACCACGTACACGAAGGTCTTCGTCGGCGGCCTCGCGTGGGAGACCAAGAGCGAGATGCTCCGCCGCCACTTCGAGCAATTCGGGGAGATACTCGAGGCCGTCGTGATCACGGACAAGAACACCGGCCGATCCAAGGGTTATGGCTTCGTGAGTATCGCTTGGGTTTGCGTTCTTGCGGAATATTGCAGTGTGCGGAAGGGAGATCGTTGCTTTAGCTGTTCTTTTGTGTTTGTTTGTACGGTGGGATTAGGTCACTTTTCGAGATCCTGAATCTGCAAAGCGGGCATGCGTTGATCCAACACCAGTTATTGATGGCCGGCGAGCAAATTGTAACTTGGCTTCCCTTGGAAGGCCACACTCTACTCTTCCATTTGGCGGTATACCAACTACACTTCGATTCTATTGCATCATTTTCACATTGAAAAAAAAAATTGTAGAAAAGTGTTTGTCTAAAATGCTAAATGCTTCATATTTGCTTTCCACTGAATTCATTGTTCTCCTTTGTTGCCAACTTTATGCACTACGGTGATGATGCTACATTGACACTGACAAAATCTCTTGTTTCTATGCACTAAAGTCTTTTGTATGACTGTTTGAGACCAGAATCTCTTGCTACATATATTGTTTGAAGAGTTTCTTTCCATTTTTTCTTTAAGTTATTAAGTGCGCTTAGTGTGCCATTTAAGGAAATAAAAAATCATTTCCCTTTTTATAAACACAAGCATAACAAAGATTAACCTATTCATGAAATTGTTAGACATCTTTTATAAAATAAATATATAAATGATGGCATTTATTTTGAATTTTTGGAGAGACTTATTTCAAATTAATTGAGCCTTTTGAACCATTTTTTGTCCTTTAGTTTCTCCTATACTCTCTATTCCATGGGTTCCTTGATCCTTGGATATACATTCTGTGATGACCTCAAGATGCTTCTCCCTGTAATTTTTTTTATTTGCAAATGTCATCATCCAGGTTATTGCCTTATTAATTCTCATTGTCAAGCCTATCTATTTTCAAGTGATAATTCCATAGCTTTGTAACAATTTAGTCAGTGACTTTGTGAGCCTTAAGATGCAATTTGTTTAGTTTATGAATTTGACCAGATCATAGAATCTCATTTCCTGTCCTCCTTGAGAACTTTGCATTAACTTGGACTGTTTGTTGGTGAGATCAGCAGAATACCTTGTGGTTCAAAAAACTGAAATTGCCCATTGAAAATGCACGTAAAGGAATGAAGATATAGGGAGAGCAACAAACTGCATTTCATGCATTCATTTTAAAGAAATGATCGTACTGATGTTAAGCTTCTCCCCAGCACACTAGTTATGGACTGCATGTTAGTGATAGTCATTCTCCTGATAGAATGTTCTTCTAAAAAGAACTTAGTTTTGTTGCTTTATGTGCTACTTTGTTTGTGAACCTATACATCATCATGGTGGTTTTAAGTCTTTACTATATTATATTTGCCAAGTGGAAATCTATGACCAAGATACATTCTACATATTGCATGAGGCTTACTATCAAATGCAAGTGGAATGCTAGAATGAGAAGAGCATAAGATGAAGAGAAATGGAGGAACCACCATTGAGTTTTTCTAGAGCAGGCTGCAGTGTAAGCAGAGAGGAAGTAGTATACAGGAGAAAAAAGAGGAACCACAATTGAGTTTACTCTTCTCTATGGATCTTCTGATACTTGCAGTTTTACATAAGATATCATGGTTATGCAAGGCTTTTTAATGTGGTCCTGCTTCCTTTGGTCTAATAACATTTCATTTTCTGTGATGATTAATCCCTTGTCTATTTTATTTTCTCATAGCCACACTGACCTAGTAGTCATGTTATCAATCATATATTAAATTTCCCTAGTTTCATTCATTGTTTTTATAATTCCTCTTCCAGCAAAAATATTCTGAAAAGGAGATTAGAAGTGAAGTTTTAGAATGTGTAGTAAAATGGAACACATAATTATTTATTGTCTCATTTCTTCAGCAAACACATAAGGCACGCCATCGTCTATTTTACAATAAGATTACTGATATTTTGTTCCATTTTTTGTTTTTAGTCCGCCCAAGGCCAGTAGCCCCTTACATTGGAGGTGTACCTGTTCAGCAAGTGCCATTTGTTGGAAGCCCCACTCATCAAGTGCCAGTTCCATTTAGCTACCAACATGGGTTTCCATATCCACAATATAGGTAAGTTGATTGGCTAAATCTTTCAAAGCCATTTTTTCTGAATGATTTTACCTTTGAATCTTAGCCAACCCACTTAGTGGGGTAAGGCTTGGTTGTTGTTGTATTTTACCTTTGAATCTGCAGTGTTTGATTACCTTATGGCATCCTTGTTTTAAAGAATGAGTGCTACAAACATTTAGACTGAATGTGTGTAGTAGAAAAATATACAGTATCTCTGCATCCAGACTTTTCAAGTTGGAACTTTATGATCTGAAATTCTAATAATTAGAATGGATATGGCTATTTTCGGTCTCTTCCATAACATCTTGCCATTATTAGGGAAGAGGAAAAGTTTTTTTTTTTTTTTTGCGTCTCATAGTTTCTATAGTCAGTTAAGTTGTGCCATATGCTAGAGTGAAATACTCTATGTTCCTATTTAATAACCTAGAATGAAATAAAAGAATCAGACTGAAGGGAATTGAGATGGGAATTATTGAAAAGGAGTGACTCATTGAATATAATTCCTTTTGTTAAGTGGTGAGTTTTTTCTTGCCAAAAGTAACTAGCTTATATGTAGAGTGTCGTGTATGCGAAGATCAACTATATTAGATGAGAATCAATAGAAACAACAAATATCACGATAAAATGAATTGTTTAATCTATGTGATAAAAAAAAACATCAAAAGTTCTATTCTATAAGAAAATTAAGGATGGTGAATGCATCTTATCTTATAAATTTCTTGTGAAATACTAAGTAAACCTAATATATCTGTTTATTTGTTTCATTTTTTCTAACATTTTAACAAAACATTAAAAACCTTTCTATTTGTAATATAGATTGAATAAACAAGCAGTATGATATCAAAAGGACCCAATAATGAATGCCACAAATTGTCATGGTGGATCAAATCACTTCATTGAAAACTATGTAAAGCTATATCACTAGTAATAATATTATGTTTGCCAGTTTTTATTTTGGTTTTTTTTACATTTCACACCCTCAATTTAATTTCTCTAGATGTTGATTCTATAGCTATCTTTGGATATGTTTGTACCATTTTAGCTTTTTCCTCAAAATTTTTTCCTCATTTTATCATCTATTAGTGACACAACTTATTATGTAGAATGTTATTGTTGATATTCAATCACTTTCCATAGGTCAATCATTTAAGAGATTTGTTGGTTTCCTTGCAGTTACAATCCATACGGACCTGAGTACTTATATCCACAGGTTCAGGGCAACAAACCATGATATCCTATTTTTGAACTAGATATTCTTTTGAAAGTTTAAGCAGATGCATCTCTTGTGATTATCTCCATTTTTTTTTTGTCCAGACTGTATATAACCCTTACACAGGACATCATTATCTTCAAGTTTATGGTCTTCCTGGAGCTGTAAACACAGCCATTTATCCACATGGTCAAATTGGCCAGCCCATCTCAGGCGGGCCTGGTTATATGACAATTCAGGGTTACTCAATGCCAGCTCACCAGATTGTGCAATTGAGTGGATCAAATGTCAATGGAATACCTGGTGCAACTCGACCAGTGATACAAACACCCTATCCAGGTGGTACATTTTCCATGTTAATAAGTCATAATAGTTTGATGGTCATTATCTAGCACTATTATTTAGTTGACTGGCTGAAATGGAGTGCCCTTGTCTAAGATAAGCTTGCAAATTTCAAATTTTCAATACTTGATGGAACTCACCTGAAATTTGTGTGCCATTTTATACGGTTCAGTTTTAACTTAGAGAATCTGACAACGAAAATCATTATCCATTTAGGTTAAATTTTCATTTAATCTTAATGAATATATTCTGAGCTAAAAGGAGGACAGAAAAACTCTGACATTCTTGATCCTTGCTCATGTATATGCAGCTCCCAGCAGCTTTTTATTTTATGGGCACATAGCTAATGCGAGTGGACATTGTGTTTTATCGTACAGGAATACCGTCCAATGTTCCAGCTCAGCCACACTTCATAGTTCCTGGCCACTCACCACAGTTTGTGCAGGGAAATGGTTCAGATCAAACAGCCGTTTGAAATGAGCATCATGATATCATCTTGAGGTAGATTATGGATCCAACTCTGTGGTTCTTTCTTTTTGTTTTAACTGATCCGATAGCTATTTGTTTCATGTAACAGGTATCCTTAGATTGCAGCAGGACTAAGAAGAGCAGTACTTCACATTAGTGGCGCACATTCTTGCCTTGCAAGTTATCATCTTTGCATTCTAGAGGTTATTTCTAATTTATACTTGTATATGTGGGCAATTTGATAGAATTCTTTCTTAATTGTTGGTAGTTGACTGTTGAATTGGCACAAAATGATATATAGTTCATCCTTAGTATGCTCATTTCATAATTTCTATGCTTACGAGCATATGCTAGAACCTTCAGCCTTTTACCATATGTTTACTTCTGACATGTTGCCTATCATTTGACATGTTGTGCATACATACATTCAATACAATCTGAAAAAGAGCACATGCGGAGTATGAATAGCACGATGAGCAGAACTGGAATTTGTGATTTTTTTCAAAAAAAAAAAGTGCAAGAGGGAGTGTTGGCAAAATTATATTTTGATTTAGTTTAAATTAACATGGTGAGAAGTATTAGCTGGAATTAGAATGATTTGAAATATATAGATATCACTAGATATATCTTCGGCAGAACTAAATAAGTGGATAAGATCGATATTGACTCTAAATAGTTAGGAGTAATGCCTTTTTGTTGGTTGATCTTGTCCGTCGGATAGTCTACTCTAAATAATTAGAGGAAATATTCAAAATTGTCAGCTTGAAAAAATTGCTATTCGTGAATTCAGAAAAATTTGCTAGACCTTTGACTCTATGCTCTGTAAGGAAAAGGTTGATCTAGGTCAAAATTCTGGAAAATTTGCTACTGTGAAGCATTTCCACTTCATCACAAAAGGTCTTGTGCGAGGATGGTTTTTTTTTTTGGGTAGCTTAAATGCATGATCTTATAGAACAGGTTGATATTAACAGTCAGGATCAAGTTATTTGTGTAATATTTAACAATGTAGAAAACAGGCATGTTCTCACCGATTCATTATATAGTTCATGCATCTAAGTTACATATTCTAAGCACCGATTACTGTGAGGATATCTGAACGGATGCCGCAGAGGTAGATTTGGATTTATATTGCATCATTGATATTAATGACAAAACTGTTCTGATGTTTTCAGTAGCTTGGTAGCATAGTCAATTTGATCAAGGGGGTCGCAGTCACACATCAAAGTGATTCATGTTTTATGATAAATTTCTCACTGGTTTCTCGTGCACTTTCAATCAGGAACATGAATATGTTGTCAAGAAGCAACTCATCCTGTATTGTTGTTCTGGGTAGAAATCATGAATTACATATGAATCTTTTTTTTACAGGTTGTCCTTGTCATGGTCAGTTACAGAGTCATCAAGTTGCTCTAATGGAGGGAGCCGAAAGCACGAGCACAGATCGCTCAGTGTGAAAGATTGGATACCCAAACCTGTGTCCAATCTTCAGCATATATACATATAGGAATCGAGGAGTCAGATTTGGAGTCTGACAACTCCGCAGCTTCCCTGAAAGAAAGAGAAGCTAATTCTATTGTCAGTTGATTTCATGTTACTAAATGTTAAGTTCATCTTCAATGTAACAGTCGACCTGTAGCTTCATCACTTCAATTCCATGTGGTATCTATGTTTAGATAGATCTGATGTTATTAAACAAACAGTGTCATGGAAATAATCTGGTATTTGAAGGTGTCAAAACCAGCTCCAGTCAGTATGTGCCCGATTTCCAGTTGATATTTAGTTCATTTTGTTGTGATAATGTTAGTCTCTCTTTTTTTAATTTTTGGATTTTTTTTTTAGCACATAGTAGTTTGCATTTATCATCTAAATTGCATCTGTGTGTAACCTCTACGGCCTCAAATTACAGTTTTAACTTGAAGGTTAGTTGAAGACTTGAGATTACAGAAAGACATGGCCAAATTGTTTCTGATACTCAACCCAGCCCTTGATAAATATAACTGCCTTGTAGATGACAATGCAAGTGGATGCAATCTGGTTGAAGTTCTTCAAGTGCCATACCTATTCCGGTTTTCTCCATCCCTTTCAAGTTCCCCATATGCCCACAATAATACACCTCGCTGAGTTTGAGAAGAAATTAGATCTTACAAAATATATATATATATATATATATCCGTTATCTTACCGGTCCTCCTAGTGTTGACCCCACAAATATGAAAGGAGGTATATAAATACACAGATCATAAGGGCATGATAGAATAAATTTTATATCGTTAGTTTCTGAGAATCGACCCTTGATAATTACACAAGAAATATTATGTGTCCACCATCTGTACTGGGGCAAGATTAGGGCCTCACAAGACCTTGATAATTACACAAGAAATATTATGTGTCCACCATCTGTACTGGGGCAAGATTAGGGCCTCACAAGACGATGAATATTGACTTTATCATTCACAATGTCACAACACAAAATGCTGGTACCAGTGTCTGTAACTCTTCTCTGGTGGCAAAGGATCCAAATAATATAACAGAAATTGTTTTTTTTTTCTTATTCCTCTCATGTAAGAAGGAACAAAGGAAAGAAAAACATAGACTCAAAAAAGCAATGAACATATATCATCATCAGTTTGTAAAACTGAGAGGGTAGAATGGAAAAGGTTTGACAAGAGTTCACGGTGAAAAAGAGGTTTCAATGAAGTTTCTGCACGTTTGGAGAGGAAGACATTAGGGTCAAAGTTTCTGTCACGTAAGACATGGCACTTAAAGCTGCTTTAAGGACCTCCTGCGAGCAGCCAGGCTTCACAATGCTTCTTACCTATATAAAATTCAAAATATAGTAAAAAATAAGCTGAAAATGTAATATATATCATTTCTTTCTTCCGGAATTATGAATTACAGAGAAAAATTATCCGAAGTGATTCATAACCAGCTAATGAAATAGCACAGAAAGGTTTTATTTTACTGGAAAGTAGTTCCTAGTGAAAATGCTAAGGATGACAAGAATGCAAGAGTAGCAAATTTAAAAAATCCATTAAATGATATAAAAATAACCTCATCAAGATACTCCTGCAACTTTTTGATCCTGCCCATGTAGTCTTTATCTTCAACACACAGTGTGAGAGGTTTAACATCAGCACCTGGTCCTTCAAATTGGACAGGCCCTGGGTTTCTATAGATATCGTCCATCAGAAGTCTTGAGAAGTTGTTTCGTAGTAACCTGGAATACAAATTTAGGTAAGGTTGACTGATAAAACATGTTAATCTATAGTTTGCAGATGGAGGAAATAATCAAAAAGATCCTTGACTCAAATATTCTAATGAAATACTTGCATTCTTACTCTATGAATGAAGATTCTACAAATTATTATATCTGGTTAACCTTGTGCATTCGATAGAAAAAGAGAAATACCTAGCAATGAAATAGAAAGTCCAAAAAGGATCAGTGAGAAACTACATACTCATATGCTTTTCCTTTCAAGTCAACTGTGGCTGGATGGATGGCAGGTTTTCCAATTGAGGTGACTCCAGGATGACATGACCAATGTTTCTTCACAGTCATCATTGCCTAGCAATAATCGAAGCCTCTCGTCAAATGAAACTTATGTACATCAGTAAAGGACAATTCTAACTTAACCCTTAGAATTTGCCTTAAATTGCAGTTTAATCATAAAACTAAAAGTATCGATTTGGGCCAGCAAAGTTTGCAAGTTTGTTCAGTTTGGCCGTTCAAAGCATTTGAATTTCAGTAACAAGTTGATGAGTCATAGGTCTTACTGTAAATGGAGCAGCACCACATTTCCACTTGTTAGCAGGGTTTTTCAGATTTGTAATGGTAGCCATGTACCCATTCAAGCCAGCTGCTAATATGTGATAGCACACGTGGCCAAGAACCTGAAAAGAGCATTGATAGACGTCACAACTCAGATGAGGAACTTAAACATACCAGTTGCAAAATGTAAGACATACAAAGGCATAGTCGCAATCAAATTTTGATGGTAAGGATCCTCGAGCTTGATACCCAAAAAAGTGGCATATTGCATTGAACTTTTTTCCTTTGTAAGTACCTTCCTTCTGTAAAATAATCCACAACTTAAACCGTTTGCATAGAGGATAAAAGATGCAGCATAAAAATAAATAAAAGGGTCATGACCATTAATAGAAAGTAAAAACTAAGTTGTCAGTCTGAACTACTGGAAATTCTTGAATTTAAGTTGAACTTACTAAACGCTTGTTCATTTCTGTCTCAACTAAATGTGCAAGAAGCTTCTCTGTCTCAATCTATATAGAAAAACACTAAGCAAAAGTAAGAGAAGAAAATGACTCCTCTTCAAATATTTTCAATATGTCAAAATGTTGAACGTTTACTTGGGAAAGCTGTGCAGAGTCATCAGATTCTGGATGTAGAAGTAACTGCAGTGTACAACATGCGGTTTTAGATTTGATAAATATTCAGGAAATATTTTCCACCATCTAGTGAATAAACATCTAAATATATTCTAATACACAAAGAAGCAACTCAAGAAAGACCTATACCTGTTTCCTGATGAATGGTGGCAAGAATTCAAATAAAGCAGAAGCCCAAGGTGAAAGTTGAGAGGAAATATCATCAACAGACACTCCCCGGTGATGAAGAGCATGAATTTCCTAATCCATTTGACCATTAAATTATCTAAAAACTAGTCTCTGAGCTTCAATCTAACAAGCAACAAAAGTATAATGAAGCAAGGTTTATTTTACCTGAAGTAAGGCATATAATTCTGGTATACTCTCCACAAGCCCCTCCGGAATAAGGATGACACCGTGATTCTTGTCTGTATCAGAAGCACTTGGTACATCAGTAAATGATTCATAGAACAGTACAGCAAGAGAGAATCCACATGTTACCCTTCTCAGCCCTGGCTTGGACTGCATCACATAATTGTTTTGTAATATCAAAAATTGTAGATTTAGATGATGTGACCTCCTCCCCTAGGATAACCTGAACCAGTAACAATAAACCAAGAGTAGAATCTGAGTAACATAGAAAATAAAAATAATAAGAAGAAGAAGAAGATAAAAGGCAGCAAGAACAGATAAATGCAACCAGAAATAAGAACTTACCAGATTGGGATGTGACTGGAGAGTGCATTCCAAAGCTACATGGGAAGCCTTACGGCCCATCAGGCGAATAAAGTAATAATACTGAAAAGCAAATGAAATCTTAAATAAGTCAAAGAAACAAAATAAAGCAAAGCAAGTCATAATAAGCCCTCAGATAAGTGTACGATTGAAAGCACCATGTACAAAAGAACAAATGCTAAAAACTTCCAATTCAGTGCTGATTACTAGATCAGCTTGGAATGATACCAGATTAGTGTTGATTCATATCAACGGACAATAAGGACAGGGAAATGTCTGGTTCAATCACCACTCAATGTTTTCTAGAGCTCTCCCCTTCCAGTATGATCCACCAACTAATGCAAACCCTAGTTTTGATTTACAACATCATCTATAGAGTGAATCAAAGTTTCTCATCTGTGTCAACCACCAGATATGGAGGAACACGAAAGAAAATGGATTTGTATATTTGACAGGAATAGCAGCCATTTATCCAAACTTGCAATAGAAGAATTGACACAAGAGAGCAAATGAATGATGAAACCCAAGGATTGAGAGATGGTGTATTCATTCTTGTACAGCGCAAGAGGATACACAAAGAATATAGCTCTCACTAAAGTATATACTAGGATGAACACTGATGCAAATTTTCTTCAAATTTCTGTGACATGTCACCTTCCAAAAGTGGGCACATGGCACAAAGAGAAAAGCATGGAAAAAACAACAAAATGATACTTTCTGAAATAGAGTATATAATTTATATAATTTTTATCCTTGAAAGGAATCAAGGACATAAAGTGAAAACTAGGTGGGTTTTTTCTTGTATTTTTCAGTGCTATGTTCAAACACAACACAGAACCATCACTCTACGTTATCACAAAGCTTTGGTTTTAAGCTAAAGGAGCAAGACAGTACCTTTTCAGCTGAGAGAGCATCTGTGCATACGTTACTAATCAGTTGTGAGTTAACCTGCAAATAGAATGACGAGAGTAATTTTTGTTAGGATATTTCATTGAACAATATCAGCCACAACCATGGGAAAGTGTAAGACGCAACCAGAATGTATTTTGAAAATCAAAATAAAAAGGCTATGAGAAATATGATTCTCTGAATTTAAAAGAAAATAAAAGGCAACTCCAGTTGCAATTCATCTTAGGAAAAATTATGTAACTAAGTTCACTAAAAAAACAATACCTTGCATATTGTGTCAAACCCAACATTTGTTTCAACAAACTGATTCTTTAGATCTCCATTCAAGGTTACAGGAACTCCAACCACCTGTCAGCAAAATTTCTTCGCATTTAATACTTCTAGAAGATCAAACAAAACAACCTTTTTCCTCATAAAGATCCACCAAAATTTGCAATAGTAGATACATCAATTTGTCAAATTAAAGTCCTTTGGACGCCAAATAGATACAAAAAATATTAGTTAGTTTGTTGAATCAACAAACTCAAAATCTGGAACCTTTGTTGGGCATTTTAACTCCGCAAATGTCTCAGCAAGCTGGGCAGCATCTGTGTTGGAAGTAACTCCTAGAGAATTGCAAAAAAAAAAAAAAAAAGGGATAATCAACAGTTAGTCCTGGCTATCTGAATAGACATACTTTTGCATAATTAGACAATACCTCCAATAATGACGAGGCCGTCTAACATCAAGTCTTTGCAGGCCAACATTGCAGCATTGACTTGTTCAGTTGATCTTATCTGATCCTTTGTCCGGCCAAGTAAATCATAGCCACCTACAAAGCCAAGGAAAAATTATAGTTAGAAGAAATATATGAATAAAGTAGAAGAAAAACTGTCAGATCATAGGTATCCTTCAAAAAACCTTGATTTTTATAAGTAGACAGGATATCGTCAGTTATTTCCACAGTTTGCTTTGCAAATAATCCTTCGGTACCTCCTGCAAGGAATGAGAATAAATAATGTTAAAGGATACATATACAATTCATCAAAATTGTAGACCATCTAAATCATCCAAGTAGCTACCTAGTAAACACAATTTTGTAAAGCAAAACAAATATGATTTAAACATAACAACTAGAACAATAATTTCTGGGACAAAAAGCATTTGATTGTTGAGGTAGGTCCAAAAAGCATTTGAAAGATATTAGTACACTTTGAGCCTTATTTTTTTTAAAAAAAAAAAACCTCCAAGAATTAAGATTGAATGGACTTAACACATTCTTGGATATAGAGAACAACCTAACAAACAAGTCTGTTGCATGAAAAAAAATAATAATTTAGATCTTTGGAGGCTTCCACTATGGCAAAATTCCTTTTCCTATAGCAGGATGTTTATTGAAGTATTCTTTTTCTGATTGTACCCAAAAAAAAGTAGTCATAACAATAATAAGCAATTAAAACAGCACACTGATCAAAACTCATAAAATGAAAGTTATGTTGTGCTGGTAGAAAGTCAAGACAAAAGCATAGAAGAGATGCTAGGATTGGATGGTAAGTACTAACTTGGCATTAGTAAAATGCATAAAGAACAGCATAAAACTCCAAAGGGCTAAGATTTTAGACCCAAGTATAAGAAAGAATCAGCAAAGATCTAAAATATCCAAACTTATGAGCACTAAGAAACACTCAAATGAACAATTAAATTAACCTTTTCAATCAAGAATGGAAACAACTATTCATCTATAGATTATGATTAATATCTCATAAGAAATAGGATTTAGAAAATTATAAAGTTAAATGATTTAGTGGATTAATAATAATGACAAATTAAAAATTGTGAAATGTATGAATGCCCAATTTTACTTTGTTGGGCAATTACCATTTCTATACTCCATGCACCATGGTTGGTTTGAAAATTTACCTTTGAGGAACTGCACCTCTTTCCATGATGTAGTAACCTCAAGATTTACATAGATAAATAGACTTGCATAAGGGTAAAAAGACAAACCTCATATAACCAATTTATATTTGACCAATGAATATCATATGTAGAATTAAGATGCAAATCCTACTAAGAGCACAAGTGTTGAGGCGTATGACAATTTGAACCAGATATCATTACAGATAATGCAACAAAAAAGCTATATTTATATACTTTTAATGAATATTTAATAAATACTCGACATACCAACAAATCCAAGCAATGTACTTTTAGGGTTGTGGGTTTTGATAGCATCATGAAGACCCCAAATGACGTTGTGCCCCCCTGGGGATTGCCTCCCACAGAATACTATACCAACCCTACAACAAGAAGCAAAATGGTTAGAAGTTGCTTGAAAAAAGCTACTAAGACAAATTGCATGTTAAGTATTGATTTTTATAAAGAAAAAAAACTATTAAATTTAAAATTTGCTAAAATCCTGAATCAACAACAAACCCAAGACACATCTAACCATGGTTTAAAATCTCGAGCTATCAGAGTTTTGGTGTATGACCGGAACGATACGGTTTCAATACTATATCATGTCATGCCGATATGATTTCGGTATTTTTTTAAATATAATATTATTTAAAAATAACAAATTTAATCTAAATATTAAAAATAAAATAATTTTCTAAAAAGAAGAAAAATATACAAGATCGTACTCCTCTATATGGTAAATAAATAATAAATTTTATTATATATTTTTAAAATTAAAATAAATAAAAATATATATATTAAATTAATGAAATAATTTTATTAGGTTTTGATTAAGCTTATTTAGAGTATCAATTATTGCGGGGAGTTAATTGAAATTATTAATATAAAGTTTAAGTTTCATCAAGTTTATCTTAAGTTTTTTTTCCTGCAACATCATGCGAGCGTCCTACCCTACGCAACACGGCGTCCTCGCGAGGCCACGACCGCCTCGTGATGACCTCGCAAGGCCGTCACAACCTCGCAGACCTTGCGGTCGCGGTGCGGGTAGGTACCGATACTAATCCTGTGCTGGAATGGTAAATATTGCCCATTTAAGGCAGCACAGTTCGGTATTTCAATCCATGCATCTAACTAATCTCCATACACAAAATTTGCATAATGTAAGTTAATCAACTTGTTAAAAACTTCTGATCAATTCAAGCTTATTACTTATGTGTCAGAGGTTGACTCTCCATGAGATGACAAATCAGGTTGGCATGCATACACCTCAATTCAGCCAATAAGTTGCAGATTGACCAGAAAACTGCGAGTTAGACTGACAGGTTATAATCAATATTTTCAAAACCAGATTACACATGACTCAATGAACTGGCAGACTGCCAGGTTACTGATATGAATGTTTCAGCCAGCCAGTCACCTAATCCTTGTTCATCAAAACACAATCCAGCGTGGCTTCAGTAAAGGCACAGTTATTGCTGAACAGCAAAAGTATCACCATACTTCACAAATATATCCTTGGGTCAAGTGTACCAATTTCCTCCATCCATACAGCCTCATCCAATTGAGAGACCCTCCTAATTGGATCATCAGTTCATACTTCAATCACAATGATCCTCTTGTTTGCCATTAGCTTATCCTCTAAGAAAATACTAGACTAGAGTGAACTTATAAATTTCCTAGTACATTCTGTATATATACAGTCTATCATTTTTGAGTTGCTAATTCTACAAAACCTCTATTTTCATACTCGTAGTGCATTGGATGGCACATGTAAATGTTGTCAAGTTGAAAGGTCCACAATGTAATGTACCTGATATAAAATAACTCTTGTATTTTAAGAGGATGTCAATACTAGAAAGATGAACTTATATAAGAAAATACACCTAATATTTGGTTGCTCCACTATGATATGCGCATCTGGAACTTTCGCACTAGGCCTTAAAAAATGTGCCAATGGTTGCCCATAAGTGTGTGGAAATACTTGGCTAATGACATGTGCATTAGTGGGATTAACAGCAGTTGTTGCATCTCCAAACTCAACTCTGACTGCATTGCCCTGAGGAGAGGATAAAAGAATAATCTCTTAGAACATACCACTATACCAGAATACTATATGAGTAGCAACAAGACTATTGACCAGCAACAGAAATAACCTATATTAAGACAGCTGAATCAAATAAAGAATGCTTGCTGAGTTGGGTTCAATAGACCAAGGTCAAGCCATGATAGAGTTTTAGCCAATAAAATATGATACAACCATAATTTTGCATCTGGCATTAAATTAACTTGGAACCACGTGCGTCTAAAACACATTTTACTAAAAGAAACGTAGTTGTATGCAAACCTAGAGCAATAGCATAATGAACCATCCCCAGGATCTATTGTTAAGAAGAATGAATGACTATTTTCATTAGTAGCATGAAACCAGCCCGGTAACCGAATAAACAACCAGAAAACAAGAAAATAAGAAATTGTCCTCTGTTCTACAACATTTGAATAATTCTAGATTTGATCGAAAATGTAAAATATTATAGAAAAATTCAAGCTTTTTCAAATTTTGGAGATGAAAAATATTATATTTTGGGTTTAAATTAAATTTCAAATTTTGTAATTCCAATCCTCTTCTCCACTCTCCTCCATATGATGGTCTCTCTGCAAATTTCTCTCTTTCTCTTGTCTCTCATATTTCACTGTGCATGTCCATCAACACTCGACCCTCATGTTGTCTCGTCATGCCAATATGGTCTTGCTTGCCAACGACATACAAAATAGTGATTTCCTCTCGTGCCAATTGGCACAGCTCGGCATTTCAATCCTTGCAATAGACTATGTATATGTTCTAAGGGATAATTACATGTATATAAAGGACACAATGTAGAAGCCCTAAACCTAAAATATCAATGTGGGTAATGGAATTGCTGAACATCCATGACATCTGATAAAAAAAACGATTTTTATGCAAGAATAGAAAATGCATTATTATGAACTAGCATTACTGGACGTTGATTCAAGTAAATGTCAAAATCTGTAAAATAACCATCAATTGTCATTATTTTTTGCAACTGTATTTATATTCTTGAAGACAAGCAGTAGAGACAATTATTTACTATATGAAAATTTGCTATAATAGTTACAATGTTTAGACAATGCATCCATGCAAAATGGTAGCCTAACAATTCCACATATATGTTTAAGCTTTTGAGAATTCGTCGTTGATAGGTTCGAATTCAGGAGTTCAAAAAAGGGGGAAAATTTTAAAAAAAAACATCCATTCAGATTCCATATCATTATCAATAAAAAAACGTAATGAACCATTTCATTTAACTAACTTTTTCTAAAATTGACAAAAAGGATCCTCAAAATAAAACGTTTGTCGCATGATTGGACAAAAATTAACAAACGTAAGTGCTAAAACAGCATCTCCACTAGAGTTAACTAGTCCAGAAAGAATTTCTCCCAGCCAGGACAAACGACACGCTTAAGAATACTTTCGTTACCTCCCTAAGCAGTCCTGAAAAAACTGTCAGTAAAAATAAACAAAAACGAAGACTGCTCAGTGCGCCACAACCGCCCGAGCTCTTCGTGAAACGTTTAAATGACACACAATATCGAGCGCGTAAAGAATGCAAAGAAGAGAGATCTGAAACGACAGTTTCATCCCGCACTATCAAACTCTCAAACCACCAAAAAAACTTCCAGATCCAACAGGAATGCAGAGCATGGACGACGATCCAGCAATTCCCCCGAAAAACCCCACACAACAAATAGAAAACGCACTATTCTCTATACCCGATCAAAAACAAGCGAGGGTGGACAAAACGGCGACGGCAGGAAGACAAAAACACAGCCCAAAAATAGCGGAAACGAGACCTGAAGGCACGGCGGAAGTTCCGGTTGGTACAGCGAACGCTGCTTTTGCAGATCTGAGAGCTCCCTGGGCACGCCGTAGTCGGAATCCATCCTCCTCCGCCTGCCTCTCTCTCTCTGCCTCCCTCTCGCTTCTACTTGCCTTGTTGCCCCGCCGCAGCCCGTTAAGTAATGAATTGAAAAGAAGCGCTGAAGCGGTAGGTTTACCTTACAGTCGAACCAAGTCACTGTCCGTTTCCCATCCGAACCACCAATCTGCTAAATGTCTCACCTGAGTTGTTCATTTTAGTGGGCCCAAATGATTATACCAATGGTGGATCACTATTTTACTTAGCGTTGTCGAAACAGAGACAGGCGATCCGAAACCTCTAGTATCGACTGTCGCCACCAAAACCTCTGATCCAATTCCAACCGTTCGAAAATGCCCGGAATCTTTTATTTATTCACAGAAAGGCCATCACTGGGACCCGGAAATTATCCGATCCATTTAGGAAAAATATTGAGTGCCATAAGATTCGTGTCCAGACACGTACCCGCCTGATAGATATTCCTCATGATGTTGACTTATAAGTTGACGGTTGGCATCCGTTTAAGATGAGGTGGAACTTAAAATAAGAGCATTATTTTAATAATTTTTAAAAATATATATATGTTTAAAATATTGCTTATTTTCGATTAAAATATTATTTGTCCCGTTTGGATATTTGTAATTTGTGCATTTAATGGAAGATATTTTAATCTTTCCATTTTATATTTTTAAAAAATATATATATACTTCCAAATTTATCGCTTATAATATTATTTTCCTTAAAAAAATACTAGAAATTATTAGGGGGTGATCTGGAATTGTGCATGACAAATTTTGCTCACCAGCTGCGAAAGATTCTTCCACTGAGATTTCTTCTCTCCCACGATTTGTTCGGTACGCTTCCCTGCTTCGCCCTGCCAAATTCAAAAACCTTTTTTAATTGTGCTTTTTTTTTCCGGGAGCAAATCGAGTGAAAGAAGGCTGAGGAACAGATCTCGTAATTTCTCTAATTTTTCTTGTAGATTTCCTTCTGAATTTGTTATTTCAGGGTTTAATACCTTTATTTTTTTATTTTCCGAAAACCTAAACGGGTTCCCAAATTTCTCATCTGATAATTTCTTATTTTAATTAATTACCAAATTTCGAATTTCATATTTTTATTTCACCCAAAAACTCGGTCATTCTTGACCAGAATAATTTTTTTTTTAAAAAAAAACCCTGTTTTTTACCACGCTTTCTTGTGTTCGCCGTGAATAATTTCATTTTGCGTATGGTTTAGCCGTTTAGGGCTTTCTTACTTCCTCTTCTGAAGTCATTTAACTTTTGAACTAGATCAAAAAAGCTGCGATTTTGATGTTGTTTCAGGAAACGCCGGAAAAAATTGAGAAATCTGTTTGAATTTTACTTTCTTTCCATTGTAGGAGTATATAATTGCTCAGAAATGTATCCGTGGAAATAAAAATCTGATCTTGTTGCACTTTCTTAATGCCCGGCGAAGGTTTCCGTCAATTCATGTTTGCCGCCGGGCGGTCACTGTTGGGATTGTAGCAGTCGGGAAGCATAAAAGGAGCTAACCCATGGAAAGAAATCTGTCTTCTCTGTTCAACGCGAAGATTGTGGATCATGAGAATGGTGTTCGCGTCTACGAACCATCAGGCAGTGCCAGTGTTACTCCCATGTCTCAGGGAGTGACTGGTTGGAGTTCCAGTGTCACTCATCAATTCCATGCAGTGGCAGGCAGCGGCGGCGGCGGCGTTTATCCCGGCAATAGCTCCGGGGAGTCCTTCAAGAGAAAGCGTGGCCGTCCAAGGAAGTATGGTACCGATGGCACGCCAGTACTCGGCGTGTCACCGCTATCAACAAGTCCGGCGGCTCCTCCTCCGAGCACCGGAATATTCTCTCCGGCTACTCATGTTGCTGCAACAGTTGCTGCAGAGGGTGCCAAAAGGGCTAGAGGTCGTCCACGAGGTTCAACCAACAAGCGACCCATAAAAGCTCTTGGTAAGCTACATATTTGTATTGTAAGTTGTTTGCTTCTTGGAAAAGTTTATAAGTCTTCCATGAAGTTTCTGTTGTTTTCTTCCTTGGTTGTCAATTGAAATCAGTTGGATTTATCTAATTCACGATATTCTATTTAGTATGGTTATCTATTTGGCTCTAGAAATTGCAACTTTGATGACATCTAGAATTGGTTGTCTTTGGTCCGCCATGGCATTTGTGTTTCTTACAAGGTAAATTACTTGCAGGTTCAACTGGAACTGGATTTATGCCTCATGTTATTGCTGTTGAAACTGGAGAGGTAAGTCCTGTTTGTTTTGTTGAACTAGAACTGGTTTTAACAGCAATCGAGTCTACCGAGTCCAACTATTGATATCCAGATTCAAAAAACGCCATGTTAGTAAATGATTAATTATGACCAATGAACTATAAATAAAACTCTAGTGGTCGAAGTTTGAAAAATACAACATCTACTTTTATTTTGTAAATATGTTTTTATTGTTCTATCCTTCCACTCCACCTGTTTCGAAAGAGATCTCCACATATGACCTGTGAACGCGTGGAGACAAAGTCGTGGGACCGGTCGGTGCCGCCAACTAAGAATTAGACCAGCTCACAGTCCAACTCCATCAAATTCAAAATGAACAAATTTCTTTTTTTTGTTAAATTATCACAATTTCTAATTTCTTAATTTATTATCATATTTAAAACTTTTTATACTTATACTCCCATATAAAATTTATTAATTCACATAAACTCTACGATTGCAAATGATATTTACTAATACCACTATTTTTTATAAGTTTAAATATTTTTTGCCATTATTATTATTGAGTTTAATATATTGTTGAATTAATAATAGTAATACAGTTCCTTTTAGCTAAGTCTCGATGGGCCGTGCAATTGATACGGCCCACTTAGTTTGCATAAGATAAGAAGGAACCCATTAATCGGTTCGATCAATTAGAATAAAAATTTTAATTTAATTTAATTTATTGAGCAAATTAAATCGGCTCAATTAGATTAGATCGATGGAGTGAACAATTACTGAAATGAACAGAAATGATCGAGCGAGCTCAACGTACGTAGCTCAGTTCCCATGCAGAAACCCTCTGTCTGATCTATATCTATACCCTCTGCGTCGGCTGCTGGATCGATCGATCGACTGCACGGGAGACGCCAAACAGAAAAACCAGAGCGCAGGGGAAACAACACGAGCTGAGAGGAGCAGGTGAGTTTGTCGGCCATTGAAGCCCAAATCCCCGGCAGAGATCCGCCCTCCAAGCGACGACGACGCACATATTCTCGTCCTCCCTCCCATTAACCACTAATCATGAAGCATTCATGTGCAGGGATCAGCGAACAAGGCGATGCGAGCATGGATTGTATATTAATTCCAAAGTGGAGGGCAGCAGCGCCACATGCTCCCGCAGCCGGCGAGGCAATCTGTCGAACATGTCGAGTGCCTGCCGCTTCTTCTCCCATTTGGACAAGCAGAGCAAACAGACGTAGCTGATCGACTGGCTACCTCTCATGCACATGCACGTGGTCGTCAACACACAGTAAAACAGGGTTTTCTCTTTGGAAAAAGGCACGGGTATGATGCATGATGATCGAGTCCCACCCGTGTCTTGTATTCTTAATAATCTGAAGCAGGTGGGGCATCGTTACACATGCATAGCATGTCTGTCTGAACCTCAATTCTCATGAGAGGAAGAGAAAGAGAAAGAGATCATTCTAGTTTGTTTTTTGTGTGAATTATAGTGGGAGAAGAGAAGGACTTTGGGGATGGAAAGCGCATGGCTTGGGCCATCGCGTTTTGTTTTGAAGTTAAACACCTTTTGTGCATGAATGAAGGTGCTCGTACAATGATAGAAGAAGAAAGAAGAGGAGGAAAAAAAAATCTCATCTCAGTAATTAATCCTTGCTCACACGAGCCATCCGAAAGCTATGTAACTGATGTTAGTGGTGCAGATGTTGATGCATGATGATGAAGATAAGGCTTCTTCATTTCCTTGCTAGGGAAGAGATGTATATGGCGATGAGAATTGTAGCTGGGGAATCCACTCAGCTGTGGAGGAGGAAGGAACAAGCCAAGTAGGATGGTGCCGAGTTTGAGAGAGACCTCACGTAAGGGATCCTTTCAAGAACTTTGACCCTAAATTGTCTCTGCATGCTCTAATTATTACAGAAATATGTTTCAGAAAATAGAGAAAGCACTTTCTCAAATTGGCTAGCTCATCCATGTGCTCTGTTAGAAGGGAATAGAGACGTACGGCACCTGGGGAAGAATTAAGCCTCTCACTTTTCATTCTTTGTTTCTTTCTCTCTCTATCTAATGCCTTCTTCGATTAATTCGATTAATTTAATATTAATTTTATATAAATTTTTTTATTATTATTTTAAACAAATTTAATTAATTTAATGTTAACTAAAATAAAGTTAATTCAATTTTAATAAAATTTTGATTTGATTCGATTAGCTAATATTAAATTAATTTTCGATTAATTCAGTTAATTTATGAATCGAATTAATCAAATACTCATCCCTACTTCCGTTCCGTCCAAATAAACGGAGCTTAATCTCTGTCTCTCGTCACCTATTTAAACGGCCAGCTCTCGTGGTGTCTTGAGCATTCGATTCCCCCTTCGTTCTTCGTTTGAGACGAGGTAATTAAATTAATGAGGACGATGATTGACTTGGGGAGCCAGAGGGGCAGTGGCCTCTACATCATCGATACTGCCACCGCCGTCGACTGCACCAAGGACGTCCGCTTCGGCCGCCGCTCCTTCCGCAGTCTGATCGAGTGCGTCGTCCCCTGCTGCGCCGGCTTTCCCATTTCCTCCAACGCCTCCGCCTTCGACGAGGACGACTCGGACAACAATTCCACCGCTGCTGCCGTGACTGCTCCCGCTCCCACGGTCGCCGCCGCCACGACCGTCACCGGCACCTTCTTCGGCCACCGCCGCGGCCGCGTCCGGTTCTGCGTCCACGACCACGCCGCCGCGCCGCCGCTGCTGCTCCTGGAGTTCACGGTGCCCACGGCGTACCTCGCGCGGGAGATGCAGCACGGCCTGCTGCGCGTCGCTCTGGAGAGCGGCGGCGGCGGAGGCCGCGGCCCCTTGCTCAGCACGCCGGTGTGGACCATGTACTGCAACGGGCGGAAGGTGGGCTTCGCGATCCGGAGGCGGCCGACGGAGGCCGACGCGGAGGTCTTCAGGCTGATGCGGTCGGTGTCGGCGGGGACCGGAATTCTGCCTGCCGCCGCCGGCGGCGGCGAGGCAGGGGACCTGCTTTACATGCGAGCGAGCTTCGAGCGGGTTATCGGGTCGACGGACTCAGAATCGTTCCACATGATCGACCCGGCAGAGGGAAGAGGAGGACAACAGCTCAGCATCTTCCTCTTCAGAACTTAGATTTCAATGGAATCTAAGCACATCGATAATCAATAAAAAAAAATGGCAGAATATTATAAACCGAATTAATTTCGTGTAAATAAACTTGTATCGTATTTTCCCAATTATATATAAAACTTCTTATCGATGCCAAATCTATCTTCAACTAGCAAATCAATTCATTGTCATTTTAATCCTTATTTTGTCGATTCAAAAAAGAGGACGATAACAAAGTTAAATAAAAAATTATTATATTGCGCTCAATTATTTCCAACTTTATTTACTTGATCTTGACACATTAGTTTAGGGGTTTAATTCGGGCATTTGGTGTTCTTCCTCCTTGTTCTTGTTATGGTTGGACTAAGATGGGTAGACAAAGAGAATCTTATGGTTCATGATGGGTTTGATGTATCTCTAGTCCCCCCCACCTGTCGATATCCGCACGAGCAATCAATCAACTTTCCGGTTCGACTTAAATTTCTCAATTTCTCGGTGGGTTTACCGATCGACCGAACCGACTGAACGCCGTTTCCTATCGATTATTATCAACTTCACTTTGTTTCTTTTTCACATGATTAAAGTTCTTTTGTACGTATTATGTCACAAAAATGGTCCACGACCATGGATAATGTGTAGTTATCTAGCTAGATCTCGATGGTGAAATAAAATTCTCATGGTGATGTCCAATCTTAATAATTCAATGTATGAAAGTGATATGAAGTCACCTTCGTCCCTTACTGACATTAAATCAGTAAATTGAAAGAAAAAAAGAAGAAAAAGAACTGCTATTATGTTCTAACCTCATGAGTTTATCAGCAACAAGAGGCGATTCAATGGCTCACAGATAACAGCATCAAAGATTATCAACTTGCAGCTGCAGGATCGCAGAAACCGACCGACATCCGGGCATGAAATGATGTTTACCAATTTCTGTTGCCTCCTTGCTGGAAGAACAAACAAGTTCGCGAAAAGTTTTGGTTCACAACAGATGGCACACTAAACATGAATATTACAAGAAAGCAAACCACCAGCAGGAATCATTGTTTTTTTCCCCCCTTCTTCACTTGAAAGGGAACAAAAGTACAATGGCAGCAGGAAGAAATATCCCAAAGTCAAAAGCCTTATGATTCTTGATTGAATCAGTTAATTGTTTGGTTCAACTGTTCTGAACTGATTTGAGTTTGAAGTTTGCAACTTTAGACATCACCAAAATATACACTGTTCAGCAATTCTGAGCACTTTTACAATCCATTGAAGTAAAAACTAGCTTGCTACAATTCTGAATCCATCAACTTTGTTTAGATGATCTACTTGGTATTCATATGGCATCACTTTATGAGCTACATATTCACTTTGCTGATCAGTTTTTCCGGAGATTATTTATATATAGGTGATCCCAAATAGAATCTTCAAAACTCTATCATGTAATTCTGCCAAGAATTGCTCATCTAAATAGCTAGTGTACGGCAAGTTTGCTGCTTGATGTACAGTTCCATATACCACGAGCATTGCTTACTAGCATAAACAATTTCTAGCAAAATGAACATATCATAGAACCCATTCATTTTACTTAAAAATATCAATACTATCTTAGCATGTTCTCTATCATTTTATCATTTCTTAAGGATATATCATATAGATATATAATATTAGCACCTCAACTCAAGGAAAAAAAAAAAGAGATATGTAGTATGCCTTAAATAGAGGAAACACGCATGCATATTTATGTAAACAGGAATTTTAATGAGTGCAGAATTTGTGATTGATTATTTAATAGAACTATAAGGAACAATAAGAACAATTGGCTATTTTGCAACACAACTCATGCTCAACAGTGCTAACCAAGCACAAAAGAACAACGATATCTCTTACCATGAAGCAAGTTCTTACAGCCTCTTTAACAATGATCAAACACTTGGTTCTCTAGCTAGTGTAATTGAGACCAAACTAAGGGAAGAGAATCGAGAAACAAAATCAAGAGAATCCAACAGTTAATCCATACTTGGCAATGAATTTCCTCTGGTTGCAGCTAAGCATTTCACTTAAACTGCAATGTACGTTTTTTTGCTTCAGAATATTTTGCCGAAATTCCAAACTCTTCTTCATCCCATGCCGAAAGAACTCAGGGTAATCAGCTATCTCACTGATTTCTCTTCCCATTACTTCAACCAAGAATCTCACTTTGGGTTCCAGGGATTTGCTGACACTCTTGATCAGAACAGGTGGATATCCAGCAACTAAATTTGCAATTTGCTTATTGTCAAAGCCGCACCCCTTTAAGAATGCTAAATTTGGTTTGAGAACCCTATTTACATCCCTACAAAATACTTCAGGATAATAGCAAACAACCCTTTGCAAACTTAGTTCATCTAGGCCTATCGACTTGAGAAATTCTGTTGTTGGCCAAAGCCGTTTCTCAATGCTATAACCCATTAAAAATGGGTTTTTCACTAAAGTTTTACCAATCAACCCCTCCTCATGGAAGCCAATGCTTACAAGGAAATCAGTAATCTGAGTCAATTTCATTTCGCTGTAGCTAATGAGCCTTGGATTAAGCAAGAGCATCTTACCCAGTTGCTTCTCTGAAATTCCTAGTGCTTGGAAGAAAGCTAACAGAGGGCATAGCTTCAGCTCGATGCTGTGAGAGAGAATGTCAGGAAATTTGGTGATGGCTGAGGCCGCTGCACCAGGCTTTGATCCCAAGGTTGCAAGACACTGGACAGTAGGAACAAGCTTCTGATTCATGCTCAAAGCTAGGATCTTGGGGCACTTGAAGATAACATAAGGAAGCTTCCTCTTTTGAATACCAATGCTTTCCAGGTAATCCCAGTTCTCACTGGCTCTCTCCCTTTCTATGCTCTCCAGCCGATTGCATTTCCTCAGCATTCTGTTTATTTTCTCGTCATCGAATCCTTTCTCCTCGAAGAACTCAACAATACTGAGCTTCTGACCAGTGGCAGTGCCCCTTTCCATTTTTCCTAAGAAAGCCGTGCTTTCTGTTTTGAGATTGAGTAAATCAAAGCATCGAATTTAAGGACAAGTTGAAATTAGAGGAAGCATTATAAAGAAATCAACAAATAAATCATCACAATTCCACAATAGAATGAAAGGGGAAAACTAACGACTTGAATCACTGCATCAAGGACATGACTACGGAAGACATCGAATTCAAACGCAGTCGCGTAAAAACCTCGCGAAATAAAAAAGTAGAAAGCGAACATACCGACCTTGTTCCTCCGAAGATCCAGGGAAGTCGAGACCTATGAGAGAACCAAGTATTTCGCTAAATCCTCGCTTATCTCACGGAGACCTTATCACGAACAGGCGGAGGAAGGGGAGGGAGAACGAACCCTCAAAACCCCACCCTATCCAAGTGCCCGTCGAGCCTCCGTGATTCTGATTTTTTGTTTCGCCCCCGTTTTTTTTGTACCCGTTTGTTTACCCGTATAGTGTGTGAAATGAATGTTTCGTAATTATTTTTTTTTTGTTTTTGCTTATTAATCCAATTGTTCATTGGTAAAATGGTAAATCCATTCATTAGCTCTACGAGTATAAATATATGCCGAAACCCTACTCTCCTGCGCTTCTGCTCTCCTGTTCTCTAAGTTCGCGCGGCGGAATTCATAGCCAGAGAGAACCAGAAAATCATGGTAGATTGACGTCCTTCTCTCCTTTTCTGCTGGGGTACAGTAAGGATTCCGCAGTCTTTTACGATCTAGAAAGAAAATGATATCTTTTTTTTGGATTTGACCAGGCGGATGCTTCGGATGCGGTGGACGTCGGAGGGGCGCATCCGAAAAAGAGGACCTTCAGGAAGTTCTCTTACCGCGGTGTAGACCTCGATCAGCTCCTCGACATGGGCCTTGATGAACTCGTCAAGCTCTTCGGCGCTCGCGCTCGAAGAAGGTTTAGATCTCGTCTCTGGATATGCGTTTTATTCTTCTTCGTCAATTTCGCCTTAAAATGGCGCTGATGTGCGCAGGTTCCAGAGAGGACTGAAGAGAAAGCCAATGGCTCTGATTAAGAAGCTTCGCAAGGCGGTATGATGGTCCTTTATCCCTTCTCTATTTCCACTGCATTTGTTCTTTTATCTACGAAATGGCAAATCAAGTTTTCATTGTAACTAGTTGCATCACTCATCTTGATGGTATGATTATATTTGTATATGCAATATAAGAATCCAAAACACATCAACATACTAATTATAGCTGGAAGCGTAAATTTGTTTTTTCTTGCATTTTCTTGGTGGGAATATGAGCATTTATTTTGTTTAGTGAAATTTCTTATGAAAGTTTATTATCAACTTAAATGGTACAATCACGAAGGTAGTTTTGCTAAGTGATACATTTTCTTGTTTAAATTAGGTCTTCTAAATCTTATTACATACATTAAAATATGCATAATGGTAGTTCCTTAAAAACTGCGAAAAGTGTAATTGCTTCTGAGATTATTCATATGCATACATATATTGTTTATGGAAGTGTGGGTCTGTGTGTCTAGTTTTGTGGTGATACACATCTTTGGATAGGCTGTTTCAAAGTATTTACCATGTCACTGTTCCTGCAACAGAGAGTTTGTCTGGTTACTAGAATTTACAAAAACCGTGAAGTTGCCAAAAGGTATTTGTTATTTATCCTGTCTCTTAAGGTTTTAGATAGTATTAAACATTATTTCTTTCTGACTCATGTAATGGTTCTATAAACTAAATGAGGCATAAAAACAACACTAGTTAAATAGCTGGGTGATGTCTAAGGATTTCTATATATTAATATCTGAATTCTCAGGATCTGATTCTATGGCCAATTTAACACAAAATTGCTGTTCATATCAATATCTGATTTCTCAGTATGCGATTCTATTAACTGAATCACCTTGTTTATTGTCGACACAATATTCAGAAGCGAGATGCACCTCCTGGTGAAAAGCCAGAGCCTGTGAGGACGCATCTTAGGAACATGATCATAGTCCCAGAGATGATCGGCAGCATCATTGGCGTATACAATGGAAAAACCTTCAACCAGGTTGAAATCAAGGTAACTATTTTACTAGGTTTAACTAGAGGTGCATAATCAAGATTGTTATCTTATTTTGATTTTTCTGATATCAGCCCGAGATGATTGGTCATTACTTGGCTGAGTTCTCAATATCATACAAGCCCGTGAAGCATGGAAGGCCTGGTATTGGTGCTACTCACTCCTCCAGGTTCATCCCTCTCAAGTAAAAAAATCATGTTCGGAGGATAAAGATTATGACTACTTAAGTTTCCATGTATGCCTCTCGATTATCTTTAGTTCTTGTATTCTGCAATAAACCATCGGTGGTTTCTTTGTGATTTTGAACGGCAGGTGAATTTTGGTTTCCAATTCTTGAATTGCTACTACTTTTTGGTTGAGCTGTCTGTCTTTAGCTGCCTCCGTTACGTTGAAATGTTGTCGGCAACTTACATTTTTTTTCTAAAATATTAAATCAAAATCACTGAATCATTTTTTATTTATAAAAGCGGTTATAATGAAAGAGATAACGAATGGATTCGATCTAATTTAAAATCTCCAAATATTTCTCCACGTAGAAGGAGAAGATACAGATCGTAGAATCTAACGAAGAATTTGCAAGAGTTAAATTGCGGTCGGACTCCACCGGTTCCAGTTCCCCAGATAAAGTCGTCATTTAGGAGCTGGTAGGAATTTGAGTTACCGAATTGAGTGCTGCTCCTTCCGCCGGTGGCGCCGACGTCGCAGCCTCCCGTTCCGCTTGCCACGGTGACCGGCTCCCGCTCCTCACCCTCAGCGCCTTCCAGCGGCAACCGCTAGAAGACTGCAGTGGCGAAGCTCGCTACCATGAGCACCACTGATCCCGTGGCCACCAGCGGCCCTGTGACGACGCCGCCGACCACCTGCCCCTGGCTCCCAGCCAGGAACACGGAAAGGCCGCCGGCGCCTGGTGGCGCCGGCGGTGGGAGTACGGTCCCAGTCAGCGAGAGGATCTCGAACGGGCCGCGCAGCGTGACCACAGCGCTCCCCGGCAAGGCAGGGCGGAGCGCCACGCTGGCCAGGGAACCGGCGCCGCTGAGCACGGTGACCCCCCTCCCTCGCCGGTGGGTGTACTCGGTGACGCACTCGAGGACGTCGCCGCCGTCGACGACCTCAAGCACGTGTGAGCGCAGGACGTCGGGGGAGTCCCGCTTGACGATAATCGGCGGCTTCGGCTTGTTCTTGGAGCCCTGCGGTCGGCCGCGGGATCGGCAGACGGTGCTGCCGGCTGGGGAAGAGTGTGATGGCGGCGGGCCGTCGTCTGGGGAAAGATGGAGTCTTTTCGCCTGCGACTGCTTGAAATCTTGCCTCGACACGTGCGTCGACGGCGGTGGCAGGCGGAGGAGGTGGTGCACGTGAGGGGGAGGTCTTCCGCCGCCGCTGGGATCACTTGATTCCATCTCCGTCACGTCGACTCGCGCCCGCGGCGATTTCTTCGAAAAGATTCTTCGTCAAAACCGAATCCAAAATAGAAATTTTCTCCCGCAAGAATTCACAACACAAGCAAAGATCGAAACAGATTAAGAATTTATATATTTTAAAGGATAGTCTGTTGCACAAAGTTAGGATTTCATGATTCATTGTATATAATCCTATCTTATTTTTAGAAAAAGTTATTTTCAAAATTTAAATTTATATTTTTTTTATCACATGACAATAATTTTATCGTTGCACTCTCCTTCTAAGAATTTATATATTCACAGATCAAAAACAGGAGTTGGAACACAATCAGTGCAACTTGTTCTCCCACCTTTTTCACCCATCTGATCTGAGAATCCTATCTCTTCCCCTGCACCACCAAAAGCTGCAAGATGCAATCTTTTTCCACAAGATCATCACCTTTTCAGCAGGAAAAAAAAAAACAGATCTTGAGCTGTCTATGATTAAGCACCATCTCCCAATATCTTAATAGAAAAATGATGATTAAGATGCATAACAGGTTTTTGACTTGTGAGTAGGAAAAGGTTTTTAATTAGTGTGTTTTCATGACATGTTAAATAATGGATTAAAAAGGTTTGAAGGTCGCAACAAAATCTATGCTTTCTTTTGTTTTTAACCATTAATGGTGGTTATTAGTGCCTCTTGTGGCCAGTGATTAATTTAAAGCCAGTGACTAATTTAATCAATTCAATAGTTTTGAAGTTATCTGCTGCGTAGTTTTGTCCAAACATTAATCATGATGACTAATCACAATAGATCAATCTAATACTCGTGCCCAAACATTATTTGAATTGTGTTTATAAAATTGAGGAGACATTTATCAATATTTCGATGGTAAGAACGATACCACATGTTCGGATTGCATGCAATTTTATGTTTGAATAAATAATTGAAGACAATTGATTTAAAATTCTTTATTAGTTTTTTTTTTAAAATGCAATTGGTCCACGCAAATCGCAATCGATCGCTAGCCCATTGATTTGCATTAATTGATAAAAAGGTTGGAAGTGGCTAAAGCAATCGATGGAAGTGGATGCTTAAACATCAAGAAACTTGAAATAGGGTTTCAGTATTTCACAGGCAGTTTGGTTTGTCTAATCAATCCTCGAGTCAGAAAATTTCCACGCTCGAGGAGTGATTACCATTGAATATTCGCCAATTAGGGTTCTTAAAGGATGCATTTGGCGTCCACACAGTGCAACGAGGCCCCTCTCCATAATTTCGTCTGACCTACCCCACCTTTTCTATTTAATTTTGTGGAAATTGTACTAATTTCCGATAAATATATGTGTTCTTCCTCGATAGGTTCAATTGCTTTCAGTTGCGAGTTTGATCCCGTTTGTCCTCCTTGTTCGTTCGTTTTCTGTGCGAGATTTCTTCTAGTCCTTGTAAAGTTAGCATTTTTGATCGTCCGAACCCCTAAAGCTAGGATTTTGAAAGCCCTAGCTAGGGTTCCGGCGCTCGATCCGTCCCCTGTATCGCTTTCGAGTCTGAATTCGTGCTTTTGGGTTTCTCGATGGCTTTTCACCATTCGGGGCCTGGGTCGGCCTCCGGATCAGCGTCGAGCTCCAGCTCCGGCATCCACTTCCTGAATTCGCCCTTTGGGGACACCACGTACACGAAGGTCTTCGTCGGCGGCCTCGCGTGGGAGACCAAGAGCGAGATGCTCCGCCGCCACTTCGAGCAATTCGGGGAGATACTCGAGGCCGTCGTGATCACGGACAAGAACACCGGCCGATCCAAGGGTTATGGCTTCGTGAGTATCGCTTGGGTTTGCGTTCTTGCGGAATATTGCAGTGTGCGGAAGGGAGATCGTTGCTTTAGCTGTTCTTTTGTGTTTGTTTGTACGGTGGGATTAGGTCACTTTTCGAGATCCTGAATCTGCAAAGCGGGCATGCGTTGATCCAACACCAGTTATTGATGGCCGGCGAGCAAATTGTAACTTGGCTTCCCTTGGAAGGCCACACTCTACTCTTCCATTTGGCGGTATACCAACTACACTTCGATTCTATTGCATCATTTTCACATTGAAAAAAAAAATTGTAGAAAAGTGTTTGTCTAAAATGCTAAATGCTTCATATTTGCTTTCCACTGAATTCATTGTTCTCCTTTGTTGCCAACTTTATGCACTACGGTGATGATGCTACATTGACACTGACAAAATCTCTTGTTTCTATGCACTAAAGTCTTTTGTATGACTGTTTGAGACCAGAATCTCTTGCTACATATATTGTTTGAAGAGTTTCTTTCCATTTTTTCTTTAAGTTATTAAGTGCGCTTAGTGTGCCATTTAAGGAAATAAAAAATCATTTCCCTTTTTATAAACACAAGCATAACAAAGATTAACCTATTCATGAAATTGTTAGACATCTTTTATAAAATAAATATATAAATGATGGCATTTATTTTGAATTTTTGGAGAGACTTATTTCAAATTAATTGAGCCTTTTGAACCATTTTTTGTCCTTTAGTTTCTCCTATACTCTCTATTCCATGGGTTCCTTGATCCTTGGATATACATTCTGTGATGACCTCAAGATGCTTCTCCCTGTAATTTTTTTTATTTGCAAATGTCATCATCCAGGTTATTGCCTTATTAATTCTCATTGTCAAGCCTATCTATTTTCAAGTGATAATTCCATAGCTTTGTAACAATTTAGTCAGTGACTTTGTGAGCCTTAAGATGCAATTTGTTTAGTTTATGAATTTGACCAGATCATAGAATCTCATTTCCTGTCCTCCTTGAGAACTTTGCATTAACTTGGACTGTTTGTTGGTGAGATCAGCAGAATACCTTGTGGTTCAAAAAACTGAAATTGCCCATTGAAAATGCACGTAAAGGAATGAAGATATAGGGAGAGCAACAAACTGCATTTCATGCATTCATTTTAAAGAAATGATCGTACTGATGTTAAGCTTCTCCCCAGCACACTAGTTATGGACTGCATGTTAGTGATAGTCATTCTCCTGATAGAATGTTCTTCTAAAAAGAACTTAGTTTTGTTGCTTTATGTGCTACTTTGTTTGTGAACCTATACATCATCATGGTGGTTTTAAGTCTTTACTATATTATATTTGCCAAGTGGAAATCTATGACCAAGATACATTCTACATATTGCATGAGGCTTACTATCAAATGCAAGTGGAATGCTAGAATGAGAAGAGCATAAGATGAAGAGAAATGGAGGAACCACCATTGAGTTTTTCTAGAGCAGGCTGCAGTGTAAGCAGAGAGGAAGTAGTATACAGGAGAAAAAAGAGGAACCACAATTGAGTTTACTCTTCTCTATGGATCTTCTGATACTTGCAGTTTTACATAAGATATCATGGTTATGCAAGGCTTTTTAATGTGGTCCTGCTTCCTTTGGTCTAATAACATTTCATTTTCTGTGATGATTAATCCCTTGTCTATTTTATTTTCTCATAGCCACACTGACCTAGTAGTCATGTTATCAATCATATATTAAATTTCCCTAGTTTCATTCATTGTTTTTATAATTCCTCTTCCAGCAAAAATATTCTGAAAAGGAGATTAGAAGTGAAGTTTTAGAATGTGTAGTAAAATGGAACACATAATTATTTATTGTCTCATTTCTTCAGCAAACACATAAGGCACGCCATCGTCTATTTTACAATAAGATTACTGATATTTTGTTCCATTTTTTGTTTTTAGTCCGCCCAAGGCCAGTAGCCCCTTACATTGGAGGTGTACCTGTTCAGCAAGTGCCATTTGTTGGAAGCCCCACTCATCAAGTGCCAGTTCCATTTAGCTACCAACATGGGTTTCCATATCCACAATATAGGTAAGTTGATTGGCTAAATCTTTCAAAGCCATTTTTTCTGAATGATTTTACCTTTGAATCTTAGCCAACCCACTTAGTGGGGTAAGGCTTGGTTGTTGTTGTATTTTACCTTTGAATCTGCAGTGTTTGATTACCTTATGGCATCCTTGTTTTAAAGAATGAGTGCTACAAACATTTAGACTGAATGTGTGTAGTAGAAAAATATACAGTATCTCTGCATCCAGACTTTTCAAGTTGGAACTTTATGATCTGAAATTCTAATAATTAGAATGGATATGGCTATTTTCGGTCTCTTCCATAACATCTTGCCATTATTAGGGAAGAGGAAAAGTTTTTTTTTTTTTTTTGCGTCTCATAGTTTCTATAGTCAGTTAAGTTGTGCCATATGCTAGAGTGAAATACTCTATGTTCCTATTTAATAACCTAGAATGAAATAAAAGAATCAGACTGAAGGGAATTGAGATGGGAATTATTGAAAAGGAGTGACTCATTGAATATAATTCCTTTTGTTAAGTGGTGAGTTTTTTCTTGCCAAAAGTAACTAGCTTATATGTAGAGTGTCGTGTATGCGAAGATCAACTATATTAGATGAGAATCAATAGAAACAACAAATATCACGATAAAATGAATTGTTTAATCTATGTGATAAAAAAAAACATCAAAAGTTCTATTCTATAAGAAAATTAAGGATGGTGAATGCATCTTATCTTATAAATTTCTTGTGAAATACTAAGTAAACCTAATATATCTGTTTATTTGTTTCATTTTTTCTAACATTTTAACAAAACATTAAAAACCTTTCTATTTGTAATATAGATTGAATAAACAAGCAGTATGATATCAAAAGGACCCAATAATGAATGCCACAAATTGTCATGGTGGATCAAATCACTTCATTGAAAACTATGTAAAGCTATATCACTAGTAATAATATTATGTTTGCCAGTTTTTATTTTGGTTTTTTTTACATTTCACACCCTCAATTTAATTTCTCTAGATGTTGATTCTATAGCTATCTTTGGATATGTTTGTACCATTTTAGCTTTTTCCTCAAAATTTTTTCCTCATTTTATCATCTATTAGTGACACAACTTATTATGTAGAATGTTATTGTTGATATTCAATCACTTTCCATAGGTCAATCATTTAAGAGATTTGTTGGTTTCCTTGCAGTTACAATCCATACGGACCTGAGTACTTATATCCACAGGTTCAGGGCAACAAACCATGATATCCTATTTTTGAACTAGATATTCTTTTGAAAGTTTAAGCAGATGCATCTCTTGTGATTATCTCCATTTTTTTTTTGTCCAGACTGTATATAACCCTTACACAGGACATCATTATCTTCAAGTTTATGGTCTTCCTGGAGCTGTAAACACAGCCATTTATCCACATGGTCAAATTGGCCAGCCCATCTCAGGCGGGCCTGGTTATATGACAATTCAGGGTTACTCAATGCCAGCTCACCAGATTGTGCAATTGAGTGGATCAAATGTCAATGGAATACCTGGTGCAACTCGACCAGTGATACAAACACCCTATCCAGGTGGTACATTTTCCATGTTAATAAGTCATAATAGTTTGATGGTCATTATCTAGCACTATTATTTAGTTGACTGGCTGAAATGGAGTGCCCTTGTCTAAGATAAGCTTGCAAATTTCAAATTTTCAATACTTGATGGAACTCACCTGAAATTTGTGTGCCATTTTATACGGTTCAGTTTTAACTTAGAGAATCTGACAACGAAAATCATTATCCATTTAGGTTAAATTTTCATTTAATCTTAATGAATATATTCTGAGCTAAAAGGAGGACAGAAAAACTCTGACATTCTTGATCCTTGCTCATGTATATGCAGCTCCCAGCAGCTTTTTATTTTATGGGCACATAGCTAATGCGAGTGGACATTGTGTTTTATCGTACAGGAATACCGTCCAATGTTCCAGCTCAGCCACACTTCATAGTTCCTGGCCACTCACCACAGTTTGTGCAGGGAAATGGTTCAGATCAAACAGCCGTTTGAAATGAGCATCATGATATCATCTTGAGGTAGATTATGGATCCAACTCTGTGGTTCTTTCTTTTTGTTTTAACTGATCCGATAGCTATTTGTTTCATGTAACAGGTATCCTTAGATTGCAGCAGGACTAAGAAGAGCAGTACTTCACATTAGTGGCGCACATTCTTGCCTTGCAAGTTATCATCTTTGCATTCTAGAGGTTATTTCTAATTTATACTTGTATATGTGGGCAATTTGATAGAATTCTTTCTTAATTGTTGGTAGTTGACTGTTGAATTGGCACAAAATGATATATAGTTCATCCTTAGTATGCTCATTTCATAATTTCTATGCTTACGAGCATATGCTAGAACCTTCAGCCTTTTACCATATGTTTACTTCTGACATGTTGCCTATCATTTGACATGTTGTGCATACATACATTCAATACAATCTGAAAAAGAGCACATGCGGAGTATGAATAGCACGATGAGCAGAACTGGAATTTGTGATTTTTTTCAAAAAAAAAAAGTGCAAGAGGGAGTGTTGGCAAAATTATATTTTGATTTAGTTTAAATTAACATGGTGAGAAGTATTAGCTGGAATTAGAATGATTTGAAATATATAGATATCACTAGATATATCTTCGGCAGAACTAAATAAGTGGATAAGATCGATATTGACTCTAAATAGTTAGGAGTAATGCCTTTTTGTTGGTTGATCTTGTCCGTCGGATAGTCTACTCTAAATAATTAGAGGAAATATTCAAAATTGTCAGCTTGAAAAAATTGCTATTCGTGAATTCAGAAAAATTTGCTAGACCTTTGACTCTATGCTCTGTAAGGAAAAGGTTGATCTAGGTCAAAATTCTGGAAAATTTGCTACTGTGAAGCATTTCCACTTCATCACAAAAGGTCTTGTGCGAGGATGGTTTTTTTTTTTGGGTAGCTTAAATGCATGATCTTATAGAACAGGTTGATATTAACAGTCAGGATCAAGTTATTTGTGTAATATTTAACAATGTAGAAAACAGGCATGTTCTCACCGATTCATTATATAGTTCATGCATCTAAGTTACATATTCTAAGCACCGATTACTGTGAGGATATCTGAACGGATGCCGCAGAGGTAGATTTGGATTTATATTGCATCATTGATATTAATGACAAAACTGTTCTGATGTTTTCAGTAGCTTGGTAGCATAGTCAATTTGATCAAGGGGGTCGCAGTCACACATCAAAGTGATTCATGTTTTATGATAAATTTCTCACTGGTTTCTCGTGCACTTTCAATCAGGAACATGAATATGTTGTCAAGAAGCAACTCATCCTGTATTGTTGTTCTGGGTAGAAATCATGAATTACATATGAATCTTTTTTTTACAGGTTGTCCTTGTCATGGTCAGTTACAGAGTCATCAAGTTGCTCTAATGGAGGGAGCCGAAAGCACGAGCACAGATCGCTCAGTGTGAAAGATTGGATACCCAAACCTGTGTCCAATCTTCAGCATATATACATATAGGAATCGAGGAGTCAGATTTGGAGTCTGACAACTCCGCAGCTTCCCTGAAAGAAAGAGAAGCTAATTCTATTGTCAGTTGATTTCATGTTACTAAATGTTAAGTTCATCTTCAATGTAACAGTCGACCTGTAGCTTCATCACTTCAATTCCATGTGGTATCTATGTTTAGATAGATCTGATGTTATTAAACAAACAGTGTCATGGAAATAATCTGGTATTTGAAGGTGTCAAAACCAGCTCCAGTCAGTATGTGCCCGATTTCCAGTTGATATTTAGTTCATTTTGTTGTGATAATGTTAGTCTCTCTTTTTTTAATTTTTGGATTTTTTTTTTAGCACATAGTAGTTTGCATTTATCATCTAAATTGCATCTGTGTGTAACCTCTACGGCCTCAAATTACAGTTTTAACTTGAAGGTTAGTTGAAGACTTGAGATTACAGAAAGACATGGCCAAATTGTTTCTGATACTCAACCCAGCCCTTGATAAATATAACTGCCTTGTAGATGACAATGCAAGTGGATGCAATCTGGTTGAAGTTCTTCAAGTGCCATACCTATTCCGGTTTTCTCCATCCCTTTCAAGTTCCCCATATGCCCACAATAATACACTCGCGCTAGAGATGAGTTTGAAACGGTGTTTTCCCAAAGATTAGGGCCTTACAAAATATATATATATATATATATATCCGTTATCTTACCGGTCCTCCTAGTGTTGACCCCACAAATATGAAAGGAGGTATATAAATACACAGATCATAAGGGCATGATAGAATAAATTTTATATCGTTAGTTTCTGAGAATCGACCCTTGATAATTACACAAGAAATATTATGTGTCCACCATCTGTACTGGGGCAAGATTAGGGCCTCACAAGACCTTGATAATTACACAAGAAATATTATGTGTCCACCATCTGTACTGGGGCAAGATTAGGGCCTCACAAGACGATGAATATTGACTTTATCATTCACAATGTCACAACACAAAATGCTGGTACCAGTGTCTGTAACTCTTCTCTGGTGGCAAAGGATCCAAATAATATAACAGAAATTGTTTTTTTTTTCTTATTCCTCTCATGTAAGAAGGAACAAAGGAAAGAAAAACATAGACTCAAAAAAGCAATGAACATATATCATCATCAGTTTGTAAAACTGAGAGGGTAGAATGGAAAAGGTTTGACAAGAGTTCACGGTGAAAAAGAGGTTTCAATGAAGTTTCTGCACGTTTGGAGAGGAAGACATTAGGGTCAAAGTTTCTGTCACGTAAGACATGGCACTTAAAGCTGCTTTAAGGACCTCCTGCGAGCAGCCAGGCTTCACAATGCTTCTTACCTATATAAAATTCAAAATATAGTAAAAAAATAAGCTGAAAATGTAATATATATCATTTCTTTCTTCCGGAATTATGAATTACAGAGAAAAATTATCCGAAGTGATTCATAACCAGCTAATGAAATAGCACAGAAAGGTTTTATTTTACTGGAAAGTAGTTCCTAGTGAAAATGCTAAGGATGACAAGAATGCAAGAGTAGCAAATTTAAAAAATCCATTAAATGATATAAAAATAACCTCATCAAGATACTCCTGCAACTTTTTGATCCTGCCCATGTAGTCTTTATCTTCAACACACAGTGTGAGAGGTTTAACATCAGCACCTGGTCCTTCAAATTGGACAGGCCCTGGGTTTCTATAGATATCGTCCATCAGAAGTCTTGAGAAGTTGTTTCGTAGTAACCTGGAATACAAATTTAGGTAAGGTTGACTGATAAAACATGTTAATCTATAGTTTGCAGATGGAGGAAATAATCAAAAAGATCCTTGACTCAAATATTCTAATGAAATACTTGCATTCTTACTCTATGAATGAAGATTCTACAAATTATTATATCTGGTTAACCTTGTGCATTCGATAGAAAAAGAGAAATACCTAGCAATGAAATAGAAAGTCCAAAAAGGATCAGTGAGAAACTACATACTCATATGCTTTTCCTTTCAAGTCAACTGTGGCTGGATGGATGGCAGGTTTTCCAATTGAGGTGACTCCAGGATGACATGACCAATGTTTCTTCACAGTCATCATTGCCTAGCAATAATCGAAGCCTCTCGTCAAATGAAACTTATGTACATCAGTAAAGGACAATTCTAACTTAACCCTTAGAATTTGCCTTAAATTGCAGTTTAATCATAAAACTAAAAGTATCGATTTGGGCCAGCAAAGTTTGCAAGTTTGTTCAGTTTGGCCGTTCAAAGCATTTGAATTTCAGTAACAAGTTGATGAGTCATAGGTCTTACTGTAAATGGAGCAGCACCACATTTCCACTTGTTAGCAGGGTTTTTCAGATTTGTAATGGTAGCCATGTACCCATTCAAGCCAGCTGCTAATATGTGATAGCACACGTGGCCAAGAACCTGAAAAGAGCATTGATAGACGTCACAACTCAGATGAGGAACTTAAACATACCAGTTGCAAAATGTAAGACATACAAAGGCATAGTCGCAATCAAATTTTGATGGTAAGGATCCTCGAGCTTGATACCCAAAAAAGTGGCATATTGCATTGAACTTTTTTCCTTTGTAAGTACCTTCCTTCTGTAAAATAATCCACAACTTAAACCGTTTGCATAGAGGATAAAAGATGCAGCATAAAAATAAATAAAAGGGTCATGACCATTAATAGAAAGTAAAAACTAAGTTGTCAGTCTGAACTACTGGAAATTCTTGAATTTAAGTTGAACTTACTAAACGCTTGTTCATTTCTGTCTCAACTAAATGTGCAAGAAGCTTCTCTGTCTCAATCTATATAGAAAAACACTAAGCAAAAGTAAGAGAAGAAAATGACTCCTCTTCAAATATTTTCAATATGTCAAAATGTTGAACGTTTACTTGGGAAAGCTGTGCAGAGTCATCAGATTCTGGATGTAGAAGTAACTGCAGTGTACAACATGCGGTTTTAGATTTGATAAATATTCAGGAAATATTTTCCACCATCTAGTGAATAAACATCTAAATATATTCTAATACACAAAGAAGCAACTCAAGAAAGACCTATACCTGTTTCCTGATGAATGGTGGCAAGAATTCAAATAAAGCAGAAGCCCAAGGTGAAAGTTGAGAGGAAATATCATCAACAGACACTCCCCGGTGATGAAGAGCATGAATTTCCTAATCCATTTGACCATTAAATTATCTAAAAACTAGTCTCTGAGCTTCAATCTAACAAGCAACAAAAGTATAATGAAGCAAGGTTTATTTTACCTGAAGTAAGGCATATAATTCTGGTATACTCTCCACAAGCCCCTCCGGAATAAGGATGACACCGTGATTCTTGTCTGTATCAGAAGCACTTGGTACATCAGTAAATGATTCATAGAACAGTACAGCAAGAGAGAATCCACATGTTACCCTTCTCAGCCCTGGCTTGGACTGCATCACATAATTGTTTTGTAATATCAAAAATTGTAGATTTAGATGATGTGACCTCCTCCCCTAGGATAACCTGAACCAGTAACAATAAACCAAGAGTAGAATCTGAGTAACATAGAAAATAAAAATAATAAGAAGAAGAAGAAGATAAAAGGCAGCAAGAACAGATAAATGCAACCAGAAATAAGAACTTACCAGATTGGGATGTGACTGGAGAGTGCATTCCAAAGCTACATGGGAAGCCTTACGGCCCATCAGGCGAATAAAGTAATAATACTGAAAAGCAAATGAAATCTTAAATAAGTCAAAGAAACAAAATAAAGCAAAGCAAGTCATAATAAGCCCTCAGATAAGTGTACGATTGAAAGCACCATGTACAAAAGAACAAATGCTAAAAACTTCCAATTCAGTGCTGATTACTAGATCAGCTTGGAATGATACCAGATTAGTGTTGATTCATATCAACGGACAATAAGGACAGGGAAATGTCTGGTTCAATCACCACTCAATGTTTTCTAGAGCTCTCCCCTTCCAGTATGATCCACCAACTAATGCAAACCCTAGTTTTGATTTACAACATCATCTATAGAGTGAATCAAAGTTTCTCATCTGTGTCAACCACCAGATATGGAGGAACACGAAAGAAAATGGATTTGTATATTTGACAGGAATAGCAGCCATTTATCCAAACTTGCAATAGAAGAATTGACACAAGAGAGCAAATGAATGATGAAACCCAAGGATTGAGAGATGGTGTATTCATTCTTGTACAGCGCAAGAGGATACACAAAGAATATAGCTCTCACTAAAGTATATACTAGGATGAACACTGATGCAAATTTTCTTCAAATTTCTGTGACATGTCACCTTCCAAAAGTGGGCACATGGCACAAAGAGAAAAGCATGGAAAAAACAACAAAATGATACTTTCTGAAATAGAGTATATAATTTATATAATTTTTATCCTTGAAAGGAATCAAGGACATAAAGTGAAAACTAGGTGGGTTTTTTCTTGTATTTTTCAGTGCTATGTTCAAACACAACACAGAACCATCACTCTACGTTATCACAAAGCTTTGGTTTTAAGCTAAAGGAGCAAGACAGTACCTTTTCAGCTGAGAGAGCATCTGTGCATACGTTACTAATCAGTTGTGAGTTAACCTGCAAATAGAATGACGAGAGTAATTTTTGTTAGGATATTTCATTGAACAATATCAGCCACAACCATGGGAAAGTGTAAGACGCAACCAGAATGTATTTTGAAAATCAAAATAAAAAGGCTATGAGAAATATGATTCTCTGAATTTAAAAGAAAATAAAAGGCAACTCCAGTTGCAATTCATCTTAGGAAAAATTATGTAACTAAGTTCACTAAAAAAACAATACCTTGCATATTGTGTCAAACCCAACATTTGTTTCAACAAACTGATTCTTTAGATCTCCATTCAAGGTTACAGGAACTCCAACCACCTGTCAGCAAAATTTCTTCGCATTTAATACTTCTAGAAGATCAAACAAAACAACCTTTTTCCTCATAAAGATCCACCAAAATTTGCAATAGTAGATACATCAATTTGTCAAATTAAAGTCCTTTGGACGCCAAATAGATACAAAAAATATTAGTTAGTTTGTTGAATCAACAAACTCAAAATCTGGAACCTTTGTTGGGCATTTTAACTCCGCAAATGTCTCAGCAAGCTGGGCAGCATCTGTGTTGGAAGTAACTCCTAGAGAATTGCAAAAAAAAAAAAAAAAAGGGATAATCAACAGTTAGTCCTGGCTATCTGAATAGACATACTTTTGCATAATTAGACAATACCTCCAATAATGACGAGGCCGTCTAACATCAAGTCTTTGCAGGCCAACATTGCAGCATTGACTTGTTCAGTTGATCTTATCTGATCCTTTGTCCGGCCAAGTAAATCATAGCCACCTACAAAGCCAAGGAAAAATTATAGTTAGAAGAAATATATGAATAAAGTAGAAGAAAAACTGTCAGATCATAGGTATCCTTCAAAAAACCTTGATTTTTATAAGTAGACAGGATATCGTCAGTTATTTCCACAGTTTGCTTTGCAAATAATCCTTCGGTACCTCCTGCAAGGAATGAGAATAAATAATGTTAAAGGATACATATACAATTCATCAAAATTGTAGACCATCTAAATCATCCAAGTAGCTACCTAGTAAACACAATTTTGTAAAGCAAAACAAATATGATTTAAACATAACAACTAGAACAATAATTTCTGGGACAAAAAGCATTTGATTGTTGAGGTAGGTCCAAAAAGCATTTGAAAGATATTAGTACACTTTGAGCCTTATTTTTTTTAAAAAAAAAAAACCTCCAAGAATTAAGATTGAATGGACTTAACACATTCTTGGATATAGAGAACAACCTAACAAACAAGTCTGTTGCATGAAAAAAAATAATAATTTAGATCTTTGGAGGCTTCCACTATGGCAAAATTCCTTTTCCTATAGCAGGATGTTTATTGAAGTATTCTTTTTCTGATTGTACCCAAAAAAAAGTAGTCATAACAATAATAAGCAATTAAAACAGCACACTGATCAAAACTCATAAAATGAAAGTTATGTTGTGCTGGTAGAAAGTCAAGACAAAAGCATAGAAGAGATGCTAGGATTGGATGGTAAGTACTAACTTGGCATTAGTAAAATGCATAAAGAACAGCATAAAACTCCAAAGGGCTAAGATTTTAGACCCAAGTATAAGAAAGAATCAGCAAAGATCTAAAATATCCAAACTTATGAGCACTAAGAAACACTCAAATGAACAATTAAATTAACCTTTTCAATCAAGAATGGAAACAACTATTCATCTATAGATTATGATTAATATCTCATAAGAAATAGGATTTAGAAAATTATAAAGTTAAATGATTTAGTGGATTAATAATAATGACAAATTAAAAATTGTGAAATGTATGAATGCCCAATTTTACTTTGTTGGGCAATTACCATTTCTATACTCCATGCACCATGGTTGGTTTGAAAATTTACCTTTGAGGAACTGCACCTCTTTCCATGATGTAGTAACCTCAAGATTTACATAGATAAATAGACTTGCATAAGGGTAAAAAGACAAACCTCATATAACCAATTTATATTTGACCAATGAATATCATATGTAGAATTAAGATGCAAATCCTACTAAGAGCACAAGTGTTGAGGCGTATGACAATTTGAACCAGATATCATTACAGATAATGCAACAAAAAAAGCTATATTTATATACTTTTAATGAATATTTAATAAATACTCGACATACCAACAAATCCAAGCAATGTACTTTTAGGGTTGTGGGTTTTGATAGCATCATGAAGACCCCAAATGACGTTGTGCCCCCCTGGGGATTGCCTCCCACAGAATACTATACCAACCCTACAACAAGAAGCAAAATGGTTAGAAGTTGCTTGAAAAAAGCTACTAAGACAAATTGCATGTTAAGTATTGATTTTTATAAAGAAAAAAAACTATTAAATTTAAAATTTGCTAAAATCCTGAATCAACAACAAACCCAAGACACATCTAACCATGGTTTAAAATCTCGAGCTATCAGAGTTTTGGTGTATGACTGGAACGATACGGTTTCAATACTATATCATGTCATGCCGATATGATTTCGGTATTTTTTAAATATAATATTATTTAAAAATAAAAATTTTAATCTAAATATTAAAAATACAAAAATTAAAAATAAAATGATTTTCTAAAAAGAAGAAAATATACAAGATCGTACTCCTCTATATGGTAAATAAATAATAAATTTTATTATATATTTTTAAAATTAAAATAAATAAAAATATATATATTAAATTAATGAAATAATTTTATTAGGTTTTGATTAAGCTTATTTAGAGTATCAATTATTGCGGGGAGTTAATTGAAATTATTAATATAAAGTTTAAGTTTCATCAAGTTTATCTTAAGTTTTTTTTCCTGCAACATCATGCGAGCGTCCTACCCTACGCAACACGGCGTCCTCGCGAGGCCACGACCGCCTCGTGATGACCTCGCAAGGCCGTCACAACCTCGCAGACCTTGCGGTCGCGGTGCGGGTAGGTACCGATACTAATCCTGTGCTGGAATGGTAAATATTGCCCATTTAAGGCAGCACAGTTCGGTATTTCAATCCATGCATCTAACTAATCTCCATACACAAAATTTGCATAATGTAAGTTAATCAACTTGTTAAAAACTTCTGATCAATTCAAGCTTATTACTTATGTGTCAGAGGTTGACTCTCCATGAGATGACAAATCAGGTTGGCATGCATACACCTCAATTCAGCCAATAAGTTGCAGATTGACCAGAAAACTGCGAGTTAGACTGACAGGTTATAATCAATATTTTCAAAACCAGATTACACATGACTCAATGAACTGGCAGACTGCCAGGTTACTGATATGAATGTTTCAGCCAGCCAGTCACCTAATCCTTGTTCATCAAAACACAATCCAGCGTGGCTTCAGTAAAGGCACAGTTATTGCTGAACAGCAAAAGTATCACCATACTTCACAAATATATCCTTGGGTCAAGTGTACCAATTTCCTCCATCCATACAGCCTCATCCAATTGAGAGACCCTCCTAATTGGATCATCAGTTCATACTTCAATCACAATGATCCTCTTGTTTGCCATTAGCTTATCCTCTAAGAAAATACTAGACTAGAGTGAACTTATAAATTTCCTAGTACATTCTGTATATATACAGTCTATCATTTTTGAGTTGCTAATTCTACAAAACCTCTATTTTCATACTCGTAGTGCATTGGATGGCACATGTAAATGTTGTCAAGTTGAAAGGTCCACAATGTAATGTACCTGATATAAAATAACTCTTGTATTTTAAGAGGATGTCAATACTAGAAAGATGAACTTATATAAGAAAATACACCTAATATTTGGTTGCTCCACTATGATATGCGCATCTGGAACTTTCGCACTAGGCCTTAAAAAATGTGCCAATGGTTGCCCATAAGTGTGTGGAAATACTTGGCTAATGACATGTGCATTAGTGGGATTAACAGCAGTTGTTGCATCTCCAAACTCAACTCTGACTGCATTGCCCTGAGGAGAGGATAAAAGAATAATCTCTTAGAACATACCACTATACCAGAATACTATATGAGTAGCAACAAGACTATTGACCAGCAACAGAAATAACCTATATTAAGACAGCTGAATCAAATAAAGAATGCTTGCTGAGTTGGGTTCAATAGACCAAGGTCAAGCCATGATAGAGTTTTAGCCAATAAAATATGATACAACCATAATTTTGCATCTGGCATTAAATTAACTTGGAACCACGTGCGTCTAAAACACATTTTACTAAAAGAAACGTAGTTGTATGCAAACCTAGAGCAATAGCATAATGAACCATCCCCAGGATCTATTGTTAAGAAGAATGAATGACTATTTTCATTAGTAGCATGAAACCAGCCCGGTAACCGAATAAACAACCAGAAAACAAGAAAATAAGAAATTGTCCTCTGTTCTACAACATTTGAATAATTCTAGATTTGATCGAAAATGTAAAATATTATAGAAAAATTCAAGCTTTTTCAAATTTTGGAGATGAAAAATATTATATTTTGGGTTTAAATTAAATTTCAAATTTTGTAATTCCAATCCTCTTCTCCACTCTCCTCCATATGATGGTCTCTCTGCAAATTTCTCTCTTTCTCTTGTCTCTCATATTTCACTGTGCATGTCCATCAACACTCGACCCTCATGTTGTCTCGTCATGCCAATATGGTCTTGCTTGCCAACGACATACAAAATAGTGATTTCCTCTCGTGCCAATTGGCACAGCTCGGCATTTCAATCCTTGCAATAGACTATGTATATGTTCTAAGGGATAATTACATGTATATAAAGGACACAATGTAGAAGCCCTAAACCTAAAATATCAATGTGGGTAATGGAATTGCTGAACATCCATGACATCTGATAAAAAAAACGATTTTTATGCAAGAATAGAAAATGCATTATTATGAACTAGCATTACTGGACGTTGATTCAAGTAAATGTCAAAATCTGTAAAATAACCATCAATTGTCATTATTTTTTGCAACTGTATTTATATTCTTGAAGACAAGCAGTAGAGACAATTATTTACTATATGAAAATTTGCTATAATAGTTACAATGTTTAGACAATGCATCCATGCAAAATGGTAGCCTAACAATTCCACATATATGTTTAAGCTTTTGAGAATTCGTCGTTGATAGGTTCGAATTCAGGAGTTCAAAAAAGGGGGAAAATTTTAAAAAAAAACATCCATTCAGATTCCATATCATTATCAATAAAAAAACGTAATGAACCATTTCATTTAACTAACTTTTTCTAAAATTGACAAAAAGGATCCTCAAAATAAAACGTTTGTCGCATGATTGGACAAAAATTAACAAACGTAAGTGCTAAAACAGCATCTCCACTAGAGTTAACTAGTCCAGAAAGAATTTCTCCCAGCCAGGACAAACGACACGCTTAAGAATACTTTCGTTACCTCCCTAAGCAGTCCTGAAAAAACTGTCAGTAAAAATAAACAAAAACGAAGACTGCTCAGTGCGCCACAACCGCCCGAGCTCTTCGTGAAACGTTTAAATGACACACAATATCGAGCGCGTAAAGAATGCAAAGAAGAGAGATCTGAAACGACAGTTTCATCCCGCACTATCAAACTCTCAAACCACCAAAAAAACTTCCAGATCCAACAGGAATGCAGAGCATGGACGACGATCCAGCAATTCCCCCGAAAAACCCCACACAACAAATAGAAAACGCACTATTCTCTATACCCGATCAAAAACAAGCGAGGGTGGACAAAACGGCGACGGCAGGAAGACAAAAACACAGCCCAAAAATAGCGGAAACGAGACCTGAAGGCACGGCGGAAGTTCCGGTTGGTACAGCGAACGCTGCTTTTGCAGATCTGAGAGCTCCCTGGGCACGCCGTAGTCGGAATCCATCCTCCTCCGCCTGCCTCTCTCTCTCTCTGCCTCCCTCTCGCTTCTACTTGCCTTGTTGCCCCGCCGCAGCCCGTTAAGTAATGAATTGAAAAGAAGCGCTGAAGCGGTAGGTTTACCTTACAGTCGAACCAAGTCACTGTCCGTTTCCCATCCGAACCACCAATCTGCTAAATGTCTCACCTGAGTTGTTCATTTTAGTGGGCCCAAATGATTATACCAATGGTGGATCACTATTTTACTTAGCGTTGTCGAAACAGAGACAGGCGATCCGAAACCTCTAGTATCGACTGTCGCCACCAAAACCTCTGATCCAATTCCAACCGTTCGAAAATGCCCGGAATCTTTTATTTATTCACAGAAAGGCCATCACTGGGACCCGGAAATTATCCGATCCATTTAGGAAAAATATTGAGTGCCATAAGATTCGTGTCCAGACACGTACCCGCCTGATAGATATTCCTCATGATGTTGACTTATAAGTTGACGGTTGGCATCCGTTTAAGATGAGGTGGAACTTAAAATAAGAGCATTATTTTAATAATTTTTAAAAATATATATATGTTTAAAATATTGCTTATTTTCGATTAAAATATTATTTGTCCCGTTTGGATATTTGTAATTTGTGCATTTAATGGAAGATATTTTAATCTTTCCATTTTATATTTTTAAAAAATATATATATACTTCCAAATTTATCGCTTATAATATTATTTTCCTTAAAAAAATACTAGAAATTATTAGGGGGTGATCTGGAATTGTGCATGACAAATTTTGCTCACCAGCTGCGAAAGATTCTTCCACTGAGATTTCTTCTCTCCCACGATTTGTTCGGTACGCTTCCCTGCTTCGCCCTGCCAAATTCAAAAACCTTTTTTAATTGTGCTTTTTTTTTCCGGGAGCAAATCGAGTGAAAGAAGGCTGAGGAACAGATCTCGTAATTTCTCTAATTTTTCTTGTAGATTTCCTTCTGAATTTGTTATTTCAGGGTTTAATACCTTTATTTTTTTATTTTCCGAAAACCTAAACGGGTTCCCAAATTTCTCATCTGATAATTTCTTATTTTAATTAATTACCAAATTTCGAATTTCATATTTTTATTTCACCCAAAAACTCGGTCATTCTTGACCAGAATAATTTTTTTTTTAAAAAAAAACCCTGTTTTTTACCACGCTTTCTTGTGTTCGCCGTGAATAATTTCATTTTGCGTATGGTTTAGCCGTTTAGGGCTTTCTTACTTCCTCTTCTGAAGTCATTTAACTTTTGAACTAGATCAAAAAAGCTGCGATTTTGATGTTGTTTCAGGAAACGCCGGAAAAAATTGAGAAATCTGTTTGAATTTTACTTTCTTTCCATTGTAGGAGTATATAATTGCTCAGAAATGTATCCGTGGAAATAAAAATCTGATCTTGTTGCACTTTCTTAATGCCCGGCGAAGGTTTCCGTCAATTCATGTTTGCCGCCGGGCGGTCACTGTTGGGATTGTAGCAGTCGGGAAGCATAAAAGGAGCTAACCCATGGAAAGAAATCTGTCTTCTCTGTTCAACGCGAAGATTGTGGATCATGAGAATGGTGTTCGCGTCTACGAACCATCAGGCAGTGCCAGTGTTACTCCCATGTCTCAGGGAGTGACTGGTTGGAGTTCCAGTGTCACTCATCAATTCCATGCAGTGGCAGGCAGCGGCGGCGGCGGCGTTTATCCCGGCAATAGCTCCGGGGAGTCCTTCAAGAGAAAGCGTGGCCGTCCAAGGAAGTATGGTACCGATGGCACGCCAGTACTCGGCGTGTCACCGCTATCAACAAGTCCGGCGGCTCCTCCTCCGAGCACCGGAATATTCTCTCCGGCTACTCATGTTGCTGCAACAGTTGCTGCAGAGGGTGCCAAAAGGGCTAGAGGTCGTCCACGAGGTTCAACCAACAAGCGACCCATAAAAGCTCTTGGTAAGCTACATATTTGTATTGTAAGTTGTTTGCTTCTTGGAAAAGTTTATAAGTCTTCCATGAAGTTTCTGTTGTTTTCTTCCTTGGTTGTCAATTGAAATCAGTTGGATTTATCTAATTCTGGATATTCTATTTAGTATGGTTATCTATTTGGCTCTAGAAATTGCAACTTTGATGACATCTAGAATTGGTTGTCTTTGGTCCGCCATGGCATTTGTGTTTCTTACAAGGTAAATTACTTGCAGGTTCAACTGGAACTGGATTTATGCCTCATGTTATTGCTGTTGAAACTGGAGAGGTAAGTCCTGTTTGTTTTGTTGAACTAGAACTGGTTTTAACAGCATTCTATTGTTTATGAAATTTTTGCTACATCATGATGCTTTCATCACTGGTATAGAATAATTCAATAGGTGGAACTTACTTGAGCACGAATTTAACAGTCAAATAGTTATGAAGTTTCAATCTAAAGATTATTGATGAAGAACAATAGTCAGCTAAATAGTTGTTTTCTCCAAGTTTAAGCCATCTTTTTAGCTTCACTTATACTATTTGGGTCAGCTAAATAGTAAGACTCATTTTGACTGTAGTTGAAGAACTAGGAAGGTGCTACTCTGATTAGGTCTCGAAGCATGCATAGGTGTGAGATCCTTAGTAGAAAAGGAGGTTTCTAATCGAAGAACTATTATGTTATTGCTAGGCTTCAATATCGAATCCTTTTGTTGCACCTGCTATAGACTTTAACCTCACGAGTTTTGCAGATTATATTGCTTGTAATTTCAATGTTCGTCTCTAGCCCAGTCGACACCAAACTGCTTATATCTGCTTTCTTATACTTTTCAGGATGTATCAGCAAAGATCATGGAATTCTCGCAGCAAAGCAGACGTGCGATTTGCGTCCTGTCTGCAAATGGTGCAATTGCAAATGCCTCTCTCTGTCAGGCTGATACACACGGTAGCACCTTAACTTACGAGGTCAGGCTCGGAATCTACTACATTCGTGCACCTTTCATCACTGTGGAAATGCCTGTATCACCTGTTCGATGCTTAAGCCTGATATAACACTTGGTGTTGTTTACAATTTCATGCCCTTTTTAACAGGGTCGTTTTGAAATCCTGTCACTCTCTGGATCATTCCTGCTGACCCAGAGCGGAGGAGGCCAGCATCGTCAAACAAGCAGTCTCAGTGTTTCATTAGCCGATCCCGACGGGCATGTCATAGGCGGCGGGGTGGCGGGCGCATTGATAGCGGCCTCACCGGTGCAGGTAACGTTACTACTATATGTTTCTTGTTGCTTTTTGGTGAAGAAGGCAAGTGAATGAAAATGATCGAAACTGCTGCTGCAGGTGATCGTGGGCAGCTTTAGCTCTCAAGGTCAAGGGAAGAAGGGAACTCTGCAGTTGAGCCCTTCAGGGCCTTCTGCGTCCGGGGCAAAAGACTTGGAAAGACTCGCGTCGCTTGCCGGCAGCTTTTCGGCTTGAGCACCACGACACACACTGAACTAACTTTCTACGAGTAGAGATTTCCAGCCAGCCGTCAAATAGCAGCAGTCCTCTGTGTTTCCTGTGTTAATTGAATCGATTGAGGTTGTGTACACATTCTTTCTTCTTCTTAATTTTCCCGGGAAAATGCTGGTATAAACTTCAAGATTCAAAAGTATTATACACGTTTTGATCACGTGCACTGTACCACCAAGGTCAAAGGTTGGTATTTAACAATTCGTGACCACCGTCGGCCTTTGTCTCTTCCGGCGTGCTATAATTGGAATTCCAAGCCAGCTCCAGATCACTACTTCACGAACAAATGGCTTATCCTTGGACTGCTCTGCTCTCCTCTGCGTTCCTTATCCTCGTCACAGCTCCCGCCGCGCTCTCCGCCTTCGATTGCAACGCCGGCGACCGTGTCGCCCTCCTCGCAGTCAAGCACGCCCTCGGCAGCCCTCCCTTGCTCGCCACGTGGCTCCCCAACACCAACTGCTGCGCCTGGGACAACCTATACTGCGATACCACCACCGGCCGCGTCTACAACGTCTACATCTACGACGCCGGCGTCGCCCCCGGCACCCCAGTCCCCGCCGTGTTCGGAGACCTCCCGTTCCTGGAAAGCCTCTCCCTCGAGGACATGCCCGGCCTCTCCGGGCCCATTCCTCCCTCCTTCGCCCGTCTCTCCCGCCTCTACCTCCTGTGGATCTCCAACACCTCTGTTTCCGGCCAAGTCCCGGCCTTCCTCGTCGGCACCAACCTCAGCGCGCTGACCCTGCCAAACAACAAGCTCTCCGGCGCCATCCCCCCGCAGCTGGCCCGGCTTCCGTACCTCCGGTACTTGGATCTCAGCGGCAACCATCTCTCCGGCTCGATACCGCCGGGGTTGCTCCACGGCGAGTACCAATTCCTCGTACTGTCGAACAACAGGTTGAGCGGGGAGATCCCCGCATCGTACGGCGAGGGGGACGTGAACACGATCGACTTGGGGCGGAACCGGCTGAGTGGTGACCCGGCGTTCTTGTTCAACCGGACGCGGCCGACGGTGAAGCTGGATCTGTCGTGGAACGAGCTCGGGTTCGACCTGACGAAGGCGGAGATGCCGTGGAAGATGGAATACCTGGACCTGAGCCACAACCGCCTCCGGGGCGGCGTCCCGAAGTCACTCAAGGACCTGTACAAGCTGCGGGTGCTCGACTTGTCTTACAACATGCTGTGCGGGGAGATCCCGACGGGGAGGGCGATGGCGTACCACGACGCGGCGAGCTACCTCCACAATAAGTGCCTCTGCGGTACGCCGCTACCGCCATGCCGTCGCCTGTGAGCGGAGCTACGGCATGCGTCGCGGTCTCGAGAGAGTTAATGAAGTCGAGTGCAGCTTGCTCTGTTCGTTTTCTTCTCTGACCGTGATCCATCTTCCGGCTGCGCAGTCAATAATCAGGATCGCTCTGTATTTTGTGTCAAAACAAAAGGAACTTTAGATCTTATTCGATATATTATATATTCCATATTACCATCACAGAGTTTAAGAATTAAAAATTATGGTCTCGTATCTAACATTTACCATTTGTAACCATTAGTATTTTATAGAATATAACTATGTGTCAACTCGGTTGCATCAGTTACGAAGATAGTTGAATAATTATATGAGGTGAGTTGTATTTTTAATAAAAAATAAAATAAAATTAGACTTTGATGATTTTTAAAACGGTAATTTACCAAAGAGCATAAGTAATTATGTGTTTTCTACTATCACTTATGTGGTTTTTGAAATGTGTAGTCTCTTTTTGCCTTTTTACTTATCTCTTTTTTCATTTTTACTTTTCTCGATTCTTGTTTACCTTTTATCCAGAAAAAAAAAATTCTAACCTATATTTGTTTTTATCATGTTACTAATTTTTAAAAAATTAGAAAATCTATATTATTGATTTTTCAGCAACACAATGTTGTTGCTTTTCAAAGGTGTTACTGATTTTTGAAAACCAATAATAAAATTATTACCCACTTAAAGATTTAAGAGACTATAATTTTTAATTGGGATTGAATCACGGAACGCATAATATATCAAATCAAAATTTGTTCAGAAATTTTCAATTTGATATACTGTATGTCACATGGTTCAATATGAATCAAAAGTTATCACTTCTCAAAGTTTATCCAGTATATATATTATAGTAGCTACAAAATCGTAACTGCTACAAGTTCAACTTTAAAAAGTCAAACTTTTAATTCATATTGAACTATGAAACACACGAAAATCTTTGAATAAGTTTTAATTTGATATATTAAGTGTTTTGTAGTTCAATACGAATTAAAAGTTATAGTCTCTCAAAATAACTTATAGTTGTATTAGCTAAGATTTCATAGTTGTTAGAACGTGTTGTTGATCTTCGAAAGACTAGCAACAATGTTGCTGCTGAATTAAACTTTGAGAGACCATAACTTTTGATTGAGATTTAATTATAAGACACACATATATCAAATCGAAAATCTCTGAACGAGTTTTGATTTGATATATTGTGCGTCTCGTGATTCAATTTCAATCAAAAGTTTTAGTCTTTCAAAGTTTAAGTCAGCAACAACATTGTTGCTAGTCTTCCGAAGATCAACAACAAGTTGTAGCAACTACAAAATCGTGACTGCTATAATAACTATAAGTTATAATTTTGATAGTCATACCTTTTCATTTGGGTTGAATTACAAGATACATAATATATCAAATCAAAGCTCATTTAAAGATCTTCGGTTTGATATATTGTGTATCTCATGGTTAAATCTGAGTCAAAAGTTATAACCTCTCAAAATTTACCCAGCATATACGTTGTAGTAGCTATAAAAATGTAGCTGCTACAACTACAAGTGAAATTTTGAGAGATGATAACTTTTAATTCAGATTGAACTATGAGACACACAATATATCAAATTAAAGATCTTTGAACAAACTTCGATTTGATATATTATGTGTCCTGTAATTCAACCCGAATTAAAAGTTATGATCTCTCAAATTATATTTTATAGTTTTATCAGCTATGATTTCGTAGCATATACAACGTATTGCTGATTTTTAAAAGATTATAACTTTTGACTGGGATTAAACCCCCACATGCATAATATATTAAATTGAATCTCGTTCAGAGATCTTCGATGTGATATATTCTGTGTCTTATGATCTTATCTAAGTTAAAAGTTATGGTCTTTCAAAGTTTAAGTCAGTAACAACATTGTTGCTGACCTTTTGGATTAGCAATACATTATAGCAACTATGAAATCATAGTTGCTACAACTATAAGTTATAGGTTTGAGAAGTCATAACTTTTGATTCGGATTGAATTACAAGACGCATAATATATCAAATCAAAGCTTGTTTAAAAATCTTTGATTTGATATATTGTACATTCTATGATTAAATCTGAGTCAAAAGTTATGACCTCTTAAAATTTACTTAGTATACACGTAGCAGCTACAAAATCATAGCTTCTACAACTATGTTCAACTTTAAGAGGTGATACCTGTTGGTGCAATCGATTTCTAGGGTTTTGATATTTGATAATATGTCGATGTATGGTCAAATTGACTTAGGGTTAATCCGAAAAAGACTTGATGTTTGGAAGAGAGAAATATAGTCAGAAATAGATGACTAGCAAGGGTAAGTCATCCAACCCAAGGTTAGGCATGTGAGAAGTCTACTAAGCTAGTAGTCCTAATTGGAGGTTAGGCAAAGAGAAGTCCTGGTGAATGAAGTCTTATCCTAGTGAGTGAAGTTAGGTGGTTGAAGTTCTGGTGAGTGAAGTCAGCCCCTAGTGAGTGAAAATAGGTGGTGGAACTCCTTGTGAGTGAAGTTAGGTAGGGAAAGTCTTGGTGAGCGAAGTTAGGCAATGGAAGTTCTAGTGAGTGAAACTAGGCAACCTTAGGGGAAGGTAACCCTAGGTAATAAAAAATCTTAGAGGAGTAAACTCCAAGCATGTGTTACCAACTGGTTTCCAGTCGACTGCGCACGGTCGATCGAACCAACGAATCTTGAAAGTTGCTAACACTGATTTACTTGAATATTTTATATCTATTGTGCTAACTTATTATTGTAAAAAAATTTTAGTTGATCAGGTTGATCAGACACTGAGCAGGGCCAAAGAAAGTCTAAGCAGGTCTAGAGGACCAGATATTTGATAAGTAAGGTTAGGTAAATAACTGGAGGAGAGAGATTTATAGGTCCCTGGTCAACCGGTAAGAGGAGGGTGAATTGTCTGAAATAGCAAACAAGCCCTTTCTCGATCTTTGGACTAAGTTATACAAACACTTGTTTATAAATTAAAATTAAATGCATAAAATAAAAATAGAGGCAAGATATATTTGCTTAGTTTTTAATCAGAGGATTACTAATGCAAGACAAATGTGGCTGACTAAAATCTCCTTCTTCTAAAGGTGGAGTAGCCTCTTACAACGTTAAAAGCGTAAAAAAATAAAGAACAGAACTAGAAGCTGAAGCACATAATTGGTTTACAAGTGTTGTTCTAAACGCCTGAGATCAGGACTTTATTTATAGTCTGTTGGTCGAATCTGACCATTTGTTGATGTGGCAGCTCCGAACGTCTGGAAGGGCTCCGAGCGACTAGGTGTGGATAAAACTTTATCTACATCGTAACGGCTCGACAAAGATAAAATTTATCTTGTCCTGGCACCCGGACTAGGTTCAGGTGCTCGGACGCCTACGCTCACGCAGGCTCCTGTGGAGGCGCCCTGGGTGGTTCGGGTACCTGGAGTTGGTCCAGACACCTGGGCGGTCCGGGTGCCTGGAGTTGGTCCAGGCGCTCAGAAAGTCAACAACCTGTTGACTATCCATTTCTCCTCCATTCCGACTTTGTTCGCTTGGATGATTTCGACCATCCAAAATATGGCTCACCTGAACCCATTTTTCAGTCTTCTCCTTGAGCAAGCTTTCACTTAGGCTTCTCATCACTCGAAAATGTCGCACACTTCCTTCTCATATGCTAGCATACTCTTCCGCAGCACCTTATCCCTCAGACGCACCAAATCCGTCGACTTTCTCCCATGTCATCGTTTTCACTAGCTGTGTCTTCGGTCGACTTCCTGTGCTCTTAAGTTCTTACACATTTAGATACAATGCATCAAACAAACATAGGACCTAACTTGACTTGATTAATTACACCTAAACGATAACGGGGTACTTACAAGATCTAGTGAGGACGAGCCCCAGTGGGTTATAGGCATTGGCCCAACTTAGATTAATTTTGAAAGTCTAAGTTGAGACCATGACTAGATCCTCGTCTTGGTAAGATACGATCTAAGTCATAATAAATTTATTTTATCACTGTGCTAACTCTATTTTGTAGGGTATATTTGTTATTTGGACTAATGAATTTTTATAGGAGTTAATGGCAAAAATCAGCCTCGGATGAATAGTGTCTGAGGTGCCTCGAATCAACACTTGGAGGCACCCTAGACATGACGGAGGCACCCTCGTAGAGAAGGCACCTCAATGGTGTGTTGGAGGCACCTCTGAGCGCTTGGAGGCCCCCTCTTGCGAATAGAGACTGCAGGTATCGAAGCAGATAGAGGTTACAGTTCGAGGTATCTCAGATAGGGTTGGAAGCATCTTAGATAGAATTTGAGGCGCCCTTAACACTCTATAAAAGCCCTATTCAGCCAGCACAAAGCAGTACTTCAAGAAAACTGATTTTATGTGCTTCCTTGACCATTTGACTGCTCCTATCGTACACTACTACTCTGCCGCATTTAAGCCTTAACAACACAAGAATGACACGATGCAGCTACTTGCTCAAATGAGCCTAGATTTGGGTGACATATAGTTATTGTGTAATATTACTATATCTTTCTTTCTGCTTATTATATTTTAAGGTTGGTAGTATTGTTACCAACCTAACTTTTGTAAATAAGTGATTTGATTATAAATTTCCATCGATAGATCTGAGGGACCTGAATCTTAGAGTAGGAGTCACCGAAGGCTCCAAACGAAGTAATTGATTGCGTACTTTTGTTTTATTACTTAGTTTGTTTCAATTCCGCTGCGTACTCATCTTCAAAATAAAAAAAAATTAAGTTTATAAAATCACATGATTCACCCCTCCCCCCTCTCACGTGCACCATCCCTACAATAACTTTTAATTTAGATTGAACTATGAGATACATAATATATGAAATTAAAGATCTTTAAACGAGTTTCGATTTAATATATTATGCATTCTGTAGTTTAACCAGAATCAAAAGTTATGTCTCTCAAAGTTATAACTTATAGTTATAGCAGCTAAAATTTTGTAATAGCTACAACATGTTGTTGATCTTCGAAAGACCAACAACAACTTTGTTGCTGACTTAAACTTTGAAATACTATAATTTTTGACTGAGATTGAATCACGAGACACATAATAGATCAAATCAAATATCTCTAAACAAGTTTTGATTTGATATATTGTGTCTCATGGTTTAATTCCAGTCAAAAGTTATGGTCTTTTGAAAATAAGCAATATGTTATAACAGCTATGAAATCGTAACTACTACAACTACAAGTTATAACTTTAAGAGACTATAACTTTTGATTCCGATTGAATTACAGAATGCATAATATATAAAATCGAAGCTTCTTCAAAGAACTTCGATTTAATATATTGTGTGTCTCATGGTTCAATATGAATCAAAAGTTATAACATCTTGAAGTTGAACTTATAGTTGTAGCAGCTACGATATGCTGGGTGAACTTTGAGAAATGATAACTTTTGATTCAGATTGATATATGTGATGCTCAATATATCAAATCAAAAATCTTTGAATGAGTTTCGATCTGACATGTTGTGCATCTCGTGATTCAATTTCAGTCAAAAGTTACGATCTCAAAATTTAAATTAGTAACAATGTTTTTGCTAGTTTATGAAAATCAACAACACCTTCAAGAATTAACAACATTGTATTGCCAAAAAGTTAATATTTTTTGAAAACAAGTAACATAATGTTGTCATTGAAAAACAACAACAATATTTTGTTGGTGATTTCGAAAAATCAATAATACAATAAAAAAAATGGATGAACAGTAAAAATGAAGAAGAGAGATTAAGTTATCTGGACATTTTTAAAATTACATATGTAATCAAGAAAAACGTATAATCACTTAAGTTGTTTAGTAAATTATAGTTTTAAAAAGAAAGAGAGTCTTTTAATTTTTGCTTATCCAATACTTTAACGACATTTTAATGTCGATTCTATGGATATGAAAGAAAGTAAACATAGATACACAACCTTAGGCAGATGATACTTTTAAATATTAATGATTAAGAAGATGACAAGCTCCAATCGGTTCACATGGCTTTGCAAGCTTGTCAGTAATCCAAATTTACTGACTTTGAAAAACACAAGAAAATTTCACACTAGCAATTGCCCAATGAAAACTTCATAGTTGAATATTGTCCATGAAAACTAAAATTTAGGGGGCGCTGAGACGAGGAGAGTATTCGTCTTTTGTCACCTTGAAAATTAAAATTTATTTGAAATTGAATTATATATGGGCCAGTTTCCCACTATTTATTTTTATTAAATTTTTTTCTCCACGAGGCCCATTTCAACGTTTCCATTACTGAAATGGCATGGCAAGCCATTAATATGGGGAAAATAATGTGTTTAAATAACTTTAAAAGAAGAAAAATTGTCAGGCCTTTTCCTTTTTAAAATAGTCTGATTCTTAGCAGACTTGTATAACAATGTATCATGATGAAGTTTTGTTTAATTTTTTTATTCTTAGCAGACTTTTGGAAAGAATCGTATTTAACAATTCGCCGCCTCCGTCGGCCTTTGTCTCGCCGGCGTGCTATAAATGGAAATGGAATCATATCCAAAGCCAGCTCCAGATCACTACTTCACGAACAAATGGCTTATCCTTGGACTGCTCTGCTTTCCTCTGCGATCCTTCTCCTCCTCACAGCTCCTGCCGCGCTCTCCGCCTTCGACTGCAACGCCGGCGACCGTGCCGCCCTCCTCGCAGTCAAGCACGGGCTCGGCAGCCCTCCCTTGCTCGCCACGTGGCTCCCCAACACCAACTGCTTCGCCTGGGACAACCTCTACTGCGATACCACCACCGGCCGCGTCTACAACGTCTACATCTACGACGCCGGCGTCGCCCCCGGCACCCCAGTCCCCGCCGCGTTCGGAGACCTCCCGTTTCTCGAAAGCCTCTCCCTCGAAGACATGCCTGGCCTCTCCGGTCCCATCGCTCCCTCCTTCGCCCGCCTCTCCCGTCTCTCCCTCCTAGGCATCTCCAACACCTCGGTTTCCGGCCAAGTCCCGGCCTTCAGTGATCCAATACGGCACATAATTTTAATATAAGGAACCTATCCGTTAAAACGCCTGTAAAAGTCTCTAGCAAGCCTTTTGATTGCACTCTCCAAATTTATTCAATTTCTTTTTTCAAAATGATCTGGAAGTTCCAACTATAAGATCAAGATCTTCTTCGTGCCCAAACGGACAATTATGCAACGATTTTAGATATGTTTTTATTAGCGTTTCTTAATTTATTTTGATGGTTAATAAAATTTTTTTATGGATCCAGATCAATTATCTTTGAAATTAATTGATTTTAAAAATTAAATACATAGATTATTAAAAAAAAGACCTTCTCCATACCACAGATGTAGTACAATGATAAACTACTTAAAAAATAAATAAAATAATTCAAATTCTAATTCAAATAGGAATAAATACTCTGAAATGAATATCTAAGAGTATGTATAAATTATATTTCTAATTTTCCGAAGGGTGAATATAATTTATCTCCAAAATTCATAGAACCTAAGAATTATAAAAAAATCAATTAAAATTTTTGTAAATACAAAGGAGATTGATAAGATGAAGTAGATTATTTTTGAAAGAGTAATTAATATTTAGGTGGTGTTTGGTTCTCTCCTAGGAATCGGAATGAGAATGTGTATCATAGAATTGTGGAATAGGAAATGGGTATGAGATTGGGTATCATTATTAAAAATAATGTTTGGTTAGTTGAATATTTTCAATCGGAATGAACTTAAATTTCCTTTTTTACCCTTAGAGGAAAATAAGAAAAAAAAATTAGATGAAAAATAAAGTTGAATGTGAGGGAAACATATGATGAGAGAGAATGATGAGAGAAAAAGTATGATGAGAGAGAAAGTGTGATGGGAGAAAATGAAAAGAGGGAAAGTGTGATGAGAGAAAATGAGGAGAGAGAGTGTAATAGGAGAGATTGAGAAGAGAAAAAGTATGATGAGAGAGAAAATGTGTTGAGAGAGAAAGAGTGATGGGAAAAAATGAAGAGAGAGAATGTGTGATGAGAGAAAATGAGAAATTGAGAAGAGAAAGTATGATGAGAAAATGTTATGAGAGAGAAAGTGTGATAGGAAAAAATGAAGAAAGGGAAAGTGTGATTAGAGAAAATAAGGAGAGAGAGTGTGATGGAAGAGAATAAAGAGAGAGAAAGTGTGATGAGAGAAAATATGGAGAAAGAATATGGTAAGAGAGATTGAGGAGAGAGAAAGTGTGATAAAAAAATGAGGAGAGAATGAAGAGAAAGAAAATATTGAGAGAGAGTGTGTGTGTGATGAGAGATAATACAGAGAGAAAATAGTAGAGAATGTGTGATGAGAGAGAATGAGGAGAATGTGATAGAAGAGAATGAAGAGAGAGAAATGTTGGTGCAACCTTAGGTCAAGGTTGACCTGGTTGACCCGACTCGAGTTGACTTGACTCGAGTTGTATTTTGATGTTTGACTTGGGAAGATTGTTGATGCAACTTTAGGTCAAGGTTGACCTAGTTGAGTTGCATGTTGATGTTTGACACTCGTGAGGGAGTTCTATTCTTGATATGGGACAAGAATAGATGTTTGGGAGATTATTGGTGTAACCGTAGGTCTAGGTTGACCTGGTTGACCTGATTCGGGAAAAAGTCCAAGTATGGAGACTTGGCACCGGAAAAGTCCAAGCAGGGAGCTTGGCACTGGAAAAGTCCAAGTATGGAGACTTGGCATTGGAAAAATCCAAGCAGGGAGCTTGGCACGCGAAAAGTCCAAGTATGGAGACTTGGCACGGGAAAAGTCCAAGTATGGAGACTTGGCACGGAGAAGTCCTGGTGAGTGAAGCCAGGCAGTGGAAAGTCCTAACTGGGATGTTAGGCAGTTGAAAAGTCACCGTGAGTGAAGCCGAGCGTGGAAAGTCCTAAGCGGGATGTTAGGCGGTTGGGAAGTCTGGTGAGTGAAGCCGAGGCAAGGGAAAGTCACGTGAGTGAAGCCGAGCGGAAAAAGTCTGTGAGTGAAGCCGAGATTGGAAATCTGGTGAGTGAAGCGGTGAAAATCCTAGTGAGTGAAGCTAGGTGAATGAGAAAGTCCTAGCGGGATGTTAGGCGGTGTGGAAAGTCACAGTGAGTGAAGCAGGCGGTTGGAAAGTCCCGTGAGTGAAGCCAAGGCGGTGAGAAAGTCCTAACTAGGATGTTGGGGATTGGAAATCTGGTGAGTGAAGCCGGAAAGTCCCGTGAGTGAAGCCGAGCAAGGAAAATCCAGATGGATCAGGGATGATCGGACTTCTGGTGTTGGAAAGTCCAAGTAGATCAAAGGGATTGACCGGACACTTGGCAGGGAGTTCTAGCAGGTCAAGGGAGTGACCAGATGTTAGGGATGAAGTACCAATAGGTCAAGGTTGACCGGATATTGGTTTGGAAGTCTTGGGACTTGGTTTGGGCCAAACCCAAGCTCTGGATCGGTCACCAGACCGATCCAGTGATACTTGTTTGCTCTGATCGGTCTGGTGACCGATCAGATACCAAACAGAAGCTCTCTGTTCGGTTACTGATCGGTCTGGTGACCGATCAGCAAGCGAACAGAGGCGAAAGAGAGGCAGGCTGATCGGTCCACAGACCGATCAGGCCATGTCCTGATCGGTCTGGGGACCGATCAGAGACGATGTCGCTGAGGTTGGGATCGGTCTGTAGACCGATCCAGCTATGGCCTGATCGGTCCACAGACCGATCAGAACCCGCACAGAAGGTGGGCAGCTTTCTGTGAAGAAAGCTGATCGGTCTGGGGACCGATCAGAATAGGTCCTGATCGGTCTCCTGACCGATCCAGGCACTAGCCGTTGCGTCGCAACGGCTAGATTTCTTCTGTGTTTTCTTCGCTTTCTTCGCAGGTTATAAAAGGAGGGCTACGGCTGCGAGCCAAAGGTTTCTTCTCTCCTTCTGCTGAATCTTTTCTGCTTCCTGCTGAGCTTTGGTTGAGCTCTCATTGTGCTGAGTTCTGTTGAACTCGTCGAAGCTCTGCGTGAGTTTCCTGCTGGTGTTCTAGCTGCTGGATCCGAGAAGCTGCTGCTTCATCAAGGTTCCAGTCGACAACAAGAGGCAAGCAAGTGTATTACAATTTCTATTGTTCTTGTTTGTTTTCTCCATTGTTGTACTCCTTTGTTTGCTGTTGCAAAAGATTGTGGTGAGGTTTCTCCACCCATAAGGAGTTTATATTAGCCGGTTCTCCGGGGACTCATCCACCGACGGATTGACCGGACTCGTCCACCTTACGGACACGCCGAGGAGTAGGAGCCCTAATCTCCGAACCTCGTTACATCCATCGAGTTTGAGGTTTGATTTCTTTCCTTGTCGCTTCTATTGTTTTATTTCCGCTGCGCTAACTCGACATTGTAGAAAGAATCGAACGAATTGGGGTCGGCTATTCACACCCCCCTCTCTAGCCGTACGAAGGATCCTAACAAGTGGTATCAGAGCAAGGCCGCTCTTCATCGGATTCACACCCGTGGGAGCACAAGCGCTAGAGATGGATCAATTCGGAGAAGACATCACCATTCCACCCTTCTACAACGACAACTTCGCATATTGGAAGGTAAGGATGATGTATTTTCTTAGGACTAATATGTGGAATTGGTTTTGTGTACAAGAAGGGTTTACTCCTCCAATGGATAAAGAAGGAGAGCCTCTAGAGAAGAACAAGTGGACAAAGGAACAAGTCCATCAATCAACGGTCAACAATGAGGTAACTAAAACAATTGAATTTTCATTACCTACTAATATTTTGCGTAAGATAGGTGAATACAACAATGCCAAGGAGTTGTGGGATAACTTGGCCAAGTACCATGAGGAGAGTTCCACTTCAAGTCATGAAGAGGAGCCTAGTGAGCCAAGTAGCTCACATCATGGAGGGAGCGAATTGGGAGTTGAGGGCTACTCAACATCCAAGGAAGAAGAGGAGGAGAGTTCCTCTTGTTCAAGTTCGGAGCAAGAAGAAGAGGCATCTACCTCCGGAAGGGATGAGGAAGAGAGCTCACACCCATGCCCAAACCTAGGTAACTCAAGCATTTCAATTTCAAATAAGTTACATATAATATGCTTTGAGTGTAGGGAGTGTGGACATTACAAGAGCAAATGTCCAAAGAGAGTTAGGAAGACTCCACCGGCACCAAAGGTCAAGGAAGCCGGAGTCCCAACACGCAAAGGCAAGAAGCACGTGGTGTGCTTTCAATGCAAGCAACGGGGACACTATAGGAGCCAATGTCCGAAGGGGAGGAAACCTCGCAAGGACAAGAGATCGAGCACATCGATAGGGGGAGCTAAGGCAAACCCTAAGGTATCTTTTAAGGCTCATTCGTGCAATTCTAGTAGGATACATGCTAGTAATTTTATTGCATTAGTCAATAATGATAAGCATGTTAACCTTAGGAATCAATACATGTGTTTAGATGCTAAGCATGTTAACTTAGATAAGGATAATACTAGGAAGGCCAACTCTAGGATTAACTCATCTAAGGCTAAGGAGAACCTAGGTAGAAACCCCAAGACAACTAGACATATGCCTAGGAACACCTCAAGAAAGAATGATAAATCAACACTTGAGGTATTAGAGAAGGAGAATCAAGTCTTGAGGTCAAGACTTGATACTTTGGAAAAGGCTCTTAAGAACTTGGAGAAGTCATCTCTAGGGTTTAAGGGTCAAATTTCAAAGCCCAAGGACAAGAAAGGTTTGGGTCACAAATCTAAGTCCCAAATGGTCAAGCCCACTTACCACAATGTTCCATTCGATTATGGAACAAAACCTAGGGCTAGGAAGACCATCACCAAGGTCACAAGGGGAGTCACCCCTAGAGTTGATCTTGATGAGTCCCAAATGACCAAGGCTTTAAAGCCTAAGAGGGTCATTAGGAGGGTTGCTAGGGAAGTTATCCCTAGTGAATATTTAGTGAACCCAATGAGCTCTAATAGGTATTGGGTTCCTAGGAGCATCTTCTCTACCCCATAGATGGGTTAGAGAGTGTCAACTCCAATAAGAAGGGTAGTTAACCCAACTTTGAGGAAATTGACACTCAAGGAGCATTTTCAAGGTTTGTGTGAACCTTTGAAAATGAAATGAATTATCATTTACTCCTTTGAAGAGTTAAATGTGCCTAAAGATTGGAAATCTCATTTTTAATCTCAATTGGCACAATTTGGAAAAACCTAGAGAAATATCAAATTGGGATTTTGATACTCTCTTAGGTAATCAAGGCAATCCGGGCCTTAATTTAGAAGTGCTACTCTTGTAGAGTCTTAAATGGTATAAATCAAACAAGAGATCAAGAAATGCCAATTTGGGTTTTGACATTTTCTTGGAGCACTTTGGGCAATCTAGGATTAGAATTTAAGTTAGCTAAGTAATTAAGGATACTTAGATAGGTAATCTAGGTATTTTATTTGTGTTAACTTACCATGATTATTTGCCATATGCCATGTCATCATCTCTTGCATTATAATCAATGAAATTGATTTAAGGACAAACATATAATTTGATATTGAGATCAAATTGGTGTTTAGAGAATGCATGAGACCTTAGTCTAAGATACCTAAACCCATATCTCACATCAAAATTGACATGGATGTGTTTGATACACTTTAGATGTGTGTGAGATATTAGGATCATGAGTTAGGATCAAGGTGCATAGTTCTTGTACCTAGATGAGCCTAATTCAAGAAATGAGGGATCATAGGGAAAGCTTGTGTACAAGTCATGTACATTTAGCCCTAAGATTATGGTCCTAAATTCAAATGGTTTTAAAAGCATTTTAAAATTGATTTGGAAAACCTTGATGAAGCTTTCCTAGTGATAGCATTCATCATTGAACATTGTGATACAAAGTTGAGTTAAAACTTGAACTATTTCAAAGTTTTTGAACTTTGTATCAAGATTTGAAAATGGAAACTATTTTCATAGAAAATTATTTTTCCATGATAGTGTATGATATGAGGAATGTATCCTCAAAATTTCACAATTTTTCGAATTTTCTGGAATTTTTTAGGAGTTTCTGAATTTCCGGGAAGGAAATCAGAAATCTCTGATTTCAGAGGCTGGATCGGTCACCGGACCGATCCAGGGAAGGACTGATCGGTCTAGGGACCGATCCAGGTGGTTTCTGATCGGTCTGGGGACCGATCAGTGCGTGCCAGGTTCTGATTTTCAGCAGGTGTCTGAAATTTCAGTTTTTGAAGTTGAGTTTCGAATTTCTGAAGGTTTGAGACTCTCCAAGACATTGTTGGTGCAATGGTCAAGGGGGAGTTGATCATTAGGGGGAGTTTTACCTATTAGTCAAGGGGGAGTTGACTTTTAGGGGGAGTTTTTACTCCTTAAGATTTTTGAGGATTAGTGATATGGGATTATCGCTAAGTTGATTGTTGAGTTTAGTACCAAGGGGGAAATTAAGAGTTTCAATGAAAGGTATGGGACTTTCATTAGGAAGAAACTCTTGACCTTGATACTCTTTTTTTTTTCTTTTTGATGTGTGTCAAAAAGGGGAGAGCGTTCATTGGAGAATTATTGGAAAACCCAAGTTAGGTTATCGGGTTAACCTAAGCTAGGGGAAGAATGTCAAGGAATGTTCGAGGAAGAACATTGGAATACTTTTTGATGTGTGTCAAAAAGGGGGAGAATTATTGGAGAACCCAAGTTAGGTTATCGGGTTAACCTAAGGGGAGAATGTCCAGAGAATGTTCAAGGAAAGAACATTGGACATTAGAAGATGGTTGGAAAACCTAAGTTAGGTTATCGGATTAACCTAACTTGATTATGGTTTTGTCAAACATCAAAAAGGGGGAGATTGTTGGTGCAACCTTAGGTCAAGGTTGACCTGGTTGACCCGACTCGAGTTGACTTGACTCGAGTTGTATTTTGATGTTTGACTTGGGAAGATTGTTGATGCAACTTTAGGTCAAGGTTGACCTAGTTGAGTTGCATGTTGATGTTTGACACTCGTGAGGGAGTTCTATTCTTGATATGGGACAAGAATAGATGTTTGGGAGATTATTGGTGTAACCGTAGGTCTAGGTTGACCTGGTTGACCTGATTCGGGAAAAAGTCCAAGTATGGAGACTTGGCACCGGAAAAGTCCAAGCAGGGAGCTTGGCACTGGAAAAGTCCAAGTATGGAGACTTGGCATTGGAAAAGTCCAAGCAGGGAGCTTGGCACGCGAAAAGTCCAAGTATGGAGACTTGGCACGGGAAAAGTCCAAGTATGGAGACTTGGCACGGAGAAGTCCTGGTGAGTGAAGCCAGGCAGTGGAAAGTCCTAACTGGGATGTTAGGCAGTTGGGAAGTCCTGGTGAGTGAAGCCAGGCAAGGGAAAGTCCTGGTGAGTGAAGCCAGGTGGGAAGTCCTGGTGAGTGAAGCCAGGCAAGGGAAAGTCCTGGTGAGTGAAGCCAGGCAGACGGAAAAGTCCTGGTGAGTGAAGCCAGGCAGATTGGAAATCCTGGTGAGTGAAGCCAGGTGAAAATCCTAGTGAGTGAAGCTAGGTGAATGAGAAAGTCCTAACTGGGATGTTAGGCAGTGTGGAAAGTCCTGGTGAGTGAAGCCAGGCAGTGGGAAAGTCCTGGTGAGTGAAGCCAGGCAGTGAGAAAGTCCTAACTAGGATGTTAGGCAGTGTGGAAATCCTGGTGAGTGAAGCCAGGTGAAAGTCCTGGTGAGTGAAGCCAGGCAAGGGAAAATCCAGATGGATCAGGGATGATCGGACTTCTGGTGTTGGAAAGTCCAAGTAGATCAAAGGGATTGACCGGACACTTGGCAGGGAGTTCTAGCAGGTCAAGGGAGTGACCAGATGTTAGGGATGAAGTACCAATAGGTCAAGGTTGACCGGATATTGGTTTGGAAGTCTTGGGACTTGGTTTGGGCCAAACCCAAGCTCTGGATCGGTCACCAGACCGATCGGTGATCTGTTTGCTCGATCGGTCCGTGACCGATCGATACAAGCTCTGTTGATTCTTGATCGGCCCGTGACCGATCGCCAGCGAACAGAGGCGAAGAGAGGCGGTGATCGGTCCACGCATCGAGGCCATGTCCCGATCGGTGCGGGGACCGATCGAGACGATGTCGCTGAGGTTGGGATCGGTCAGACCGATCCATATTTGATCGGTCCCGCACCGATCGAACCCGCATGTAAGGTGGGCGGCTACGTGAAGAAAGCGATCGGTCCGGGACCGATCGAATAGGTCTGATCGGTCTCCGACCGATTCAGTAACCGCGCCGCAACGCCAGATTTCTTCTGTTTTCTTCGCTTTCTTCGCAGTTATAAAAGGAGGGCTACTGCGAGCCAAAGTCTTCTTCTTCTTCTTTGAATCTTTTCGCTTCTGCGAGCTTTGGTTGAGCTCTCATTGTCTTGAGTTCTTGAACTCGTCGAAGCTCGCGTGAGTTTCTCCGGTGTTCTAGCTGGATCCGAGAAGTCGCTTCATCAAGGTTCCGACAACAAGAGGCAAGCAAGTGTATTACAATTTCTATTGTTCTTGTTTGTTTTCTCCATTGTTGTACTCCTTTGTTTGCTGTTGCAAAAGATTGTGGTGAGGTTTCTCCACCCATAAGGAGTTTATATTAGCCGGTTCTCCGGGGACTCATCCACCGACGGATTGACCGGACTCGTCCACCTTACGGACACGCCGAGGAGTAGGAGCCCTAATCTCCGAACCTCGTTACATCCATCGAGTTTGAGGTTTGATTTCTTTCCTTGTCGCTTCTATTGTTTTATTTCCGCTGCGCTAACTCGACATTGTAGAAAGAATCGAACGAATTGGGGTCGGCTATTCACACCCCCCCTCTCTAGCCGTACGAAGGATCCTAACAAGAAAGTGTGATGAGATAAAATATGGAGAGAGAGTATGGTAAGAGAGATTGAAGAGAGAGAAAGAATGATGAAAGAGAAAGCATGATGAAAACAATGAGGAGAAAATGAAGAAAGAGAAAATAATGAGAGTGTGTGTGATGAGAGAGAATACAGAGAGAAAATGGTAGAGAATGTGTGATGAGAGAGAATGAGGAGAGAGAAAGTGTGATAAGATAAAATATGGAGAGAGAGTATGGTAAGAGAGATTGAAGAGAGAAAAATGATGAGAGATAAAGCATGATGAAAAAATGAGGAGAGAATGAAGAGAAAGAAAATAATGAGAGTGTGTGTGATGAGATAGAATACAGAGAGAAAATGGTAGAGAATGTGTGATGAGAGAGAATGAGGAGAGAAAGTATGTTGAGAGAGAAAATGTGATAATAGAATGAGGAGAGAGAAAAAATTTGAGCAAAAAAAAAAGGTGGAACCGCCACCCCAGCGGCCCCCTGAGCCCGGCCCCACATGATTTCAGAGGGAGTAAATCACGGTTAAGCTGGGCGGGTAAGTGGACTGGGGGTCTCAGGAATTTTAGGCCAGCAGACCAAGATTTTATTCTTGTGTGCAACTGGCGACCTTCGACCCTGCGACCATTTGAGCAAACTCCAGGCCACTTACCAGCTGATCCAGCCCGTGGGGGCAAGGAGAAAAAATGATGAGAGAGAACAAGGAGAGAGAGTGAAATGAAAAAAATTGAATAAATATACGAAGGGTATTTTCGTCTAAAACTTAATTTTTATTTCCATTCCATCAAACCCAAGGGAGGAGGTCGGTTTCATCCATACCCAAATTTTTGAATTTCATTTTAAAATCCTAATTCCATTTCCATCAACCAAATACAAGGTTTGAAAATGAATCTATTCTCTCATTCCCAAACCTCTAAACTAAAGGTTAGTTTAGTTTAAGGTTAGTTTTCCGTCAGCCCACAATTTGGGGACGGAAAAAAGCCCAACATGGTTTGTAGTCTATGATCCATTATGTTCTTTCTTTGCTTTTCCTACATCAGGTTTATAAAAACATTTTAGCAAAATGACATCAGTTATTTTTGTGTGATCCCCTACGACAAAATGGAAATAGCAATTAAATTCGATTTCTAAATTAGCAACAGAATAAAATTTAATTTTTAAATTAGCAATTGAATTATTTTGGATCCCTGACTTAGGAGGTTAAGATAATGGATAAAAATTACGCATCCGTTTAAGATTCAGCATATAACGATCGAATTTAATTTTGGTCATTGAATTAGGGACTTAAATTATTCACTCAGGGTAAAAGGTGAATATGTTCGTTCCTAGTATTCCTGTCAATCTGTCCTAGGACCAATATGAAGGAGATAAATCACAGACGACTACTAGCCTTTGGAATAGTGACTAGCACATAAGGGAGACATTTACCTCGACTTTACCTAGATTCGAACCCCAGATCTCATTGGTGGCAACACCTCATGTGCTAGCTACTAGACCCATCCGAGGGGTCAACTTAAATTATTCACGGTCCCTAATTAGGAGGTTAGGGTGACAGATAAAATTGAATATCCGTTTAAGATCCAATATATAGCAATCAAATTTAATTTTGGTCGCTAAAATTGGGGATCAAAATTATTTTTAGTCCTTAATTAAAAAAAAAATTAATCAGGTTGGATAACGTCGAGTCTGGAGTGATCGGTCCGGTCCAACGAAAGTTTCCCACCGGCTATCAGGATAAATCAAAAAGTACTCGTAGCCGGTAGTACAGGAGCCCAACATCCTTTAGTTAAGTGCCTCATTTTTAATCCTTAACTAGGAGGTTAGGATTATGGGCAAAAATTGTATATACGTTTAGAGTTTAGTAATTAGCTACCAAACTTAAATTTAATCTCTAATTTAAATTCGGTCCTAATTTAGGGACTGAAGTTAATTAAGAACTGAATTTATTAGGGACCAAATTTAATTTCAGTCATTAAATTAGAAATCAAAATCACTATCGCTAATTTAGAAGTAAGGGTATTCAAATGTGTTGATGATTTAGCGATCATTATATTAATATACTAAAATTTAGGCCTAATTTATGATTTAATTTCACATTTACGACTAATTACATTGGTTAAATGTCATATCTAATGTTGAAATATTACGTAGAGACCGAAATTAAGGGGGCGTTTGGTTTAGGGTAATAGGAGAGGGGAATGGGAATGAGAATCATTGATTACCATTGTTAATATTTGGATTATAGGAATAGGAATACAAATAAGGGAATGAATCCTTGAAATTGGGTAATAACTCATTCCCATGTACCTCTCCTTCAATGAGTCATTACCCTATTTTCATCAATCAAAATATTCCCTTATTCCAAAAATACCCTTGACTTAAAACTAAAATTTTCTCCATTAATATCAAATATAAAAATATATTTATTTATTTTTTCTTTCGTATCACTTCTCTCTCATCATTTTATCACACACTTTCTCTCTCCTATCACACTCTCTTTCTCCTTTTTTTCTCATTGCACTTTCTCTCTCATCATACTTTCTCTCTCCTCAATCTCTTCCATCGCACTGTCTTCCTTCTTTTTTTTCTCATTACACTTTCTCTCTCATCACACTTTCTCTCTCCTCAATATCTCTTGTCATACTCTCTCCTTTTTTCCTTAACACACTTTCTCTCTCATCACACTTTCTCTCTCCTCAATTTCTCCCATCATACTCACTGTTCTCTTTTTTTCTCATCACACTTTCTCTCTCACTATACTTTCTCTCTTACCATACTTTCTCTCTCTTCAATCTCTCTCATCACACTCTCTCTCCTCATTTTTTCTCATTATATTTTCTCTCTCTTCATCCTCTCCCATTATACTTTCTCTCACATCATATTTTCTCTCTCATCATGCTCTCTAATGAAAGAAATGGAAATTCCCATATTTGTCTGATGATAAATACGAAATAAAAACAAAAGAAATAGGGATCCCGCTGGGTATTAGCTCTTGCTCCCTCTTTCTTTTTTCACGTTAAATAAATGGATAAATTTATTTAACGGATCGGATCCTAGTTCGGGACTGACGGGGCTCGAACCCGCAGCTTCCGCCTTGACAGGGCGGTGCTCTGACCAATTGAACTACAATCCCAGCGAGGTGTATGGTATACATATTCTTAATGGTTTTATTTTTGATGGTTTTATTCTTAATGGTTTTCTACAATCACACTTTCTTTTCTTATTTTCTCTCATTACACTTTCTCTCTCTTCATTCTTTCTCATCACACTTTCTCTCTTATCATATTTTCTCTATCATCATATTTTCTCTCTGTAACGCCCGAAAATTCTCAAACTTGCATTAGAATTATTCTATGTTTTTTCTGGAATTTTTAGATATTTTTCCGGAATTTTCCGAGTAACGGAAATAGCAAAAATAATTAGAAGAATAAAAAGGCTTAAGCGGGAATCAAACCCGGGACCTCTCGGGTCCGCTAAACCTTTAGTTAGCCTTAGTAACCGGTGAACCCAGCAGGGCCGTGCTGAAAGGAAAGGAGAATCAAATATATTTATATTTAAGTTGGGCATAGTTATCCGCTTAATATAAATAGGAAAAACTTAAGTGTGGGTTTGGTTTAATTTGGTTCGGCAGCCCTCTCCTCACAAAACCTCACGCCAATTATTTTCTCCAAACCCTCACCGACGCCAACCCCTCCTTCCTCTCCTTCTCTCGGCGCCAACACCCAAACAACCTAGGGTTCTCTCCCTAGGGTCCCAAGGTCACTTTCCGGCGACGATTTCAGCACGAGGACATTCCCCTCCGCGAGTAGAGCACGTGGACGCGAGCGGATGTTGGAGTGTATACTGAAATCATAAGCTTTGTAAACATTCATTATGAATAAAGAATCACATTTGGTCAAATTGTCTACATTTGTTTGTAGTTGTTCATATAATTTATATTGTAGATAACATAGTATGTGATGTCACATGCAGAAGATGATGTTATCAGTACCTTATAAATTATAAACAGTAGCTCACGACTAAAATGGAAAGGAACAAACCATTAGAAGGTCGTAGTGTAATTAGGTATTAGTTTATCTTGACTATATAATTACACTAGTACACTCAGAGTGTATTGAGTAGGACCATTAGAGGTCGTTTCTTTTATACTGACTTTATAAAGGAACAAAGACCTCAGTTATTATGGAAGTGTGTGCTCTTAATCCTAATATAATAACAAGCACATATGTTTGATATTTATTTCTTTAATTTATCAATGGGTGAGATTTAGTTCGATGAATCAATAAATCCGATAAGTTGGGAAATTGTATCACTTATAGTGTGTGTTGTTGATTATAGAAGGAAACTGTGTCCTAGAGATACTAGGTTGATAATGTCCTCAAGAGGAGCTCATAAAAATTGTCATGTTAAACCCTGCAGGTGGACTTAGTCCGACATGATAATAAGGTTGAGTGGTACTACTCTTGGACTTAGATATTAATTAAATGAGTTGTCAGTAACTCACTTAATTAGTGGACATTCGATATCTTAAACACAGGGAGACTAACACACTCATAATAAGAAGGAGCCCAAAAATGTAATTTGGGATTGGTGCGGTAGTTCAATGATAGTTCTCTAGTGGAATGAATTATCATTGATAAAATTAAGTTGTGTGTTCGGGGCGAACACGGGATGCTTAATTTTATCGGGAGACCAAAACCAATTCCTCCTCTCGGTCCCTATCGTAGCCTCTTATTTGTAGAGTTCTATACCCACCTATACCCACCTTCTATACCCACCCAATAGGGGCCGCCGGCAAGCTAGCTTGGGAACAAGCTAGGGCCGGCCTAGGTATGTTGGGTGGCCGGCCTTAGCTTGAACCCAAGCTAGTGGGGGCCGGCCAAATTAAATTAAAAAGGAATTTTAATTTTAATTTTTATTATGTGGAAGAATTAATTTATTAAAGAGAATTTAAATTAAAATATCTCTCTTATAAAAGATCTACAAAAGATTAAAGAAAGAGATTAGATCTCTTTCCTTATTTGTAGATTGGTGAGATATTTTATTTTCTCTTTAAAATTATTCACATGTTGATAAAATTAAAATTATAGAAATTTCCTTTTATCAACCATGAAGAGATTTTTAAAGAGAAATTTTATTTTTTAAAATTTCCGAAAACAAATTAGGAAGTTTTAATTGTTGATTGAAACATGTCCAATTTGTTCTCCAATGATGTGGCCGGCCAATGTAGGTTTATTTGGGAAATTTCATTTTATTTTTCTCAATTAAATCATGTCAAGGAATTTGAGGAAATTTTATTGTAATTAAATTTCCTAATTTGCCTAGGCCAAGGAATATAAAAGAAGGGGTGAGGGTGCCTTCATGAGACACAACCTCTATTATTTTCTCTCCCTCTTTTCCTTGGTGTTGTGGCCGGCCATCATCTCTTCTCTTCTTCCTCTTTGTGGTGGCCGAAACTTTCTATTGCTTGGAGCTCTTGTGGAGGCCGGATACTACTTGGAGAAGAAGAAGAAGAAGGAGAGGAAGCTTGCATCTCTTAGAGCTTGGTTGGTGTTTTTCTTCTTCCTTGGTGAAGCTTTCTTGTTTTGGCCGAACCTAGCTAGGAGGAGAAGAAGGTGCTTGGTGGTTTCTCATCTCGGAAGATCGTTGCTCACACAACGTCCGAGGTTAGAAGAGGAATACGGTAGAAGATCAAGAGGTTTTTCTACAAGGTATAACTAGTAATTTTTCTTTCCGCATCATGCTAGTTATTTATGGAAATAATACCAAATACAAGAGGCTTACGTTCTAGAATTTCGAATATGTTTTTCAATGTTGTGTTCTTTTGTTTTTTCTTTTCCTTGTGATTTGATTGTTCTCTTTGGTTAATCTAAAGTTATTTTAGGAAATTAAATATTAGATTTCTATAAAAGGTTTTGTCTAGTCGGTGGTGGTTGCTCCCATATCCAAGAAGGCCATGTGCCTCGCCACGTCAGTACTGGGAACCAATTATGGAAATTAATATTTAATGGAATTAATAACTTAAGAAGACTTGGGTCGAACGTGTTAAGTTCCGCAGGAGATCCAAGTCAAAACCTAAAAGAACAAATAGATTAAGTTTTGGATCAAACGTGTTAAGTTCCGCAGGCGATCCAAAATTTAATTTAAAAGAACACATGGTAGCTAGGAAAAGGTTCAGACCTTTGTACAAAATTTTTGTACAGTGGAACCTATAGGTTTTCCGAGTAGCAACCAACAATTGGTATCAGAGCTAGGGTTTTACCTCTGTGTATTTGGTATTTAGTTTAATTATGCACATGTCATACATAATTTAGGCAGGTTAATAGTAGGATGTGCTAACTTTGTGAATGCAGGATCCAACTATTATGGCTTTTAGTTATTATGTGTGTGATTGGACCCTTGTACATGTCAAGGGCATTTATATGTGTGTGCATGATTGTATTAAAATACAGCAGGAGCTGTATTTAGTTTTATTAGGATTTTATTTTTGATCTAGATACATGTACATTCCTTTTATGGAATATAGGATCAAAAATGTAAAATTCTATTTATGTTGCGGATCGAATCTTGCAAAGCGTGGAACCTTCTAAGGACCAGAGGCGCAGCGGAACTAGGAGCAAGATGGATGCGACAGCTAGACCCGGTGGCGGTGGCCAAATATGGCAGCAACTTGGGATGACAACACACGGAGGACAACTAGAGATAAAAGCCATAATAGTTGAAAATTAGTTTCTCTATTGCTTTTATATTGTGCTGTGTGTGCATGTTAGTTTACAAGTAAAGTAGGCTAGCATAGTTAAAATTCCTCATTTATAAATAACTAAGTGGGAGAGGGATTTTTAAATAAATCCCATGGTCTCCATTACTGGTTTGTAAGTGATGCAAACAAGCTTGCGCGTTGGCTCTGAGTGCCTTCCTCCATAACGGATGAGCTTGTTTGCGGATCACTAGAACATACTTCCATTTTTGGATGACTATAGGAAGTTAATTAAGAGCGTGTGATCTTCCCCAACGGAAGGGGCATAATCTTATTAATGGACTTAGTGTCAAGTAATTGTATACACTTAGACACATCTAATAGTATCCTCCCCAACAGAGTCACCGCTATTATTTGTGTGACCAAATAATACCAACTATTAATTTTATTTGTCAAAAGTTAGGTTGACAAGATAATAAAATTAATGGGTTAAAACCCTCCTTTACAAATGTTGAATTTGTATACGTCCACACTAACGTGGCATACAAAATTCACGGTGTTATGAGGTGTTGGTTAATTTAAAATAGTATTGTTTGAGGAATCAATATTATTCTAAATTTAGAGTACTGACCAAAAGTTATTTGTGATTCTTAGGATGACTTTCAACCTCTGTCCATCATACTTCAACGAAATAGACTTCTTGGACCTAATTACATAGATTGGAAAAGAAACACGGACATTGTTCTTCTTCTGAAAGCTATAAATTTGTCTTGACTGAGCGTTGCCAAGCACCTCTTGGTGAATCTACCCAAGAGGAGATTGAATTTCATAGGAAATGGGTAAGCGGATGAGATGGCGCGGTGTTACATTTTCGCTCAATGTCAAATGTATTGCAACATCGACATTAAGATTTACCAACGACTATGATATTATGAACAATCTCAAGGAACTCTTTGGTCATCGGGATAGGGCTTCTAGGCAAGAAGCCATGAGAAAGATAATGACGCCACCATGCAAGAGGGTACTCCTGTGAGGGATCATATCCTAAAAATGATGGCTTATCTGAACGAGATATAGATCCTTGGAGGAGAAATTGATGGGAAACCCAGATCGATATGATCCTCAAACGCTACCTAGAAGTTTTGAGCAATTCCGAATTATAATATGAATAAAAGGATTTATTCATTAGGGGAACTACTGACAGAACTTCAAGCGCGAAGGATTATTTCGTCACAATTCTCAAATTCACTATCTTGAAAATGGTTCTACTTCTAAACCGAGAGGAAAGAAGAAGAAGAAACAAGTCGGCTCAGAAAGAAAGTGAATAAATCTCAGAGTACGGGATTTAAAGATGCTTCATCTGCAAGCAGGCAGGACATTGGAAGGCGGAATGTCCTCGTAGGAACCAAAACAAAGGTATATCTCATGCTCTAGTTGTTGAAACATGTTTAGCGGTGTTATCTACCAAGACCTGGTGTGTAGATACAGGAGCCATGATCATGTCTGCAATTCCTTGCAGGGGTTCCAGGAAACCCGACGACTATCTGAAGGGGAGATTACCGTCTACATGGGCAATACTACTAAGGTGGCAGCTGTTGCAGTGGGAGACGTCTACTTATCTTTTAGTAGAAATAGAAATATGGTTTTAAGAAATTGTCTTTATGTACCCAGTTTTAGAAAGAATTTAATTTCAGTTTCTAAACTGTTTTTAGATGGATATTCAGTTTCTTTCAGTAACGATGTAGTTATTAAAAGAAATAAAGTGATTATCTGTTCTGGTGCATTAGTTGGCAATTTGTATACTTTAAATCCAATTTCTTCCACAAAGCAATACATGAAAATTTATAACTCATCTTCTAATTCTAATAAGAGAAAAGAACCTTCGGAAATGAACCAAGCATATCTTTGGCATCTAAGGCTTGGTCATATTAACTTAAGTAGGATTCAGAGGCTTATAGCCGATGGACTTTTGAGTTCATTAGAGTTGAAAAATTTTCCAACTTGTGAATCCTGCTTAGAAGGTAAAATGACCAAAAGGCCATTCAAGGCCAAGGGGTATAGAGCCAAAGAAGTGTTAGAATTGGTTCACTCTGATTTGTGTGGTCCTATGTCTGTCCAGGCAAGAGGAGGTTTTGAATATTTTGTCTCTTTCATAGACGATATGGATACATTTACTTAATGCGCCGCAAGTCCGAGTGCTTTGATAAGTTCAAAGAATACAAGGCTGATGTGGAGAAACGACTAGGTAAAAGTATCAAGACACTACGGTCTGATCGTGGTGGCGAATACCTCTTAGGAGAGTTTAGGAATTACTTATCGAAGGTCGGGATTCCAATTGTGTACACTGGAACACCCCAATAGAATGGTGTAGCGAGCGAAGGAACAGGACTCTTATGGAGATGGTTAGATCGATGATGAGTTATTGAATTACCAAATTCGTTTTGGGGATATGCTCTGGAAACAGCAGATCGTTCCGAACTTAGTACCTTCTAAATCAGTTTCTTCTACTCCCATAGAATTGTGGAATGGCGAAAACCCGGTCTAAGACATATTCGGATTGGGGTAGTCCAACACATGTCTTGAAACGGATCTTGATAAATTAGAATCCGTACAAAAGTTCGCGTGTTTGTAGGATATCCCAAAGGAACAAAAGGTGGTTTATTTTATAGTCCTAAAGACCGGAAGGTCATTGTTAGCACCAATACCCGTTTTAGAAGAAGACTATATAATGGATCACAAGCCCGATGTAAAGTTGTTTTGGAAGAACTTAGAGAGGACATGTCTACTTCAGCAACAATACAAGATGAAGTACCACAAGAGCGCAACACGTGTCACACATGATACACAACCACGAGAACGCCTCTTCGTAGTGGGAGGGTTGTAAGGCGACTGAAAGGTTCATGTTTTGGGAGAGTCTTGGACTTGATCCGGGAAAACATGAACCCCCGAACATATAATGAGCACTCCAAGATATAGATGCAGCATCTTGGCAAAAGGTAATGAATTCTGAAATAGAGTCTATGTACTCTAATAAGGTCTGGGAGCTTGTAGAACCACCTGATGGTGTAAAAGCCGTTAGATGCAAGTGGATCTACAAAAGGAAAAGAGGGATAGATTGGAAGGTAGAAACCTTCAAAGCTAGGCTTGTTACGAAAGGGTACACTCAGAAAGAGGGAATCGATTATGAGGAAACCTTTTCACCTGTAGCCATGCTTAAGTCTATCCGTATACTCTTATCCATTGCTGCTCATATGGATTATGAGATTTGGCAAATGGATGTCAAGACAGCTTTCCTTAATGGAAGTCTTGAAGAAAACATCCATATGAAGCAACCAGAAGGATTTATTGAAAAAGGCAAAGAACATCTTGTGTGCAAGCTCAATCAGTCCATTTATGGACTAAAGCAAGCTTCAAGATCTTGGAACATCCGCTTTAATGAAGTAATCCAGTCATATGGATTTATTCAAAGTCCGGATGAGTCTTGTGTATATAAGAAGTGTAACGGAAACGTGGTGGTATTTCTTGTACTATACGTAGATGATATTTTGTTAATTGGCAACAATGTCAAGGTATTATCAGACGTAAGGGTATGGTTGTCCAAACAATTTGATATGAAGGACTTAGGAGATTGTGCACATATTCTTGGGATCAAAGTTATAAGGGATCGTAAGAAAAGAATGTTGTGTCTGTCTCAAGCTTCATATATAGATACAATCCTTGCTCGTTTTAGCATGCAGGATTCCAAGAAAGGTTTCTTACCTTTTAGACATGGAGTAGCTCTATCTAAAGAGATGTCTCCAAAGACATCGAAAGAGATAGAGGATATGAAAGCAGTTCCTTATGCTTCAGCTGTAGGAAGTCTAATGTATGCAATGCTATGTACGAGACCTGATATCTATTTTGCCGTGGGCATGGTCAGCAGATATCAGAGTAACCCTGGACAAGGACATTGGACTGCGATAAAACATATATTAAAGTACCTGAGAAGGACTAGAGACTATATGCTAGTTTACCAGGCAGATGATTTGCTCCCTGTGGGTTACACGGATTCGGACTTCCAATCAGATAGGGACAATAGTAAGTCTACGTCAGACTATGTGTTTACTCTAGGAGGTGGAGCCATTGCATGGAGGAGTGTTAAGCAGAAATGCATCTCAGACTCAACCATGGAAGCTGAGTATGTGGCAGCCTCTGAGGCAGCCAAAGAAGCTGTATGGCTCAGGAATTTTCTAATGGACTTAGATGTGATTCTTGGTTTGCCCAAGATTATCACAATTTATTGTGATAATAGCGGTGCAGTTGCAAACTCGAAGGAACCACGAGCCCATAAGGCAAGTAAACATATAGAGCGCAAGTACCACCTGATACGAGACATCGTCAAGCGAGGAGAAGTTGTCGTCGCCAAGATTGCATCAGCAGATAACCTGACAGATCCTTTCACTAAGGCTCTTCCGGCGAAAGCTTTTGATCGGCATGTGGAGGGGATGAGAATCATATGTATGACAACAGATATGGCAGCTTAGTCTTTTAGTATAAGTGGGAGATTGTTGGAGTGTATACTGAAAGCCTAAGCTTTGTAAACATTCATTATGAATAAAGAATCACATTTGGTCAAATTGTCTACATTTGTTTGTAGTTGTTCATATAATTTATATTGTAGATAACATAGTATGTGATGTCACATGCAGAAGATGATGTTATCAGTACCTTATAAATTATAAACAGTAGCTCACGACTAAAATGGAAAGGAATAAACCATTAGAAGGTCGTAGTGTAATTAGGTATTAGTTTATCTTGACTATATAATTACACTAGTACACTCAGAGTGTATTGAGTAGGACCATTAGAGGTCGTTTCTTTTATACTGACTTTATAAAGGAACAAAGACCTCAGTTATTATGGAAGTGTGTGCTCTTAATCCTAATATAATAACAAGCACATATGTTTGATATTTATTTCTTTAATTTATCAATGGGTGAGATTTAGTTCGATGAATCAATAAACCCGATAAGTTGGGAAATGGTATCACTTATAGTGTGTGTTGTTGATTATAGAAGGAAACTGTGTCCTAGAGATACTAGGTTGATAATGTCCTCAAGAGGAGCTCATAAAAATTGTCATGTTAAACCCTGCAGGTGGACTTAGTCCGACATGATAATAAGGTTGAGTGGTACTACTCTTGGACTTAGATATTAATTAAATGAGTTGTCAGTAACTCACTTAATTAGTGGACATTCGATATCTTAAACACAGGGAGACTAACACACTCATAATAAGAAGGAGCCCAAAAATGTAATTTGGGATTTGTGCGGTAGTTCAATGATAGTTCTCTAGTGGAATGAATTATCATTGATAAAATTAAGTTGTGTGTTTGGGGCGAACACGGGATGCTTAATTTTATCGGGAGACCAAAACCAATTCCTCCTCTCGGTCCCTATCGTAGCCTCTTATTTGTAGAGTTCTATACTCACCTTCTATACCCACCCAATAGGGGCCGGCCAAGCTAGCTTGGGAACAAGCTAGGGCCGACCTAGGTATGAATTTGGGTGGCCGGCCCTAGCTTGAACCCAAGCTAGTGGGGGCCGGCCAAATTAAATTAAAAAGGAATTTTAATTTTAATTTTTATTATGGGGAAGAATTAATTTATTAAAGAGAATTTAAATTAAAATATCTCTCTTATAAAAGATCTACAAAAGATTAAAGAAAGAGATTAGATCTCTTTCCTTATTTGTAGATTGGTGAGATATTTTATTTTCTCTTTAAAATTTTTCACATGTTGATAAAATTAAAATTATAGAAATTTCTTTTTATCAACCATGAAAAGATTTTAAAGAGAAATTTTATTTTTTAAAATTTCTGGAAACAAATTAGGAAGTTTTAATTGTTGATTGAAACTTGTCCAATTTGTTCTCCAATGATGTGGCCGGCCAATGTAGGTTTATTTGAGAAATTTTATTTTATTTTTCTCAATTAAATCATGTCAAGGAAATTGAGGAAATTTTATTGTAATTAAATTTCCTAATTTGCCTAGGCCAAGGAATATAAAAGAAGGGGTGAGGGTGCCTTCATGAGACACAACCTCTATTATTTTCTCTCCCTCTTTTCCTTGGTGTTGTGGCCGGCCATCATCTCTTCTCTTCTTCCTCTTTGTGGTGGCCGAAACTTTCTATTGCTTCGAGCTCTTATGGAGGCCGGATACTACTTGGAGAAGAAGAAGAAGAAGGAGAGGAAGCTTGCATCTCTTAGAGCTTGGTTGGTGTTTTTCTTCTTCCTTGGTGAAGCTTTCTTGTTTTGGCCGAACCTAGCTAGGAGGAGAAGAAGGTGCTTGGTGGTTTCTCATCTCGGAAGATCGTTGCCCACACAACGTCCGAGGTTAGAAGAGGAATACGGTAGAAGATCAAGAGGTTTTTCTACAAGGTATAACTAGTAATTTTTCTTTCCGCATCATGCTAGTTATTTATGGAAATAATACCAAATACAAGAGGCTTATGTTCTAGAATTTTGAATATGTTTTTCGATGTTGTGTTCTTTTGTTTTTTCTTTTCCTTGTGATTTGATTGTTCTCTTTGGTTAACCTAAAGTTATTTTAGGAAATTAAATATTAGATTTCTATAAAAGGTTTTGTCTAGTCGGTGGTGGTTGCTCCCATATCCAAGAAGGCCATGTGCCTCGTCACGTCAGTACTGGGAACCAATTATGGAAATTAATATTTAATGGAATTAATAACTTAAGGAGACTTGGGTCGAACGTGTTAAGTTCCGCAGGAGATCCAAGTCAAAACCTAAAAGAACAAATAGATTAAGTTTTGGATCAAACGTGTTAAGTTCCGCAGGCGATCCAAAATTTAATTTAAAAGAACACATGGTAGCTAGGAAAAGGTTCAGACCTTTGTACAAAATTTTTGTACAGTGGAACCTATAGGTTTTCCGAGTAGCAACCAACAGCGGATCGTCGAGAAGTCGTCTCCACCGGAATTCCTAGCGATTAGATTTGTAAGAAATCTAGCACACAAGGTAAGAAACTCCTCACCTGCAGTATAAGTAGCTCTCGTTTGATTGCATGCTTATAATTTAGTTATATGTAGATTTTTATCGACATCTAGAGTGTATTTAATTCTCTTCGCAGATTTAGGGGTTAGTTGAGTACCTCTGGATGGGTCGGACGCGTTTTTCCTCTTCAGATAGAGGTTCTAGATGTCGTCGGGTGCCTAGAGGTGGTTTCCCTATTAGAGAGGAGAGTTGGAGCACACTAGGCGTTCGATAAAAATGTTTAGCGCAACATTAGACAGTTTTAACAGTATAGTTAAATGTATAGAAACATTTAAAACAGCATATCAGTTTTATTCCAGCTTTATGGGACTAGATGTCCAATGGATGGGCTCCCACAGTCGCCTCTAGGTTCAGACAACCTAGTTTTGGGTTCAGAAAACCTGGATTCAGCTAATTAGCATTTCAGTATTTTACTTTTAGCAGCGGCACTGTACTGGATTAGATATCCACTGGGTTGGACTCCCATAGTCGTCCCTAGGTTTAGCTAACCTAGTAAACCCTACTAGATTCGGAACTTGCAATCCCAGGTTTAGATAGGGATGCGCGCACAACAAGTACAGTTGCCAGGGCCCTACAGCAACATGTTTAGTATTTTCATCTATTATTTATAATAGTTTTCCAAATCAGTTTTAAAACATAATGGAATTCAGTATTAGCTCAGTCTCAGCTTAGCTCACTTTTGTATCAACTCAGCTTATTTTAGTTGTTAAATACGATAGCTTCATATACAGTTATAGACATGTTATGATCAGTTTTATTTTATGTTCAGCTTATGTTATGCCATGCCTTGTATGATACCATGCCATGCCATGCTTGCATATTCAGTATGTTTTTCAAACAGCATGATTCAAAAGCATATTTGTATCGTATGCATGATTTAGTAAGGTAGATGGTTTCTTACTAAGCTTTTTAGCTTACAGATACTATTTTCCTTATACTGCAGATACAGGTAAAAGGAAAATGGACTAGCAGTGGAGGCTGGAGGTCAGTGCAGATGAGGATGTGTGTGGCAGGAACTGGAATAAAGATCCTAGGGATCTAGTTTTATTTTACTATGCATTAGAACTTGTAGCAAGCCTAGTTATTAAAGTCTTGCTCTCTTTTCCCTTATGCTTCGCATTCTAGTATGGTTAATGGTATGAACTAGTGAACATGCATTATATTATGTCTTGAATGTTGCCAATGTATGGTAGAATAGTTATTAGTATATGTTAGAGTGGTTGCAGGTGGTTTTGGCACGACAAGGTGTCAAAATCAGCATTTCTGATTTCGTATCGAACTGATCGGTCTACCGACCGATCAGGGTGCTCCTGGATTGGTCGGTAGGCCGATCCAGCTGTGCTAAGGCATCAGATGCACGGATCGGTCAGCCGACCGATCCAGCACGATACAGTAGCGTTCCAGGGGTTTCGGGTGCCTGGATCGGTCTGCCGACCGATCCAGACACACCTGGATCGGTCTGCCCGACCGATCCAGCCACACATGGATCGGTCTGCCCGACCGATCCAGTTGGGAACCGAATGCCCCATAGCTTCGATCGATCTGCGGATCGATCGGCAGGACGGTAGTTGGTTGGGATGTTCAGTTTCCCCTCCTTAGCATATGTACACCAGCAAAGAAGGTCTTTAGACCTTTCTTAGCAGTTGTATCCGTCATTAGTAGACTAAAATTTTAATTAGCCCAGCTTTCCGCATAGTATAGTTTAACATAATTGTAGCGACCGGCCTTACAGCCAGTACCCAGAAGGTGGGTCGTTACACTCTCTCATCATTCTCTTTCATCATATTTTTCTCTCACATTCATCTTTCTCTCACATCTAATTTTTTCTCTTATTTTCCTTTAAGGGTAAAAAAGGAAATTTTTGATTTATTCCGATAGAAGATATGCAACTAACCAAACATTGCTTTTAAGAGTGATATTCATGCTCATACCCATTCTCATTCCACAATACAATGATTCCCATTCCGATTCCTATTCCTAGGAAAGAACCAAACGCCCCCTGAATTGCAGTACTAATCTAATCTAGAGATTGAAATTAATTTACATTACTTGTGAAATTACATGTGAAATTCTATAAATTGGACATAAATGGTATTTAATTTAGTAATTAAATTAAATTAAATTCAGGCTTTAATTTAGTGACTACTTTAATATCGGTCCCCAATTTAACAACGCATTTAAATTACTTTACTCGTTAAATTACGAGGCGGATTCCGTGAATTAGACATAGGCAATCTTTAATTTTGTAATTTAATTTTAATTTTGGTCTTTACTTAGTGGTGTGTACAAGAGATAAAATGGGCAGGCGAGAAGGTCAAGAGAATAGAGAACTCGAGTTTTAAGTTATGATACACGGGAAAGAGTAAAGCAAGAAATGGAGTGAGAATTATTGTAGATAGTTTATTAAAGGATGAAGTTGTAGGAGTAGTTAGAAAAGGGGATAGAATTATAGCCCTTAAGATAATAGTGGCAAAAGAAACTATGAACATAATTAGCGCATATGCACCACAGGTAGGATTAGATGAATCTACCAAATCAAGGTTTTGGGAGGACTTTGATGAAATATTACAAAATATTTAACCAAATGAAATGATTTTAATAGGAGGTGATCTAAATGGGCATATCGGAGTGAAAAATGAGGAATATGAAAAAGTACATGGGAATTATGGGTTTGGAACGAGGAATGAGGAAGGGAAATCTATATTAGATTTTGCAATAGTATATGACCTTATATTAGCTAATACGTTTTTTAAGAAAAGAGAAGAATACTTAGTCACATTCAAAAGTGGGAATAATAAATCGTAAATTGACTTTTTGATGATTAGGGAGAAGGATAGATAGATTTGTAAAGATTGTAAAATCATCTCTGGAGAAAGCTTAACTACCCAACATAGGGTAGTAGTGTTGAATATACGCCTCAAACATAGTATCAATAGAAAGAAAATATATACAATTCCTAGAATTAAGTGGTGGAAGTTAAAGGATGGGAAGCAAAATATATTTAAGGAGAAGGTAGAAGTACAAGCATTAGGTGAAATTGTAACGACCCACCTTCTGAGTACTGGCTGTAAGGCCGGTCGCTACGATTATGCTAAACTATACTGTGCGGAAAACTGGGCTAATAAAAAATTTTACTCTACTAATGATGGATACAACTGAGAAGAAAGGTCTAAAGACCTTCTTTGCTGGTATACATATGCTAAGGAGGGGAACTGAACATCCCAACTGAGCTAGGGACTAGAAACTGAACTTCCCAACTACTTACTGACCTGCCGATCGATCCACAGATCGATCGGAGCTGCGGTCGTTCTGTTCCCAACTGGATCGGTCGGCTGACCGATCCAGGCACCTGAAGCTCTCCTGAGACGCTACTGTATCGTGCTGGATCGGTCAGCTGACCGATCCAGGAGGATACAGTAGCATACTGTATCTGTCTGGATCAGTCGGTTGGCCGATCCAGTGGCACTGCCCAGGCTCTGATCGGTCTGGAGACCGATCAGAGTTCTAATTTCGCCCGGGAACTCTGATTTCAGCACTTTGACGTGCCAAAATCTCACACCACAATTCTAAAATCAATGGAAATGCATTCTAACAACTATTAACCAACATTCTAACATAATTATTAACAAACTAAATAAATCTCCCATGATTTAAACACTCTAAGGTTCAAAATTGCATAAAAGAAGAAATACTAAGACTTCTACTATTTAAGCTTGCTAAAATCCATGAGGATCTTTTATTCCAGTTCCTTCCACACACATCTTGATCTGCATTGACCTCCAGCCTCCACTGCTAGTCCACTTTTCCTTTACCTTTATCTGCAGTATAAGAAAAGTAGTATCTGTAAGCTAAAAAGCTTAGTAAGAAACCATCTACCTCACAAAAACATGCAACGATGCAAATATGATTTTAAATCATGTTGTTTAAAACATAAGCTGAATATACTGAATAGACTAAGCATGGCATAACATATAAGCATACAATCATGACATATCTAAAGCTGAACATATAAACATGTATAACAACTGCACATAAAGTTATCATGCATATTCACACAGAAAAACTAAGCTGGAGCATGATACTGAAACTGAAACTGAACTAAGCTAAAACTGATCTTAAACTATAATCACTGGAGTGAATTAAGAGTTTGAAAGCTAATATCATAATAAGTGAAAATAGTAATCATGCTGTTGTTTGGGCCCGGCAACTGTACTTGTTATGCGCGCATCTCTAACTAGACCCGGGGTTACAAATCCCGAATTTAGTAGAGCTACTAGGTTATCTAAACCTAGGGACCGACTATGGGAGCCCAGCCCAATGGATATCTAATCCAGTACAGTGCCAACTGAAAAGTAAAATACTGAGTATAGCTAAACTGTTCTAAATAGCTATTTCTAGGTTATCTGAACCTAGAGCTAGGTTGTCTGAACCTAGAGGCGACTGTGGGAGCCCACCCATTGGACCGCAGTCCCATATAAGCTAGAATAAACTGATTTACTGATTTAGATGCTTCTAATGCATTCAACTGTGCTAATAAAAAAAATGCCTAGGTTGCATTTTTTTCTAAGCTAGTTATTTAATCGACCACCTAGTGTGCTTTAACTCCCCTTTCTATTAGGGAGACTACTTTTAGGCACCCAACCGCATCTAAACCTCCAACTGAAGGAGAAAAGACGTGTCCGGCCCATCTAAAGGTACTCGCTAAATCCCTAAACCTGTGAGGAGGGTTAAATACACCCTATGTGTCGAAAACATACGCATATAACTAAACTAATGCACAGAAAATCCAACGGTAGCTATTATACTGCAGGTGAGGGGTTTCTTACCTCCTGTTCGTAATTTCTTACGATTCTATTCGCTCGAATTTCGGTGGAGATGACCTTCTCGACGATCCGCTCACGTCTTTGCGTTCCTCTCGCGGAGAAGAACTTCTTTCGTGTTGGAGTCGTCGCCGGAAGATGATCCGAGAGCCCTTGGGGCTTGGGCGCCAAGAGAGGAGGAAGAAGAGGAGTGGGCGGCGGTGAAGGTTTTTGGGAGAGGGATAGGTCACGGTGAAATTTGATGTTGCCGAACCAAGTTCTCAAAATAAACCAACCCCCAACTTAACCTTCTTATTTATACTAAGTAACTAATTCGGCCAACCCAATTATAAATATAATTGGTCCCCTTTCCTTTCAGCATGGCCCTGCTGGGTTCAACTGGTTCTCAACATTATCCCTAAGCCATAGGTCTCGGGTTCGATTCCCGCCTAAGCTATTTTGCGGTTCTAATTATTTTTGTTGCTTCCGCTACTCGAAAAATTCTGGAAAAATATCTAAAAATTCCAGAAAAATCATAGAATATTTATAATGCAGTTTCGAGAATTTTCGGGCATTACAGAAATATACAATGACTCTAATACAACATGAGATAAGATGGTATCAAAGTTGAAAATAATAGTTAAGAGTGTACTCGGTGAGTCAAAAAGACATGTATCACTAAGTAAAGAATCTTAGTGGTAGAATGAGAAAGTACAAGAAAAAGTAAAGGAAAAGCGAATAGCTTATAAAGAATTATATATTTGTAAGAACGAGGAAAACTTAAAAAAATATACACTAGCCAAGAAAGAAGGTAAGAAAGTAGTGAGTGAAGCAAAAAATGAAAATTTTGAACGGTTATATCAAAAATTGGATACAAAAGAAGGAGAAAGAGATATTTATAGAATAGCTAAAGTGAGAGAAACAAAAACAAGAGATCTTAGCCAAATAAAATATATTAAAGATGAATATAATAGGGTATTAGTAAACGATGGAGAAATAAAAGAGCGGTGGAAGAGGTATTTTCATCAACTTTTTAATGAAGGTTTAGGTGACCAACTTAACTTAGGTAATTTAAGTAGGTCAAATGAGCATAGAAATTTTAATTTTTATCGTAGAATTCAAACTTCAGAAGTAAAACAAACTTTAAATGAGATGCACAATGAAAAAGTCATTGAACCAGATGATATTCCGATAGAGGTATGGAAGTGCTTAGGGAAACAAGGTATTGAATGACTTACAAAATTATTTAACATGATATTGAAAACGAAAAAAAATGCCTAATTAATGGAGGATAAGTACTCTAGTTTCCTTATATAAGAACAAGGGAGGCATACAAAATTGTGCAAACTATAGGGGTATTAAACTAATGAGTCATACTATGAAACTTTAGGAAAAATTAATAGAAAAAAGATTAAGGAAGGAGACCACAGTGACAGAAAATCAATTTGGGTTCATGCTTGGAAGGTCGACAATAGAAGCTATACATCTTCTTAGACAATTAATTGAAAAATATCGGGAGCAAAAACATGATCTACACATGGTATTTATTGACTTAGAGAAGGCTTATGATAGAGTCCCAAGAGAAATTATATGGAGAATTTTAGAAAAGAGAGGTGTTAGCGTAATATATATTGAACTAATTAAGGATATGTATAAGGATGTAACGACCAGAGTAAAGACTTCAGGCGGAGTAACTGAAGCATTTCCAATAAAAATAGGGTGACATCAAGGATCAGCTCTAAGTCCGTATCTTTTCACATTAATTATGGATGAACTCTCTACGCACATTCAAGATACAGTACCGTGGTGCATGTTGTTTGCAGATGATATTATTTTGGTAGATGATGTTAGAGTGTATACTGAAAGCCTAAGCTTTTGTAGATATTTATTTTGAATAAAGAATCACATTTGGTCAAAATTATCTACATTTGTTTGTAGTTGTTCAATTAATTTATATTGTAGATAACATAGTATGTGGTGTCACATACAGAAGATAATGTTATCAGTACCTTATAAATTATAAACAGTAGCTCACGACCAAGATGGAAAGGAACAAACCATTAAAAGGTCGTAGTGTAATTAGGAATTAGTTTATTATTACTATATAATTACACTAGTACACTAAGAGTGTATTGAGTAGGACCATTAGAGGTCGTTTCTTTTATACTGACTTTATAAAGGAACAAAAACCTCAGTTATTATGGAAGTGTGTGCTCTTAATCCTAATATAATAACAAGCACATATATTTGATATTTATTTCTTTAATTTATCAATGGGTGAGATTTAGTTCGATAAATCAATAAGCCCGATAAGTTGGGAAATGATATCACTTACAGTATGTGTTGATTATAGAAGGAAACTGTGTCCTAGTGATCTAGGTTGATAATGTCCCCAAGAGGAGCTCATAAGGATTGTCATGTTAAACCCTGCAGGTGGACTTAGTCCGACATGACGATAAGGTTGAGTGGTACTACTCTTAGACTAAGATATTAATTAAATGAGTTGTCAGTAACTCACTTAATTAGTGGACATTCGACATCTTAAACACAGGGAGACTAACACACTCATAATAAGAAGGAGCCCAAAAATGTAATTTGGGATTGGTGCGGTAGTTCAATAATAGTTCTCTAGTGGAATGAATTATTATTGATAAAATTAAGTTGTGTGTTCGGGGCGAACACGGGATGCTTAATTTTATCGGGAGACCAAAACCAATTCCTCCTCTCGGTCCCTATTGTAGCCTCTTATTTATATAGTACTATACCCACCTATACCCACCTTCATACCCATGTTATAGGGGCCGGCTAAGCTAGCTTGGGGACCAAGCTAGGGCCGGCCAAGCCTTGTTTCATGGGTGGTCGGCCCTAGCTTGAACCCAAGTCTAGGTGGCCGGCTATTAAAAATACAAAAAGAATTTTAATTTTAAAAATTTTCTTATGTGGAATATATTATTTAAAAGAGATTTTAAAAATTAAAATATTTCCTTTTATAAGATTCTACAAAAGATTAAGAGAAGAGTTAAATCTCTTTCTTTATTTGTAGATTAAAAGGTTGATTTTAATTTTTGGTAAAAACTTTACTTATTTATCATCCACATGTTGAAAAGATAAATTTTAAAATTATAGAAATTTTCTTTTATAGCATCAACCATGAAGGGATTATTAAAGAGAAATTTTATTTTAAAATTTTTCCGAAAGCAAATTAGGAAGCTTTAATTTTTCTAGCGAAAAATTTCCTAATTTCCTTGTGTTGATTGGTCAGCCATATACATTAAGAAAAGAATTTTAATTTTAATTAATTAATTTTTTTTTCAATTGCAATAGAATTAAGGAATGTTTTATTAAATTTTCCTTATTTGCCAAGGCTAAGGATTATAAAAGAGGGGGTTTGGGTGCCTTTGTGGTAACATCCTCTATTCTATTTTCTCCCTCTTTTATTCCTTGGTGTGGTCGGCCCCTTCAAGTTCTCTCCTCTCCTTGGTGTGGCCGAACCTCTCATCTTTCTTGGAGATCAAGTGGTGGCCGGATCTTAGCTTGGAGAAGAAGGAGAGAAAGCTTGCAGCCCTTGGAGCTTGGTTGGTGGAAAAGGTTCTTCATCCCTTGAAGTTTTTGTGCTTGGCCGAAACTTAAAGGAAGGAGAAGAAGGTGCTAGGTGGTTCTCGTCTCGGAAGATCGTTGCCCACACAACGTCCGAGATTAGAAGAGAAATACGGTAAAAGATCAAGAGGTCATTATTCACAAAGAAAGGTATAACTAATAATTGTTTTCCGCATCATGTTAGTTTTGCTTCTTTGTAAAAATACCAAATACAAAATGCATGCGATTCTAGTTTTTCGAATTAGTTTTCGAAGTTGTGTTCTTTTGTTTTTTCTTTTCCTTGTAATTTGATTGTTCTTAACGGTTAACCTAGGGTTACTATGGGAAGGTTAAATATTTAATTTCCTTAAAAGGCTTTGTCTAGTCGGTGGTGGTTGCTCCCATATCCAAGAAGGTCATGTGCCTCGCCATGCAGTACTGGAAGCCGATTTTGGAAATAGATATTTAATTGTCTTTGTGACCTAGGTGATTTGGATCGAACGTGTTAAGTTCCGCATGAGATCCAAGTCTAAACCTAAAAGAACAAATAAATTAAACTTAGGATCAAACGTGTTAAGTTCCGTAGGCGATCCAAGTTTAATTTAAAAGAACACATGGTAGCTAGGAAAAGGTTCAGATCTTTGTACAAAATTTTTGTACAGTGGAACCGATAGGTTTTCCGAGTAGCAACCAATAGATGAAACACGTGAAGCAGTAAATGCTAAACTAGAATCTTGGAGAGAAACACTAGAATGGAAAAGTTTTAAGCTTAGTAGATTAAAGACAGAATATATGGAATTTAAGTTTAGCAATATTAGAAATAATGAAACAATTGTTAAGATCGGAGAGGACGAGTTACCCGGAACTGAGAGATTTAAATATTTAGGATCATTTTTGCAAAATGATGAAGGGATTGAGAGAGATATCTTATATAGAATACAAGCAGGATGGGTGAAATGGAGGGGAGCGTTGAGTATTTTATGTGACCGTAAAGTACCTCTTAAATTTAAAGGTAAGTTCTATAAAACCACAGTTAGACCTGCTATGTTATATGGAGTTGAATGTTGGGCTATGACTCGAGCACATGAGCAGAAGATCAGAGTTGCAGAGATGAGGATGTTAAGGTGGATGTGTGGATATACTAGGATGGATAAAATAAGAAATGAGAGCATTAGAGAGAAAGTCGGAGTTGCATCTATTGAGGAAAAACTCTGAGAGATATATTTAAGATGATACAGACATGTACTTAGACGATCAATAAATGCTCCAGTTAGGTTATGTGAAACTATGATAAACATACATATCAAACGAGGAAGAGGAAGATAAAAAAAGACTTGGTTAGTAACAATAAAACAAGATAAAATTTATTTAAATATAGATGATAATATAATAGGAGATAGAGCTCAATGGCGTAAAAGGATTCATACAACCGACCCCACCTAGTGGAAAAAGGCTTGGTTGTTGTTGTTGTCTTTACTTAGTGATTAGAATTTAAAATCGGTTACAAATTAGCCATCAAATATTAAATTCGGTCGCTGAAGTGCCCTAAATATCTCAAACATGTGAATCCCCCCGCTCCCCTCCGTGAACTCGCCCAATTTGCTTCCAAGCTCTAATCTCCTCGCTCCCACATGTGCCCAATCTCCTCTCTCCCTCCCTCAGCAGATCTTCCTACGATCTCCTCTCCGGCGACGGTGATCTCCTAAGGCGTGAGTTCCTCTCCCGCACCGATAATTTTCTCTACTATCACTTTTCTATTTTGGTGTTATCTCCACACCTTTGCCCTTGGCCGCCAAGCTGACTTGACTTCAGTCGTCGCCTTAGGAAGCAAGCTTGGTTGGCCGTGGCCAAGCTTGTAACCTCAACCCTAGCTGCGACAAGGACGACCTCACCTTGACGGCCTGAGCTTGGCCAACCTTTCCTTAGCCAGCCTTAGCTTGGTCAGCCTTTCCTTGGCTAGCTTCAAATTTTTCGGCCTTAACTTGGCGAGCTTATTGAAAGAACTTTATTGTTGTATTTAAGGCAATATATAATGTGATTGAAATGCTAATTTTTGTTTTTTTTTTGTGTTATTTTCAGGTATACTGTATTTTTTTAGCGCTTATCTCCATCCCTCTACTATCTTCTATTTCAATGGTAATGTATTTCAAGTATATTGCATTTAAGCTTAAGTTTGAGATATAATTTATTATATTTTAATGATGTAATTGAGTTTATGTTATGGTGGCAAAAGGTGATAACACTCACACCTGAAGCGTCCCTCACAGTCCGTCCCGGGTTATATAAAGAGAGGTAAATCATGGGGGGTTATTATTGTTGGTCCCTTTGGAGGCCGGCAAGAGGGGAGGGGTGAATTGCCCTACAAAATAAAACTTGAACCTTTCTCGGATTTCAACTATATAATGAACACTTGTAATAAATAAATAAAAGAGACTAAGTAAAGAAAAGCAGACACCAGAGTTTTACTTGGTTTGCAATCAGGGGATTGCTAATCCTAGGAACGCAAGCGCACTATCTGATTCTCCTCTAGGAGGAGTAGCCTCTTTACAACGTTGACAGCACAAATGAAAAGAACAGAATTGAAAGCACAGAAGGAATTGATTACAAGTTAGTTGTTCTGAATGTGCAGACCAGTACTATATTTATAGTACTGGTCTGGGCGCCTGGAAGGAGTTCCGGGCGCCTTGGAGGGGATAAAATTCTATCCCCAACTATCAGATCGCGTTTGACGCGATCCTGGTCAAAATCCAGCTCCGGGCGCCCGGACCTCTTAAGTCAACTTTGTTGACTTTTTGTGGTCCGGTTCCACTGCTCCGGTTTAGCTCGTTTCGGTCCGGGTCTGTTCGCTCCGGCTCCGTTAGCTTGGGTGATCTCGGCCTTCCGGAATAGGGCTCACCCGAACCCATGTTCCGGCCTTCTCCTCGAGCAGCTTTCCTTCCCGGTTTCTCGTCCCTCGAACGTCGCACACGTTCTTCTCGTCCACCGGTGTACTCTTCCGCGGTCACCTCGTCCCTCGGACGCACCGAGCCCGTCGACTCTCTCCCGTGCCGTCCTTCTCGCTAGCCGCGTCTTCCGCTCGACTTCCTGTGTTCCTAAGCTCCTGCACACTTAGACACAAGGGTTAAACAAACGCAGGACCTAACTTAGCTTGTTTGATCACATCAAAACACCTTGGGGTTCCAACAATCTCCCCCTTTTTGATGTGAGCAACCCAAGTTAAGTTAGGGTAACCATATGCAATAAAAATAATTTATATTCAAATAAGTCCAAATATTTTTCAATTGAAAAATTATAGTATTATAGTACCTCTCCCTAGACTTAACATACTTCTCCCCCTTTGATCACATAAAATTTGGGGTTATAAACAAGTCTAAGGTCAATTCAAACATGAACTTTCAAGTGTAAAATAATGTCTAAGTAAATACACTCTTCAGAATTTTTTGTTCGAAAAAAAATATTTTTCAGATAAGAACAGTCATAAGTGTTAAAAAATTGAAGTTTTAAAACTTATCTCAGCATTCCTAAAAAAAAATTTTCTAATTAAAAAAATTCTAAGTGAATATTCATAAGAAACAATTCTAAGTCAATTTTAAAAAAAATGATAAGGCAATATTATAAAAAAAAACTCTAAGTTTACTTTTATAAAAAAATCTAAGTCAATTTTCATAAAAATTTCTAAGATAATAAAAAATTTCTAAGTTAAGTTAAAATTTTTTTTTAAATATTTTCTAACACAAATTGAATAACTCTTTTAAAGCATTAAGTAATTTAAATTAATACTTTTTCAGTTAATCAATTAAACTTTTCATTTCAATACTTGACTTCCAGGTCGTGGCGAGGCACTAGGCCTTCTTGGTTATTGGAGCAACAACCACTTCCTTAGACAAAGCCTCATAAAGAAATTAGTTGTTTAATTTTCTTGCTGAAAATGCTAAGTCTAATTTTAATTTTAAATTAAATAGGTTTTTGGAACCCAATAGAGGTTCCTACCTACAGGATTAACCAAGTATTTCCTAGGTATATAGATTTTTGATATATTTCTAATTTGACTTTGATGAAATCTATAATACCAATTTAAACTTTTATAATTTCTAAAAGTAGAAATATTTGAACAATTAGATTTTTTTCAATCTTTCTATTTCTTCTTTTAGTTTTTCATTTTCAATTTTTAATTTTTCAAAATCCTCTATAAGACATGATTTTGCCAAAATTCTCTTTGTTTCTAAAATTTCATTTTCTAATTTGGCATTTTTATTTTCTAATTTATACATGGATTTAGTCATAGCTTTGATACCAAAGTAAAGTTCATCAGGGGGTAAAAGGCATATCTCACTTACCATATCAGACTTGAAGCCTGAATCTCCCCCTGCTTCGCTACTTCCATCTGAGGTCGCTCCCCCTTCATCGATGCTGGGTTCTGATGTACTTTGTCTTTCGTGGCTTGCCATCAGTGCAATCCCCGCATATTCTTGAGCTTCTGATTCAGATGAAGAAGTGTCATCCCTGTTGGGATCTTAGATGGCTAGAGGGGGGGGGGTGAATAGCCTCTTTGAAAACTTAAACACAATCTTTCTTAAAGAAAGACTTGTTAGCACAGCGGAAGTAGAAAACTAAAACAGAGGAAGAAAGACACACACAGCAGACACACGGATATACAAGGTTCGGGGATAACTTGCCCCTACTCCTTGGCGTGTCCGTAAGGAGGACGACTCCTTGATCTTTCGGTAGATCACACCCCGGACAAAATCCGGCTAAAGATGTCTCCTTCTCGGTGGAGCAACCTCTCAACAGAGTCTCAGTTGATTATAGAATTAAGCACAAGACTTACAGTGGTTGAGAAGAATAATCAGATGAGCTTACAGCCACGCGGAGAAGAAACAGAGCAGAGAGCGCACAACAACCTTCTTAGCAAGGAGCTCACAGCTTCACCAACTTGCTTTCTCAAAGGATTGATCGATTGGAAAACAGAGAATCCAGTTAACTTCTTTCTGAACCTCTCTTCTTCCTTCTTATGTCTCTCTGCTTTACTGGCTCGAATCACTACCGCCTGCAGAATCGCTGCTGCCAACAAGGCGTAGCCAATCACCTCTCCTCCTCATCTGGTTCTCTGAACCCATGCCAATGGAAATCACTGGCGTCTCTGGATACGAACCAATAAGTAGAGGTCAAACTGAGCGCAGCTCAATCGCAATCAGATTCGTCAGTGAACGTTGATGCCTCAAATGCATCTGTTGCAGCAAATCACAGTCTAAAGAGCACTTGTCTTCTTCTCTTAATGAAGCTTAATTTGAATTCAACCATGAGAGTGTGACCTGCAACCTGCAAGCTAAAAAGACTCACAGCAGATGGTTAAAAACAGATGGGTGAAAATAAATACGGCAATCAGAAAAAGTACATGCAAAACAAATAATACCGTGGGTCGGTCTGCAGACCGATCCACGCTTTCTGAATCATCGCTGATCGGTCTGGCAGACCGATCAGGAACTAATCTGATCGATCTCCAGACCGATCAGATGTCGCTGCGCACAGCTTCTGATCGGTCTGCGGACCGATCAAGCACTAATCTGATCGGTCCCGAGACCGATCAGATGTCGCTCTTCCCAAGCGCTTACAGCCTCCTGATCGGTCTCCAGACCGATCAGTAAAATCCTGAGTCGATCGATCGATCGATTTCGATCGGCTGCGACGAGAAGACGAAGGCATCGACGATATCGATTGATCCGGTCCCTCAGTCGAATGCTCCGCGGTGCCGATCCGCTTGACTTGGCTTCATGACGAGCCTCCTGAAACGAGCTCCCTAGCCCTCTCTGACTTCATCTGGTCCTAGAGAACGAGCTACCGAGCCCTCTCTGACTTCGCATGCCAAGTTTCCTTCTTGGACTTTTCAACACCAGATGTCCGATCACCCTTGATCCATCTGGATTTTCCCTTGCCTGGCTTCACTCACCAGGACTTGCACCTAGCTTCACTCACTAGGGTTTTCACCTGGCTTCACTCACCAAGATTTCCAATCTGCCTGGCTTCACTCACCAGGACTTTCCAACTGCCTAACATCCCAGTTAGGACTTTCTCAATCAGGTCAACCAAGTCAACCTAGATTAGTAATCAATCTGAGTTAAATATCTGATACAAACTTAACAGCAAAACAACATCCAGGTCAGACTGTATCAACAATCTCACCCTTTTTGTTGTTTGACAACACGATTTAAGTTTAGATCAGAAATACTCATATACCCATAATTTTTAGGGAAATCAGGATCCTCCCCTTAAGATGGATATACCTTAGTTATCTTCTCCCCCTTTTTCATATCGACTCGATGAAGTCAATTCATCACTTAACTTAACTTAGTCGAATAGGTGTGAATTAGGTAAGAGGATTCAAAAAGACTCAAAGTCATCCTCTCCCCTAAAATCAACCTTTCATTCATTTCTAAACTTAGTTATCTTCTCCCCCTTTGTCAAACACCGAAAAGGAGCGAACAAGGTAAGATAACTTAAAGAGCTCCCCCTTAATCCATACTGTCTTCTGCTTAATCCCCCTAGAATTCCTTCTAAGTGTATTTTAGGACAGTAAATGAATAAAGAAATAAAAGACATATGAAGAGTATAGTAACAACCAAGAAAAGAACAGCAAATATATAAGGAAGAATGAGTAGCATAACAGTAAGTAGCATACAACCAGGTCAGACATAAGTATCTAGCAACCATCATCCAAAACATACAATCAATATGATCATCAAAAAGTATCAGTCATCTTCCTCAAGACGAGGAACATCTCCAGTGTCGGCTGGAGGAATATCTTCCGGAGGCGGGATGCTGCTGCTCGAAAGTGTATGGTCCGGGTGGTGCTGCGGAGGTGGGTATCTGGCCATCCACCCTCGAAGCAGTTGCTAAGTCACCAACTGCTGGCTGCGCAGATCGTCGTAGCGCTGGTCAATCCGTATGCGTAGTCCATCGAACTTAGCAGCCATCATCTCCTCGTGGCGATCAAAGCGACTCTCCAGCTCGGCGATCTGCCAGCGCAGATCAGGATCGGCCTCTCCATCGTCATCAGCAGGAGGAGCAGCAACAGGAGCAACCTGTCGTCGAGGTAACTCACCTAATGCCCTCCCATCCTTCCACCTAACTGCCCCAGCCTGTCCTAAGATTCCAGACTTGGAAAATGCACGTTTCCCAAGTCGACAATCCTGCCTAACCATCTTTACCATCCTCCCCCTAGAGACGTCAACACCCAGGGTCTCAAGCCAATCAGTAATTACATGCCCATAAGGCATATAGATGGTGTAACCGCTTGGCTCGCTATGGGATATGATAGAAGTATAGACACTCGACATGATATCAAAGTCAAGACGTCTACGCAACCCATAAAGCATCAGACAATGATACGGTCGAATCTCTGCCAATGGTTTAGAAGTAATAGGTAGTAGAGAGTTTGTGACAATTTTGAAAAGAATGTAATCAGGAGCAGAAAGGCCAAGGGCTGCAAATGTAGGAAAGTCGACATCTAACTCATCTAATCCATCCGGTCTCGGATGTCCAAAGAAGTACTCATAAATCGAGTCAGATGAGACATCAAGAGGATGAGGCACGGGTTCAGGCAAAGCAGGATAGAATGAGAACACAGTCCCCGAACACAAACGACAGCCTAAATAATCAAAGAAGGCAATTAAGCTGAAATCAACGGTTTGCTTAGCCACTCTTGATCTATAACTACCATCAATAGTCTGATGAAGGTTGTTATAGAATTCAGAAACTAGGTCAAGGTTGATATCCTTCTCTAAATATACCAAGGAATCAAGTTTATAGTAGGCTATGGTCTCCGTAATCGCTGGACAAAACTCATTCATGTATTTTTTATCGACTGATCTACATGGGAGCAACTTGAAGGTCCTTTCCTTAAAGGATTGTTCAAATTGTTGATTGGGAAATCTTCCCGAACTGGATGGTTGAGGTCGGGAGGTTTCTTTGGATTTGGATTTATCTTTGGACTTGGAAGTACCCTCACCTACTGGTTTCTTCCTAAGGGGTTAGGAACATGACACAGATGAAGCAAAGGAGCACAACCCGAGCACCACCCCAAATCACTGAATCAGTGAGAAATGAAACAAATGAAGTACTAACGAGAAATAGAGCTGATGAAGTTACCTTGGAGCCATTTCTCTGGTTTTCGGAGAAAGAAAGAAATGCTGAGGCAGGAGGGAGTCGTCTAGGGTTCGGCGATCAAGGGGAAGAAGAAACGGGGGAAAAGAGAGTCGGCTAGGGCTTCGTAGGTAATGGGAAAGGAGGGAGTCGGGAGGAGTTAAAGCCAGGGATCGATCTATTCCCTGATCGGACGGCTGTTCGATCAAGAGAAATCCTGAACGATCAGATTCACCCGAGTGAATCGGCGACACCTGATCGGTCAGTGGACCGATCAGGGATCATCCTGATCGGTGCCCGGACCGATCAGGGGCCTTTCTTCGTGCGCTGATCGGTCACTGGACCGATCAGATACCAAACAGAGAGTTTGGCTTCGTTCTGGATCGGTCAACAGACCGATCCAGACTTTCCTGATCGGTCTGTGGACCGATCAGTGTCTGATAACCCGATTTCAGTAATTTCAGTAACTGAAATACTGAGCCATGAAGTCTGAAGAATCCGGAACTCAATAATTCATAACTTCCCTAAGACATACCCTAGAACTTAGGAATCACCAAACACTAATATATTCGAAATATGATTTCTTATGGCCTGAACTTGTTCATAATCCAAAAGTTTCAGACTCTTATCAAACAAAACCTCACACTAACTCCAACCATATGGAGTTCTGTCTTCTTGGTCCTTAGAAGTTCAAAACATATTTTTGCTAAACTCATCTCTATGATCAGGTTCAAATTTGTCAAAATATAAACAACTTGTCCTAATTTTTCAATCAAGGCATGAAAGCTGAAATTTTTGATCCTTGTTATGTTTAGTTTCAAGTTTGTCAAAATATATCCAAGTTGCTATTATTTCCTTTAACAACCTATCGTTTTATCAATCAAAGTCATGAAATGAACCAAACAACAATACCAATCAACACATCAACCATCAACCATAATTAGATAATTTCTAGGCAAAAGTCCAACCAAGATTCCTTGGTTGGAATATATGAGTAAGATCTAGGAGCCAAATACACATGAATTATGTAATGGCCTTCCCCATACTCAATTAATGTCTCTTCAACCTAATTATTCAAGGGATGCATGATACATTTTGAATAATTTGGTTGATCCTAGCATCTCACCCCATATTTAGCAAACAAAAACAATTTGTTAAACCTTATAGTTTGTATGAGATGTCCCCAAGTTGCCCAAATTAATTTCCCAATTTTTCTTGTCATTTTAATGGTCCTTATTGATCATGATGTGGTCAACATGACTTATTGAGCCAAACACATTCCCAATTCCCTCCTTAAATGACTAAATTCATTTTCCGGAAGGGGTTTTGTGAAAATGTCGGCTAAGTTTGACTTTGACTCAACATATGTGAGTGCAATGTCTCCCCTAGCTACGTGATCTCTAATGAAGTGATGAAGCACTTCAATGTGTTTGGTCCTTGAATGATGGACTAGATTTTTCGTTAGGTTTATTGTGCTAATGTTGTCACACAACACTTGCACTCCTTTATATGAAAGTCCATAATCTTCTAGAGTGTGAATCATCCACAACAATTGTGATACACTCTCTCCCATGGCAATGTATTCAGCCTCGGTCGTGGAGAGAGCAACACAATGTTGCTTCCGACTTGACCAACTAACCAATGATGATCCTACGAATTGGCAACCCCCACTAGTGCTTTTCCAATCCAATTTGCACCCAGCATAATCGAAGTCGGTATAACCTATCAAGTCAAAAGACTCAGTACGAGGGTACCAAAGACCTACTCTAATTGTGCCTTTAAGGTATCTCAGAATTCTCTTAACTGCAATTAAATGAGATTCCTTGGCACAGATTTGATATCTTGCGCATATGCCCACAGCAAAGAGTATGTCCGGTCGACTAGCTGTGAGATATAGAAGACTACCAATCATGCTTCTATATTGCGTTAGATCAATTGGTTTTCCACTCTCATCATTGTCAAGGCGAGTGTTTGTCGCCATTGGAGTGGACACTTCCTTAGAGTCACTCATATTGAATTTTCTAAACATCTCTTGAGTGTATTTTGTCTGATGGACATAAATTCCATCTCGAGTTTGTTTGATTTCAAGTCCGAGGAAGAATGTCAACTCTCCTACTAGACTCATCTCAAACTCACTTTCCATGTGAGAAATGAATTCATTCAAATAGCCCTTGTTATTTGAGCCACAAATTATGTCATCGACATACACTTGGGCTACAAAAATATTTTCACCATCTCTACGCAGAAATAGTGTTGGGTCTATTTGGCCTCTTACAAAGCCCTTTTCTAATAGGTAAGTTGACAACCTTTCATACCATGCTCGAGGTGCTTGTTTAAGCTCATAATGAGCTTGTACACGTGGTTTGGAACTTCGGTATTCACAAACCCCGGTGGTTGTTCAACATAGACCTCTTCTTTGATGAATCCATTTAAGAAGGCTGATTTAACGTCCATTTGATAGAGCTTGAAACCTCTATGTGCAGCAAAAGCTAGCATCAAACGAATGGACTCTAATCGGGCCACGGGAGCATAAGTCTCATCATAATCGAGACCTTCGACTTGACTATAGCCCTTGGCTACAAGTCTTGCCTTGTTTCTTACAACTTCTCCCTTTTGATTTAACTTATTTTTGAAGACCCATTTAGTTCCAATAATGGTGGTCTTCTTAGGTCTAGGAACTAAGTCCCACACTTGGCTCCTTTCAAATTGACCTAACTCATCTTGCATAGCTAAGATCCAATCAGGATCGTGCAATGCCTCATCAACTATTTTTGGTTCAATATCTGAAATCAATGCGACTTCATTAGACTCATTTCTAAAGAATGACCTAGTCCTAACCCCTTGTTGGATGTCTCCCACAATTTGGTCTTGGGGATGACTAGTGGCTAACCTAGACTGCCTTGGTGTTGGCGGTGCCTCATGAGTGGTCTCACTCGGCACAGGCAAGGACTCAATATCAGGCAAAGGATCAGATTGAGTTCTTTGTTGCCTTTGCTCATCAACATCAGAGTCAACTTCGACTCGTTCTTCATTTTGATCATTCAAACTTAGATTTCTAAGTTCAAATTGAATTTCTCCTACATCCCTTGGTTGATCATTTAAGTTAGGGATTTCTTCAAAAGCTACATCAGAGGACTCTTCAATCAATTTAGTCCTATTGTTGTAGACTCGATAGGCTTTGCTGGTAAGAGAGTACCCGACCAGTATCCCTTGATCAGCCTTAGCCGTGAACTTCCCAAGATGATCCTTGGTGTTCAAGATAAACACCTTATAACCAAACACCCTAAGATGTTTAATTGTAGGCGGTTTCCCAAACCAAAGTTCACGGGGAGTCTTTCCTAAAAACCTATGTATTAAAACTCGATTTTGCACATAGCAAGCTGTATTCACAGCTTCAGCCCATAAGTAGCTCGGTAGTGAGTACTCATTGAGCATGCTTCGTGCAGCCTCTTGTAGGACTCGGTTCTTTCTCTCCACAACCTCATTTTGCTGTGGGGTCCTTGGAGTAGAGAACTCATGCCTATATCCCTTTTCTTGACAAAACTCTAAAAACCTATGATTTTGAAATTCCCCACCATGATCACTTCTAATGGTTTTAATTGTTGTCGATTTTTCATTTTCAGTTCTTCTACAAAAGGAAATAAAAATATCTATAGTTTGGTCCTTATGTTTCAAAAAGAAAGTCCATGTGTATCTAGTAAAATCATCAACGATTACCAAGCAATATCTACTTCCATTCAATGATATTACACTATTGCAATCAAATAGGTCCATGTGCAATAAATCTAAAACAGTAGATGTACTTACAGTGCTTTTACCTTTATGAACAACTTTTGTTTGCTTACCCTTTTGACATGCATCACATAGTTTGGTCTTGTGGTACTTGATGCTGGGTAAGTCTCGCACTAATCCTTGGTTGGCCAACTTCCGGATGTTCTTCATGTTTACATGTGCCAACCTTCTATGCCATAGCCAAGACTCTTCTTCTTTCGACATGAAACACTTAATCAAAGCATTAGTAGCACTTTTAAACGCTACTTGATAAATATTATCAACCCTTGTGCCTACTAGTACTGTGTCAAGTGTGTCAATGTGTTTAACCAAACATTGACTTGAATAAAATTCAATTGTGTAACCCGTATCACACAATTGACTGACACTTAGGAGATTAAAAGTCATCCCCTTGACTAGAAGGACATTCTTGATATGGAAACATTCGGATATATGAATGTCTCCAACTACTACAACCTTAAGGCTACCATTATTACCAAAAGACACATTACCTCTACTTTTATTTTGAATGGTTGTAAAGATTTGTCCCGGTCATGTGCTTGGAGCATCCACTATCAACAAACCAAGTTGATAGATGCTCCCCCTCGACCAATGCCTACAAGACACGGAAGATAGAGGTTTTAGGTACCCAAATCTTGGGACCTAATGCTTCTACAACGAAAGACCTAGGAATCCATGCCTTGGTCATACCTTTCCTAGTTCCATGAGCCCTAGAAACATGTGATCTACTATTTTGAGTTCTAGACATTAGATAAATGAAACTCGACTCCTTGGGTTGATACCCTAGCCCGGCCTTGTTGTAGACTGCCCTTTGGGCATTTAAAATCATGTCTAGAGTCTTAGAGCTAGTTGAGAACTTCTCAAGCATTTTCTTGAGTTTCTCAATCTCACCCTTTAAAGCCTTGTTCTCATCCTCAAGGACTTCTAGATGTAGGTCATCGACCTCATCTTCCCTAAGGGTCCTTAAGGTTTTTACTTCTTCTTTTAACAATTTATTTTCTGTTTTTGACTTTTTAAGCAATGTAGATAAGTGAGTGATAGTCTTATAACACTTTTCTATATGAGAAGAGGTTACCTCTTCATCATCCGACGATGATGAAGCCGCGGTTGAAGCGTCGCTCCAGTCTCCCTCACTTCCGGAGTCCGAAACCTCCCTTGCCATAAGTGCTAATTGTCGTGTGCTCTTTTTCATCTTCTCTTCTTCCTCCGATGAGCTTGATGAGGACTCATCCCAAGTGGCCTTGAGAGCCTTCTTCTTCTTGACTCTTTCCTCCTTGTTTTTGGCTCGTTCCTCCTTCCTCTTTAATTTCGGACACTCGCTCCGAATGTGTCCTTTCTTGCTACACTCATAACATATAACATTAGATTTATCAAAATTTTGATCATTAGTTTTACCTTTTCCTTTGTATCTTCGGCTTCTTCTCATAATCCTTCTTACGAAGTTCGCCATCTCACTTGATGATGATCCACTTTCATCATCGGATTCGGAGGAAGAGGTGGATGAGGAAATCTCCTTTTCCTTCTTCTTTTCCTTCTTCCTTCTTCCATCCTTGCTCTTTGGTCCTGCAAATAAAGCAATACCCTTCTCTTTTTGACCTTTGTTAGCAAGCTCATGAAGTTCCATCTCACAGAAAAATTCATCTAGTTTAACAATGGAAAGATCCTTGGATACCTTGTAGGCATCTACCATAGATGACCACAAGGCATTTCTCAGAAAAGATTTAAGAGCGTACCTTACTAGATCGTGATTCTCCACTCGTTCGTCCACAGAGTGTAGACCGTTGATGATCTCCTTGAATCTCCCATGAAGTTCACTTACCGTTTCATTGTCCTTCATGGTTAGATTTTGGAGCTGATTCAAGAATAGGTCCCTCTTGGCAATCCGAGAATCTCGAGTTCCTTCTTGGAGCTCGATGAGTTTGTTCCATAGGTCTCTTGCACTCGAGAACGGACCTACCTTGACGAGTTGGTCCTTGGCGATTCCACATTGCAAGGTGACCATAGCCTTGGCATCGGCTTGTGCTTTGAGGAGTTGTTCGGTAGACCACCTTGACGAATCGAGTTCCTTACCTTCTTCATCCTTTGGTGGTGTGAAACCTTCCTTGACTGAGAACCACATGGCAATGTCGGTCTTGAGGTAATACTCCATGCGGCCCTTCCAATATTGAAAATCTGCTCCTTCGAAGTAGGGTGGTCGATTTGTGCTAAAGCCTTCCTTCATAGCCATCCTTGTTTGCTCTTTTGGGTGTTAATCCGAATCAAAGAGCCCCTTGCTCTGATACCACTTGTTGGGATCTTAGATGGCTAGAGGGGGGGGGGGGTGAATAGCCTCTTTGAAAACTTAAACACAATCTTTCTTAAAGAAAGACTTGTTAGCACAGCGGAAGTAGAAAACTAAAACGGAGGAAGAAAGACACACACAGCAGACACACGGATATACAAGGTTCGGGGATAACTTGCCCCTACTCCTTGGCGTGTCCGTAAGGAGGACGACTCCTTGATCTTTCGGTAGATCACACCCCGGACAAAATCCGGCTAAAGATGTCTCCTTCTCGGTGGAGCAACCTCTCAACAGAGTCTCAGTTGATTATAGAATTAAGCACAAGACTTACAGTGGCTGAGAAGAATAATCAGATGAGCTTACAGCCACGCGGAGAAGAAACAGAGCAGAGAGCGCACAACAACCTTCTTAGCAAGGAGCTCACAGCTTCACCAACTTGCTTTCTCAAGGATTGATCGCAAGGAAACAGAGAATCGGTTACTTTTCTGAACCTCTCTTCTTCCTTCTTATGTCTCTCTGCTTCACTGGCTTTAATCACCGCTGCCTGCAGAATCGCTGCTGCCAACAAGGCGTAGCCAATCACCTCTCCTCCTCATCTGGTTCTCTGAACCCATGCCAATGGAAATCACTGGCGTCTCTGGATACGAACCAATAAGTAGAGGTCAAACTGAGCGCAGCCCAATCGCAATCAGATTCGTCAGTGAACGTTGATGCCTCAAATGCATCTGTTGCAGCAAATCACAGTGTAAAGAGCACTTGTCTTCTTCTCTTAATGAAGCTTAATTTGAATTCAACCATGAGAGTGTGACCTGCAACCTGCAAGCTAAAAAGACTCACAGCAGATGGTTAAAAATAGATGGGTGAAAACAAATACGGCAATCAGAAAAAGTACATGCAAAACAAACAATACCGTGGGTCGGTCTGCAGACCGATCCACGCTTTCTGAATCATCGCTGATCGGTCTGGCAGACCGATCAGGAACTAATCTGATCGGTCTCCAGATCGATCAGATGTCGCTGCGCACAGCTTCTGATCGGTCTGCGGACTAATCAGGCACTAATCTGATCGGTCCCGAGACCGATCAGATGTCGCTCTTCCCGCGCTTACAGCCTCCTGATCGGTCTCCAGACCGATCAGTAAAATCACAGTAGCTACTGATCGATTTCTGATCGGTCTGCAGACCGATCAGTAATCGATCAGTAGCCACTGATCGATTCCTGATCGGTCGCCAGACCGATCAGGTGTCCAAGGTTTCACTGGATCGGTCTGCCGACCGATCCAGCTGTCCGGGTCGAGCCCTCTCTGACCTAGTCCGGAGAAACGAGCTCCCTAGCCCTCTCCGACTTCATCTGGTCCTAGAGAACGAGCTACCGAGCCCTCTCTGACTTCGCATGCCAAGTTTCCTTCTTGGACTTTTCAACACCAGATGTCCGATCACCCTTGATCCATCTGGATTTTCCCTTGCCTGGCTTCACTCACCAGGACTTGCACCTAGCTTCACTCACTAGGGTTTTCACCTGGCTTCACTCACCAAGATTTCCAATCTGCCTGGCTTCACTCACCAGGACTTTCCAACTGCCTAACATCCCAGTTAGGACTTTCTCAATCAGGTCAACCAAGTTAACCTAGATTAGTAATCAATCTGAGTTAAATATCTGATACAAACTTAAATCAGTGTCAACAGCAAAACAACATCCAGGTCAGACTGTATCAACAATCCCAAGTTGCTTTTAGGTTGTGTTTCTTAGGTGCCTTCATTTTGACCTTCTCGAGTTATGGGCAGTCTTCCCTTAGGTGTCCCTCCTTCTGACACTGGTAGCACCGTACCTTTTTTCTACCTTTTTGATTCTTTTTATTCTGAATTTTAAATTTATTAGAACTAAAAAACTTTTTAAAGTTTCTTACCATGTACGCTTCTTGATCGTTTTCGGAGTCTGACTCAGGTTCATCCTTGTTGGTTGCGTTCAGCGCCATAGTCTGGGTTGTGTCCTTTGATATCTCTGCATATCTAGTTTCGTGTAATTCAAGGGTAGAAAACAACTCTTCTAAAGTACTTACCTCCAGGTCTTTTGAGATGTAGTAAACATCGACGATTGATGTCCACTCCGGAGTTCTTGGGAACGCGTTGAGCGCGTAGCGTATAGTGTCTCGGTTTGTTACCATTTCACCAAGGTTTTCGAGACCAGTAACTAGTTTTTTTATCTTTGCATGTAGACCGGCTACTTTCTCACCTTTCTCCAGACGGATATTCATCAGTTTGTTGCGGAGGATGTCCCTTCTAGCGAGCTTTGCTTCGGACGTGCCTTCGTGGAGTTCCAAGAACTTCTCCTAAAGTTCTTTAGCAGATAAATAGTTTCCGATGTGGTTGACCTCTTGAGGCGGTAACACGCTCAGCAGGTGATGTTCCGCACGGCTGTTTGCTACCGACTCATTTTGCTCCTTCTTTGTCCAATCGCTCTCTTCTTTTTCTTTTCCATCTTTATCTATTGGAGCTAAAAAACCATATTTCATAATAAACCGAATTTCAAAATCTGTTTTTAGGAATACCTCCATACGACGCTTCCAGTCTGCGAAGTTCCCCTCGAATTTTGGTGGGACGATGCTTGGTCCGACCATCTTGTTGCTTCGATCGACGGTTAGTCCTCCTGAAGCGCGCCTTGCTCTGATACCACTTGTTGGTCCCTTTGGAGGCCGGCAAGAGGGGAGGGGTGAATTGCCCTATAAAATAAAACTTGAACCTTTCTCGGATTTCAACTATATAATGAACACTTGTAATAAATAAATAAAAGAGACTAAGTAAAGAAAAGCAGACACCAGAGTTTTACTTGGTTTGCAATCAGGGGATTGCTAATCCAAGGAATGTAAGCGCACTATCTGATTCTCCTCTAGGCGGAGTAGCCTCTTTACAACGTTGACAGCACAAATGAAAAGAACAGAATTGAAAGCACAGAAGGAATTGATTACAAGTTAGTTGTTCTGAATGTGCAGACCAGTACTATATTTATAGTACTGGTCCGAGCGCCTAGAAGGAGTTCCGGGCGCCCTGGAGGGGATAAAATTCTATCTCCAACGATCAGATCGCGTTTGACGCGATCCTGGTCAAAATCCAGCTCCGGAACCCCTCCGGGCGCCCGGACCCTCAATAGCGCCCAGGGCGCCCGGAATGATTCCGCGCGCCCGGACCTCTTAAGTCAACTTTGTTGACTTTTTGTGGTCCGGTTCCACTGCTCCGGTTTAGCTCGTTTCGGTCCGGGTCTGTTCGCTCCGGCTCCGTTAGCTTGGGTGATCTCGGCCTTCCGGAATAGGGCTCACCCGAACCCATGTTCCGGCCTTCTCCTCGAGCAGCCTTCCTTCCCGGTTTCTCGTCCCTCGAACGCCGCGCACGTTCTTCTCGTCCACCAGTGTACTCTTCCGCGGTCACCTCGTCCCTCGGACGCACCGAGCCCGTCGGCTCTCTCCCGTGCCGTCCTTCTCGCTAGCCTCGTCTTCCGCTCGACTTCCTGTGTTCCTAAGCTCCTGCACACTTAGACACAAGGGTTAAACAAACGCAGGACCTAACTTAGCTTGTTTGATCACATCAAAACACCTTGGGGTTCCAACAATTATCCCGAGAAGTGACCAATGCATGGAGGAGGGTAGGAACCTGGCTACTAGCTAAGAATTGACCCCCAGACCTCATGGTGGTAATACCTCATATACTATCCAATTGCCTATCCTGAGTGGACAATTAAGTTTATGTTATAACTATATGCATATTTAGCTTTACACGTTTAATTAATATTACAAATTTATTTTTTATAGGTTATAATGTATATAAATAAAGTTTGGATATATAATATATTAGAAAATGAGTTTATTACTGATAATTTTTTTATCGGAGTTGAAAAATTTATGAATTTTCCTGGGTATCATCAAGAATGTTTGGATGGAGATAAATTAAAATATCCATGTAATTATTACAACATGATGATGATACTGTGAAAGTTCATATATGTAAAAAAAAATATTTGTTTTAAATTATTACAACTAGTATTGTCATGAGGAACTTTATGTGTTTGAGCTAATTGGGCATTTTATGCTTTGTCATTTATCCCTATTGCCCAACAAGAATCATCATTTAATGGCAATACAATGTAATCAATGGTTTACGATACGATGAATGCATTTGATCATACACCTGAAGTACAACATATATATGACATGTTAAATGCTATTGAAAGAGAAATGTGGGAAAATATTCCTTCCGGCTATTTCCAACTACTAGTTAATGTAAGGCTGTTGAACATTAAGGCAGAACATCATTTCTCATAATGATGTTACTATGACATTTGTTAATTAATGTTAATGTTGCTCCTTTCTCATAACATAATGACTGATAACTTTTATAATATAAAGAAATTGGTTATGAATTGAGTTTATCAGTTGAAAATATTGATTGTTGTATAAATAATTGCATGATCTTTTGGAATGAAGATAGTGGATTGATTAAATACAAAATGTATAATCACCCTCGTTTTGTATTTATCAATCATTAAACATTAAAATTTGTTGGGTTATTTTTGATAGTATATACAATTCTAATACTATTGTAGTATTATATCTTATTAAATGTAGAACTACTTGTCTAATAAAATGGAGTTTATATTGTTGTTAGTTTTCATGTTTTGGAAGAATTATGAAATGGTGCTTTATAATCTGTATTTTGCTTTGATTTATAATTTAGAACTATTTGTTTGAAATAAAATATGTTGACCTTCAACTTCGTTTAGAACTACTTGATAATATATACAATTCTGATACTATTATTGTGCTATATTCTATTTATTGATTATGTTTATTATTTATGTGTTATTTTGAAAACCTATCGTATTCTACTTGAGATAGGATTGACTTATGCACTTTATCATGACATTATATGATCGTGATATAATTGGATATTACATTCTGGATTAAGGTATGCATTTTGATAAGCATTATTATTGTATATCATTCTGATATTATATCACATGCTTGTTTTATTTAATAATATATCATTTTCTACTAGATGCAGGATTGGGCGATGAATGTTGATATTGTGTTTTTGAGCATGATGACATGTTTGTCATAAACATTTGGATATGGTTGAATCGTGGTTTTGAGATTTGATGTTGACATTTGGATATCATGATGGCAAAAGGTAAATACACTCACCCCCAATGACATTTGGATATTATGTACTTTATGTATATGGTTTATGTCATGGATATGATTTATATCGTGCACCTTATGGTTTGACATTTTTATTGTTTGAATATTATCTGTGATATAGTTTAGAAATATGATTGTATATGATCTTGTTCGAGCTGCGAGTTGATGAAAGCTGGGGACGTAGCGCTCTCTGTTGGCTCCGCGTAGACGCCGAGATGAGGTGGACCTCCGGCAAACCTGCAACAAAGTCGAGCTGGGAAGGGGTTCCCGGCAACGACCCTCCGACGCTCAAGTCAGGCGAGAAGAAAGTTGAAGCAAAATAAGGAGAACTGTAGCTACAATATCGTTGATTGCATACCTCCGTCGAAGTCTGAGGATCCTTATATAGGCCCCCGGGGAGGCGCGTGCACGCTCATCGATGCGTACGCGCTTCCCCAGACATACCTCCAAATGGATGTGTCAGAAAAGCATGTCTGACGTCATACCGCAATCGCCCGAGCATATTGTAGGTCTCTTTGGAGGCCGGCAAGAGGGGAGGGGTGAATTGCCCTACAAAAATAAACAAAAAAACCCTTCTCGGATATTTAACTAATTTAAAAGACACTTGTAATAATAAAACTAAGAGACTAAAGGAAAAGAGCAGACACAAGAGATTTACTTGGTTTGCAATCAGGGGATTGCTAATCCAAGAAAAGTAAGCGCACTATCTGTTTATCTCCTTCGAGCGGAGTAGCCTCTTTACAGCGTTGTCAGCACAAATAAAAGAAACAGAATTGAAAGCACAGAGAAAACTGATTACAAGTGAGATCTTCTGACTGTGCAGATCAGTGCTATATTTATAGCACTGGTTAGGGCGTCCCGAATGGGTTCCGAGCTCCCTGGGGGGATAAAATTTTATCCTCCAACGATCAGATCGCATTTGACGCGATCCTGGTCAAAATCCAAGTTCGGGCGCCCGGAAGGGTTCCGGGCGCCTCGGAGCCCAAAGTCAACAGCGTTGACTTTTTCATCTCCGGTTCAGCTCGTCTCGGTCCGGCTCTTGTTCGCTCCGACTCCGCTAGCTTGGGTGATCTCGGCCATCCGGAATAGGGCTCACCCGAACCTAGGTTCTGGCCTTTTCCTCGAGCAGCCTTCCTTCCCGGTTTCTTGTCCCTCGAATGCCGCACACGTTATTCTCGTCCACCGGTGTACTCTTCCGCGGTCACCTCGTCCCTCGGACGCACCGAGCTCGTCGGCTCTCTCCCCGTGCCGTCTTTCTGGTTAGCCGCGTCTTCCGCTCGACTTCTTGTGTTCCTAAGCTCCTGCACACTTAGACACAAGAGTTAAACAAATGCAGGACCTAACTTAGCTTGTTTGATCACATCAAAACACTTTGGGGTTCCAACAATCTTCTCCTTTTTGATGTGAACAACCCAAGTTAAGTTAGGGTAAACATATGCAATAAAAATAATTTATATTCAAATAAGTCCAAATATTCTTCAATTGATATTACCTCCCCCTAGACTTAACATACTTCTCCCCCTTTGATCACATAAAAATTGGGGTTATAAACAAGTCTAAAGTAAATTCTAAAAAAAATTTTAAAACTGTCTAAGTAAAAGATACTCGTCAGAATTTTTTCGAAAGAAAAAAAAATTTAAGTAAAACATTTTTTCAAAAAAGAACAGTCATAAGTGTTAACAAAAATTTTCTAAAATTTTAAGTTTGAAACTTATTTCAACATTTCCTAAAACAAATTCTAAGTTAATATTCATAAGAAACAATTAAAAAAAAAAATCTAAGGCAAAAAAAATATTCTAAGTTAACTTTCATAAACAGTTTCTAAGATAATTTTTAAACAAAATTTCTAAGTCAAGTTAAAAAAATATTTTCTAACACAAATTGAATAACTCTTTTAAATCATTAAATAATTTAAATTAATTCTTTTTCAGTTAGTCAATTAAACTTTTCATTTCGATACTTGGCTTCCAGGTCGTGGCGAGGCACTAGGCCTTCTTGGTTATTGGAGCAACAACCACTTTCTTAGACAAAGCCTCATAATGAAATTAGTTGTTTAATTTCCTTGTTGAAAATGCTAAGTCTAATTCAAATTTTAAATTAAATAAATTTTTGGAACCCAGTAGAGGTTCCTACCTACAGGATTAACCAAGTATTTCCTAGGTACATAGATTTTTGATATATTTCTAATTTAACTTTGATGAAATCTATAATACCAATTTAAACCTCTATAATTTCTAAAAGTAGAAATATTTGGACCATTAGATTTTTTCAATCTTTCTATTTCTTCTTTTAGTTTTTCATTTTCAATTTTCAATTTTTCAAAATCCTCTATAAGACATGATTTTGCCAAAATTCTTTTTGTTTCTAAAATTTTATTTTCTAATTTGGTATTTTTATTTTCTAATTTATACATGGATTTTGCCATTACCTTAATACCAAAGTAAAATTCATCAGGGGGTAAGAGGCATACCTCACTTACCATATCAGACTTGAAGCCTAAATCTCCCCCTGCTTCGCTACTTCCATCTGAGGTCGCTCCCCCTTCATCGATGCTGGGTTCTGATGTACTCTGTCCTTCGTAGCTTGCCATCAGTGCTATCCCGGCATATTCTTGAATCTTGAACTCAGATGAAGAAGTGTCGTCCCAAGTAGCTTTTAGGTTCTTGTGCTTCTTGGGAATCTTGCCTTTGTCCTTCTTTAGTTCTGGGCAATCTTCTTTTAGGTGTCCTTCCTTTTAACATTGGTAGCAATGCATCCTTCTTCTATTTCTTGAATTCTTTTTATTCTGCATTTATTTAAATTTATTAGCTCTAAACTTTTTAAAGTTTCTTACCATGTACGCTTCCTGATCATCCTCTGAGTCTGACTCGGGTTCATCCCTTTTGGTTGCATTTAGCGCAATCATCTGGCTTGATTCCTTTGTTCCTACACACATGGTTTCATGCAATTCAAGAGTGGAGAACAGTTCTTCTAAAGTACTTACGTCTAGGTCTTTCGAAATGTAGTAGGCGTCGACGATTGATGTCCAATCTGATGTTCTGGGAAACACGTTGAATGCATAGCGTATTGTTTCCCGATTTGTTACCGTTTCTCCGAGATTCTCGAGACCAGTAATCCGTTCTTTTACCTTTGCGTGTAGACTGGCTACCTTCTCACCTTTTTCCAGTCGGATGTGGTGTCGCAGGGACCGACAAGAGGGGGGTGAATTGCCTGCAACTAAAATTATACATTTCTCAAAGTTTTCCAACTCTTAAAATAAAGCAACACTTAATAACAAAACAAAAAGACAGAAAGGAAATAAAACTCAGAACTTTAACCTGGTTACAACCAAGAGTGTTGGTAATCCAGGGCGATAAAAAGCGCAGTAAGAAAACTCCTTCTCTGAAGGCGGAGAAGCCTTTTACACTTTGAGATCACAGAGGTTGCTTAAACAGGAATTACAGAGTTACTTTTTCGTATCAATTCGTTGTTTCCTAAAGCTGACCGAGACCCTCTTTATATAGGGGTTCTCGAGCTTATCAGATCACCTGATCCTTCAGGATCAGGTTTGACTCGAGAGGGATCGGTCGACCGATCCCCAGGTTCGGTCGACCGAACCTACTGTATCTGCCCATTCTTCCGTCCAGGTACAGTCTCTGTGGATTGAGCTTAGGTTCGGTCGACCGATCCTTTTGTTCGGTCGACCGATCGACCAACGTTTTCTAGCTGAGTTGGCCCGATCAAATTGCTCGACTGAGTCTCTGGATTAGCTTCGGTTCAGTCGACAGATCATGAGGTTCGGTCGACCGATCAGCTTCACCAATGGTCAGCTTCTGACGTGGCATTCGACGTGTCTGCTGCTGTTGGCTTCGGTTATAGAAGGGTTCGGTCGACCGATCAATAGGTTCGGTCGACCGAACCATTGATAAGTCAACTTCCTGTTGACTTGCTTCGGTTCGGCTCCATGGGTGATTGCGGCCTACCGGAATAGGGCTCACCCGAACCCAATTCCCGGCCTTCTCCTCGAGCAGGCTTCCGTCCGGCTTCTCGTCCCTCGAACGCCGCGCACATTCTTCTCGCTCCACCGGAGTACTCTTCCGCAGCTCTCTCGTCCTTTGGACGCACCGAGCCCGTCGGCTCCCTTCCCGTGCTGTCCTTCTCGCTAGCTGCGTCTTCCGCTCGACTTCCTGCGCTCCTAAGTTCCTGCACACTCAGACACAGGGTTCAGACAAAACTCAGAACCTAACTAACTTGGTTGATCACATCAAAACTACCATGGGGTCCAACAATCTCCCCCTTTTTGATGCGTATCAACCCAAGTTCAAGTTAGGGTTAAAAATAGACAAACGTAATTTTAAGAAAATTACTAAACTAACAAGTATAGCATAAATTTGCAATAAGTAACATTGCAACATAGTTTAGAGAGACAACAAATTTAATTTTCCTAACTCCCCCCAAACTTGTACTTTTCTCTCCCCCTTTGATCACAGTAAAAACGGGGAAGCAAGTTCTTAAGATAGAAAAAATTTCTAAGCAAAATAATTTCTTAGAATTTTCAAAAAAGGAATTTCTAAGTAAGAATGACGAAACATTATTTGAATAAATTTTCAAAGCATTATTCAAGTGTTATGAGAATTTTTCTAAGTTAAAAAATATTTTCTAAGTTTAAAATTTTCCAAAAATCCAAAACTTAGTAAAGCAAAAAATGTTTGTACACTTTCAAAGCATTTTAATTCTACTTTTAATGCTTTTTCAGAAAGTTATTTAAACATTTTTGTTTCGATATTTCAGCTTCCAGGTCATGGCGAGACACTAAGCCTTCTTGGTTATTGGAGCAACAACCACTTCCTTAGACAAAGCCTTCATAAAGAAAATGTTTAATTTTCTCTCTATAAAGCTTTTAATTTTCAGAGATTAGTTTAACACAGATTTTGGAACCCAATAGAGGTTTCTTCCTACTGAATTAATCAGGAAGTTAAGTGGTACATAGTTTCTTGGTATTTTCCTAATTTGACCCTGATGATATTTGACATACCAGTTTAATTTTCCATATAACTTTATTTTTGATTTTAGAAAAATATTTACTTTTAAACATGCATCAGATTTCAGTTCTTGAATTTCATTTTTTAACTTTGCATTTTCTAATTCCAAATTTTCATTTTCCTTTTCAAATTTATCTAACTCTTTAGAAAGTGCTTTAATAAAGAGAAAGGATTGAGTAGGGGTAAGATTGCGTACCTGACTTACCTGATTTGGTGAGGCTCCCCCTTCACTGCAACTTTCCTCTTCTGACGTTCCTCCCCCTTCATCGATGCTCATCTCTGAGCTTGACTCTTCTTCTGGCTGATGGTTAGCTAGTAGAGCTACTCCTGAGAATTCTTCGATTTCTGACTCGGAGGATGAAGAGTCGTCCCATGCCGCCTTCAGATTTTTGTGCTTTGGTCAAGCTGGCTTCTTGCTTCTTTCCTTATCTTTCTGTTTGCTCTTTAATTTTGGGCAATCATCCTTGATGTGCTCTTCTTCGTTGCAATTGTAGCACCGAACTGTCCTTCCTTTTTGATGACGTTTACTTGATTGCGATCTAAACTTGTTAGATTTTAAAAAAACTTAGTAAAACATCTTACCATTAATGCAGCTTTGTTTTCGTCGATTGACGCTTCGGAGTCGGGATTGTCCTTTTCAGCTCGTAGGGCAACGTTGAGGTTCGACTTCTCTACTGGTTTTTCTGCAAGTCGAGACTCGTGAAGTTCGAAAGTTGAAAACAAGTTTTCTAAACTACTTACCTCAAAGTCCTTAGAGATGTAGTAAGCATCTACTAAGGACGCCCATTCTGAAGTCCTCAGGAAGGCATTGAGCGCGTATCGGATGGAATCCCGGTTGGTTACTTCTTCTCCAAGGTTCGTTAGTTACGTTATTAGCTCCTTGATTCTCGCTTGGAGTTGCGCTACCTTCTCACCGTTGTTCATCCGGAGGTTTGTTAGTTGTGTCCGGAGGATGTCGCGCCGCGCCAGCTTCGCTTCAGAGGTACCTTCGTGAAGCTCCAGGAATTTATCCCAGAGATCTTTCGCTGAGACGTAGCTTCCGATCCGACTTACCTCCTGAGGTGGCAGAACGCTGAGGAGGTGGAATTCAGCTTTTCCGTTGGCGACGAAATCGGCTTGCTCCTTCTTGCTCCACGTGTTTTCTTCTTTGTCTTTAGGAGCTGCAAAACCATATTTCATAGTAATTAAAATATCAAAGTCTGTTTTAAAGAATACCTCCATTTTTCGCTTTCATGTAGCGAAATCTCCGTCGAACTTCGGGGGATAAATGTTCGTGCCGACCATTGTCTTGATCTTAGTGCTTCAGACGACGGTTATTCCTTCTGAAGCTGTCAGGCTCTGATACCACTTGTAGGTGCCGCAGGGACCGGCAAGAGGGGGGTGAATTGCCTGCAACTAAAATTATACCTTTCTCAAAGCTTCCAACTCTTAAAATAAAGCAACACTTAATAACAAAATAAAAAGACAGAAAGAAAATAAAACTCGGAACTTTAACCTGGTTACAACCAAGAGGGTTGTTAATCCAGGGCGATGAAAAGCGCAGTAAGAAAACTCCTTCTCTGAAGGCGGAGAAACCTTTTACACTTTGAGATAACAGAGGTTGCTTAAACAGGAATTACAGAGTTGCTTTTTCGTATCAATTCGTTGTTTCCTAAAGCTGCCCGAGACCCTCTTTATATAGGGGTTCTCGAGCTTATCAGATCACCTGATCCTTCGGGATCAGGTTTGACTCGAGAGGGATCGGTCGACCGATCCCCAGGTTCGGTCGACCGAACCTGTTGTATCTGCCCATTCTTCCGTCCAGGTACAGTCTCTGTGGATCGAGCTTAGGTTCGGTCGACCGATCCTTTTGTTCGATCGACCAATCGGCCAACGTTCTCCAGCTGAGTTGGCCCGATCAAATTGCTCGACTGAGTCTCTGGATTAGCTTCGGTTCAGTCGACCGATCAGCTTCACCAACGGTCAGCTTCTGACGTGACATTCGACGTGTCTGCTGCGGTTGGCTTCGGTTATAGAAGGGTTCGATCGACCGAACTGTTGACAAGTCAACTTCCTGTTGACTTACTTCGGTTCGGCTCCATGGGTGATTGCGGCCTACCGGACTAGGGCTCACCCGAACCCAATTCCCGGCCTTCTCCTCGAGGAGGCTTCTGTCCGGCTTCTCGTCCCTCGAACGTCGTGCACGTTCTTCTCGCTCCACCGGAGTACTCTTCCGTAGCTCTCTCGTCCTTCGGACGCACCGAGCCCGTCGGCTCCCTTCCCGTGCCGTCCTTCTCGCTAGCTGCGTCTTCCGCTCGACTTCCTGCGCTCCTAAGTTCCTGCACACTCAGACACAGGGTTCAGACAAAACGCAGGACCTAACTAACTTGGTTGATCACATCAAAACTACCACGGGGTCCAACAGGATGTTCATTAGCTTGTTCCGGAGGATATCTCTTTTAGCGAGCTTCGCTTCGGACGTGCCTTCGTGGAGTTCCAGGAACTTCTCCCAGAGTTCTTTGGCAGATGAATAGCTTCCGATGTGGTTGACCTCTTGAGGCGGCAACACGCTCAGCAAGTGATATTACGCACGGCTGTTTGCTACAGACTCATTCTGCTCCTTCTTTGTCCAGTGGCTCTCTTCTTTTTCTTCTCCATCTTAATTCATTGGAGCTACAAAACCATATTTCATAATAAACTGAATTTCGAAATCAGTTCTTAGGAATACCTCCATACTGTTGGTTGCTACTCGGAAAGCCTATAGGTTCCACTGTACAAAAATTTTGTACAAAGGTCTGAACCTTTTCCTAGCTACCATGTGTTCTTTTAAATTAAATTTTGGATCTCCTGCGGAACTTAACACGTTTGATCCAAAACTTAATCTATTTATTCTTTTAGGTTTTGACTTGGATCTCCTGCGGAACTTAACACGTTCGACCCAAGTCTCCTTAAGTTATTAATTCCATTAAATATCAATTTCCATAAAAGGTTCCCAGTACTGACGTGGCGAGGCACATGACCTTCTTGGATATGGGAGCAACCACCACCGACTAGACAAAACCTTTAATAGAAAGCTAATATTTAATTTCCTAAAATAACTTTAGGTTAACCAAAGAGAACAATCAAATCACAAGGAAAAGAAAGAAACAAAAGAACACAACTTCGAAAAACCATATTCGAAATACTAGAACGTAAGCCTCTTGTATTTGGTATTATTTCCATAAATAACTAGCATGATGCGGAAATAGAAATTACTAGTTATACCTTGTAGAAAAACCTCTTGATCTTCTACCGTATTCCTCTTCTAACCTCGGACGTTGTGTGGGCAACGATCTTCCAAGATGAGAAACCACCAACCACCTTCTTCTCCTCCAAGCAAGGTTCGGCCACAAAGGAAACTTCACCAAGGAGGAAAAACAAAATCCTAACCCAGCTCCAAGAGATGCTAGCTTTCTCTCCTTCTTCTTCTTCTCCGAGTAGTATCCGGCCACCACAAGAACTCCAAGGGAGAGGGAGAGGTTCGGCCACCACAAGAGGAAGAGAAGGAGATGATGGCCGGCCACACCAAGGAGCAAAAGAGGGAGAGGAATAATAGATCTTGTGTCTTGTGAAGGCACTCTCACCCCTTCTTTTATATTCCTTGGCCTAGGTAAATTAGGAAATTTAATTACAACAAATTTTCCTTAATTTCCTTGACATGATTTAATTGAGAAAAATAAAATAATATTTCCCCAATTAAACAATGATGGCCGGCCACATCAAGAGGAAACAAATTGGACAAGTTTTAATCAACAATTAAAACTTTCCTTATTTGTTTCAAATTTTAAAAATAAAATTTCTCTTTAAAATCTCTTCATGGTTAATAAAAGGAAATATCTATAATTTTAATTTTATTAACATGTGAATAATTTTAAAGAGAAAATAAAAAACTCTCCAATCTACAAATAAGGAAAGAGATCTAATCTCTTTCTTTAATCTTTTGTAAAACTTTTACAAGAGAGATATTTTAATTTTAATTCTCTTTAAAATATATCTTCCACATAATAATAAAATCTAAAATTAAATTTCTTTTTAATTTAATTATGGTCGGCCCTACTAGCTTGGGTTCAAGCTAGGGCCGGCCACCTTAGGCCGGCCCTAGCTTGGTTCCCAAGCTAGCTTGGCCGCCCTTTAGGTGGGTATAGAAGGTGGGTATATGTGGGTATAGTACTCTATAAATAAGAGGCTACGATAGGGACCGAGAGGAGGAATTGGTTTTGGTCTCCGATAAAATTAAGCATCCCATGTTGCCGAACACACAACTTAATTTTATCAATGATAATTCATTCCACTAGAGAACTACCATTGAACTACCGCACCAATCCCAAATTACATTTTGGGCTCCTTCTTATTATGAGTGTGTTAGTCTCCTGTGTTTAAGATATCGAATGTCCACTAATTAAGTGAGTTACTGACAACTCATTTAATTAATATCTAAGTCCAAGAGTAGTACCACTCAACCTTATTATCATGTCGGACTAAGTCCACTGCAGGGTTTAACATGACAATCTTTATGAGCTCCTCTTGAGGACATTATCAACCTAGCATCACTAGGACACAGTTTCCTTCTATAATCAACAACACACACTATGAGTGATACCATTTCCCAACTTATCGGGTTTATTGATTCATCGAACTAAATCTCACCCATTGATAAATTAAAGAAATAAATATCAAACATATGTGCTTGTTATTATATTAGGATTAAGAGCACACACTTCCATAACAACTGAGGTCTTTGTTCCTTTACAAAGTCAGTATAAAAGAAACGACCTCAAATGGTCCTACTCAATACACTCTGAGTGTACTAGTGTAATTATATAGTCAAGATAAACTAATACCTAATTACACTACGACCTTCTAATGGTTTGTTCCTTTCCATTCTGGTCGTGAGCTACTGTTTATAATTTATAAGGTACTGATAACATCATCTTCTGTATGTGACACCACATACTATGTTATCTACAATATAAATTAAATGAACAACTACAAACAAATGTAGATAATTAGACCAAATGTGATTCTTTATTCATAATGAATGTTTACAAAGCTTAGGCTCTCAGTATACACTCCAACAATCTCCCACTTATACTAATGACTAAGCTGCCATATCTTCTACCATACATCCGATTCATTCCCTCCACATGCCGATCGAAAGCTTTCGCCGGAAGGGCCTTAGTGAAAGGATCTGCCAGGTTATCCGCTGATGCAATCTTGGCGATGACAACTTCTCCTCGCTTCACGATATCTCTTATCAAGTGGTACTTGCGCTCTATATGTTTACTTGCCTTATGGGCTCGTGGTTCCTTCGAGTTTGCAACTGCACCGCTGTTATCACAATAAATTGTGATGATTTTGGGCAAACCAGGAATCACATCTAAGTCCATTAGAAAGTTCCTGAGCCATACTGCTTCTTTAGCTGCCTCAGAGGCTGCTACATACTCAGCTTCCATGGTTGAGTCCGAAACGCATTTCTGCTTAACACTCCTCCATGAAATGGCTCCACCTCCTAAAGTAAACACATAGCCTGATGTAGACTTACTGTTGTCCCTATCTGATTGGAAATCTGAATCCGTGTAACCCACAGGGAGCAAATCATCTGCTTGGTAAACTAGCATATAATCTCTAGTCCTTCTCAGGTACTTTAATATATGCTTTACCGCAGTCCAATGTCCTTGTCCAGGGTTACTCTGATATCTGCTAATCATGCCTACGGCAAAACAGATATCAGGTCTCGTACATAGCATTGCATACATTAGGCTTCCTACAACCGAAGCATAAGGAACTGCTTTCATGTCCTCTATCTCCTTTGATGTCTTCGGAGACATCTCTTTAGATAGAGCTACTCCATGCCTAAAAGGTAAGAAACCTTTCTTGGAATCCTGCATGCTAAAACGAGCAAGGATTGTATCTATATATGAAGCTTGGGACAGACACAACATTCTTTTCTTGCGATCCCTTATAACTTTGATCCCAAGAATGTGTGCACAATCTCCTAAGTCCTTCATATCAAATTGTTTGGACAACCATACCCTTACGTCCGATAATACCTTGACATTGTTGCCAATTAACAAAATATCATCTACGCATAGTACAAGAAATACCACCACATTTCCGTTACACTTCTTGTATACACAAGACTCATCCGGACACTGAATAAATCAATATGACTGGATTACTTCATTAAACCGGATGTTCCAAGACCTGAAGCTTGCTTCATCCATAAATGGACCGATTGAGCTTGCATACTAGATGCTCTTTGCCTTTTCAATAAATCCTTCCGTTGCTTCATATGGATGTTCTCTTCAAGACTTCCATTAAGGAAAGTCGTCTTGACATCCATTTGCCAAATCTCATAATCCATATGAGCGAATGGATAAGAGTATCCGGATAGACTTAAGCATGGCTACCGGTGAAAAGGTTTCATAATCGATTCCCTCTTTTCGAGTGTACCCTTTCGCAACAAGCCTAGCTTTGAAGGTTTCTACCTTCCCGTCATCCCTCTTTTCCTTTTGTAAATCCACTTGCATCCAACGGCTTTTACACCATCGTGGTTCTACAAGCTCCTGGACCTTATTAGAGTACATGGACTCTATTTCGAATTCATTGCCTTTTGCCAAGATGTCGATCTATATCTTGGAGTGCTTCATTATATGATCGGGATCAGTTCATGTTTACCCGGATCAAGTCCAAGACTCTCCCAAAACATGAATCTTTCAGTCATTACAACCCTCCCACTACGACGAGGCATGCGTGGTTGTGTATCATGTGTGACACGTGTTGCGCTCTTGTGGTACTTCATCTTGTCATGTTGTACTGAAGTAGACATGTCCTCTCTAAGTTCTTCTAAAACAATTTTACTCTGGGCTTGTGATCCATTATATAGTCCTCTTCTAAAAACGGGCATTGGTGCTAACAATGACCTTCCGGTCTTTAGGACTATAAAATAAACCACCTTTCGTTCCTTTGGGATATCCTACAAACACGCCAACTTCGACGAGATTCTAACTTATCAAGATCTGGTTTCAGACATTGCTGGACTACCCCATATCCGAATATGTCTTAGACTGGATTTTCGCCCATTCCACAATTCTATGGGAGTAGAAGAAACCGATTTAGAAGGTACTAAGTTCGGAACATAATCTTCTTTTTTCCAGAGCATATCCCCAAACGAATTTGGTAATTCGAATAACTCATCATTGATCTAACCATCTCCATAAGAGTCCTATTCCTTCGCTCTGCTACACCATTCTGGGGTGTTCCAGGTGCGAATAATTGGGATTGAATCCGGCCTCGATAAGTAATTCCTAAACTCTCCTAAGAGGTATTCGCCACCACGATCCGATCAGTAGTGTCTTGATACTTTTACCTAGTCGTTTCTCCACATCGCCTTGTATTCTTTGAACTTATCAAAGCACTCGGACTTGCGGCGCATTAGGTAAATGTATCCATATCTTGAATAATCGCCTATGAAAGAGACAAAATATTCAAAACCTCCTCTTGCCTGGACAGACATAGGACCACACAAATCAGAGTGAACCAACTCTAACACTTCTTTGGCTCTATACCCCTTGGCCTTGAACGGCCTCTTGGTCATTTTACCTTCTAAGCAAGATTCACAAGTTGGAAAATTTTCCAACTCTAATGAACTTAAAAGTCCATCGGCTATAAGCCTCTGAATCCTACTTAAGTTAATATGACCAAGCCTTAGATGCCAAAGATATGCTTGGTTCATTTCTGAAGGTTCTTTTCTCTTATTAGAATTAGAAGATGAGTTATAAATTTCCATGTTTTGCTTTGTGGAAGAAATTGGATTTAAAATATACAAATTGCCAACTAATGCACCAGAACAGATAATCACTTTATTTCTTTTAATAACTACATCGTTACTGAAAGAAACTGAATATCCATCTAAAAACAGTTTAGAAACCGAAATTAAATTCTTTCTAAAACTGGGTACATAAAGACAATTTCTTAAAACCAAATTTCTATTTCTACTACAAGATCAGGTGACGTCTCCCACTGCAACACCGCCACCTTAGTAGCATTACCCATGTAGATAGTAATCTCCCCTTCAGATAGTCGTCGGGTTTCCTGGAACCCCTGCAAGGAATTGCAGACATGATCAGTGGCTCCCGTATCTACACACCAGGTGCTGGTAGATAACACCGCTAAACATGTTTCAACAACTAGAGTATGAGATATACCTTTGCTTTGGTTCTTACGAGGACAGTCCGCCTTCCAATGTCCTGCCTGCTTGCAGATGAAGCACTTGCCCTTCGGCTTCTTCATTCCAGCTTTAAATCCCGTACTCGAGATTTATGAACCATTTTGTTTCTTCTTCTTCTTACCTTTCGGTTTAGAAGTAGAACCATTTTCAACATAGTGAATTTGAGCATTGTGACGAAATAACCTTCTGCTGCTTGAGTAGTTCCCCTAATGAATAAATCCTTTTATTCATATTATAGTTCAGTCGGAACAAACTTAGGTAGGGTTTGGAGGATCATATCGATCCGGGTTTCCCATCAATTTCTCCTCCAAGGATCCGTATTCGCTCAAATAAGCCATCATGTTTAGGATATGATCCCTCACAGAGTACCCTCTTGCATGGTGGTCGCCATTATCTTTCTCATAGCTTCTTGTCTAGAAGCCCTATCCCGATGACCAAAGAGTTCCTTGAGATTGTTCATAATATCATAAGTCGTTGGTAAATCTTTATGTTGATGTTGCAATACATTTGACATTGAAGCCAAATGTAACACCGCGCCATCTCATCCGCTTTACCCATTTCCTATGATATTCAATCTCCTCTTGGGTAGATTCACCAATGGGTGCATCAGGCAATGCTCAGTCAGACATATTTATAGCTTTCAGAATAAGAACAATATCCAGGTTTCTTTTCCAATCTATGTAATTTGGTCCAGTAAGTCTATTTTGTTGAAGTATGATGGACAATGGGTTGAAAGTCATCCTAAGAATCACAAATAACTTTTGGTCGAACTCTAAATTTAGAATAATATTGATTCCTCAAACAATACTATTTTAAATTAACCAACACCTTAAACCACCGTGAATTTTGTATGCCACGTTAGTGTGGACGTATACAAATTCAACATTTGTAAAAGGAGGGTTTAACCCATTAATTTTATTATCTTGTCAACCTAACTTTTGACAAATAAAATTAATAGTTGGTATTATTTGGTCACACAAATAATAGCAATGACTCCGTTGGGGAGGATACTATTAGATGTGTCTAAGTGTACACCATTACTTGACACTAAGTCCATTAATAAGATTATGCCCTTCCGCTGGGGAAGATCACACGCCTAATTAACTTCCTATAGTCATCCATAAATGGAAGTCTGTTCTAGTGGTCCGCAAACAAGCTCATCCGTTATGGAGGAAGGCACTCAGAGCCAACGCGCAAGCTTGTTTGCATCACTTACAAACCAGTAATGGAGACCATGGGATTTACTTAAAAATCCCTCTCCCACTTAGTTATTTATAAATGAGGAATTTTAACTATGCTAGCCTACTAAACTTGTAAACTAACATGCATACACAGCACAATATAAAAGCAATAAATGGAAAATCTAATTTTCAACTATTATGGCTTTTATCTTTAATTGTCCTCCGTGTGTTGTCATCCGAAGCTGCTGCCATATTTGGCCACCGCCACCGGGTCTAACTGTCGCATCCATCTTGCTCCGAGTTCCGCTGCGCCTCTGGTCCTTAGAAGGTTCCACGCTTTGCAAGATTCGATCCGCGACATAAATAGAATTTTACATTTTGATCCTATATTCCATAAAAGGAATGTACATGTATCTAGATCAAAAATAAAATCCTAATAAAACTAAATACCAAATACACAGAGGCAAAACCCTAGCTCTGATACCAATTGTTGGTTGCTACTCGGAAAGCCTATAGGTTCCACTGTACAAAAATTTTGTACAAAGGTCTGAACCTTTTCCTAGCTACCATGTGTTCTTTTAAATTAAATTTTGGATCTCCTGCGGAACTTAACACGTTTGATCCAAAACTTAATCTATTTATTCTTTTAGGTTTTGACTTGGATCTCCTGCGGAACTTAACACGTTCGACCCAAGTCTCCTTAAGTTATTAATTCCATTAAATATCAATTTCCATAAAAGGTTCCCAGTACTGACGTGGCGAGGCACATGGCCTTCTTGGATATGGGAGCAACCACCACCGACTAGACAAAACCTTTAATAGAAAGCTAATATTTAATTTCCTAAAATAACTTTAGGTTAACCAAAGAGAACAATCAAATCACAAGGAAAAGAAAGAAACAAAAGAACACAACTTCGAAAAAACATATTCGAAATACTAGAACGTAAGCCTCTTGTATTTGGTATTATTTCCATAAATAACTAGCATGATGCGGAAATAGAAATTACTAGTTATACCTTGTAGAAAAACCTCTTGATCTTCTACCGTATTCCTCTTCTAACCTCGGACGTTGTGTGGGCAACGATCTTCCAAGATGAGAAACCACCAACCACCTTCTTCTCCTCCAAGCAAGGTTCGGCCACAAAGGGAAACTTCACCAAGGAGGAAAAACAAAATACTAACCAAGCTCCAAGAGATGCTAGCTTTCTCTCCTTCTTCTTCTTCTCCGAGTAGTGTCCGGCCACCACAAGAACTCCAAGGGAGAGGGAGGAGGTTAAGAGGAAGAGAAAGATGATGGACACAGACCAAAAAAGAGGGAATATTAGATCTGTGTCTTGTGAAGGCACCCTCACCCCTTCTTTATATTCCTTGGCCTAGGTAAATTAGGAAATTTAATTACAACAAATTTTCCTTAATTTCCTTGACATGATTTAATTGAGAAAATAAAATAATATTTCCCAATTAAACAATGGTGGCCACATCAAGAGGAAACAAATTGGACAAGTTTTAATCAACAATTAAAACTTTCCTTATTTGTTTCCAGAAATTTTAAAAAATAAAATTTCTCTTTAAAAATCTCTTCATGGTTAATAAAAGGAAATATCTATAATTTTAATTTTATTAACATGTGAATAATTTTAAAGAGAAAATAAAAAACTCTCCAATCTACAAATAAGGAAAGAGATCTAATCTCTTTCTTTAATCTTTTGTAAATCTTTTACAAGAGAGATATTTTAATTTTAATTCTCTTTAAATTATATCTTCCACATAATAATAAAATCTAAAATTAAATTTCTTTTAATTTAATTATGGTCGGCCCTACTAGCTTGGGTTCAAGCTAGGGCCCCACCTTAAACTCAAGCTTAGGCCGGCCCTTGGTTCCCAAGCTAGCTTAGCCGACCCCTTTATGGGTATGAAGGTGGGTATATGTGGGTATAGTACTCTATAAATAAGAGGCTACGATAGGGACCGAGAGGAGGAATTGGTTTGGTCTCCGATAAAATTAAGCATCCCATGTTCGCCAACACACAACTTAATTTTATCAATGATAATTCATTCCACTAGAGAACTACCATTGAACTACCGCACCAATCCCAAATTACATTTTGGGCTCCTTCTTATTATGAGTGTGTTAGTCTCCTGTGTTTAAGATATCGAATGTCCACTAATTAAGTGAGTTACCGACAACTCATTTAATTAATATCTAAGTCCAAGAGTAGTACCACTCAACCTTATTATCATGTCGGACTAAGTCCACCTGCAGGGTTTAACATGACAATCTTTATGAGCTCCTCTTGAGGACATTATCAACCTAGCATCACTAGGACACAGTTTCCTTCTATAATCAACAACACACACTATGAGTGATACCATTTCCCAACTTATCGGGTTTATTGATTCATCGAACTAAATCTCACCCATTGATAAATTAAAGAAATAAATATCAAACATATGTGCTTGTTATTATATTAGGATTAAGAGCACACACTTCCATAACAACTGAGGTCTTTGTTCCTTTACAAAGTCAGTATAAAAGAAACGACCTCAAATGGTCCTACTCAATACACTCTGAGTGTACTAGTGTAATTATATAGTCAAGATAAACTAATACCTAATTACACTACGACCTTCTAATGGTTTGTTCCTTTCCATTCTGGTCGTGAGCTACTGTTTATAATTTATAAGGTACTGATAACATCATCTTCTGTATGTGACACCACATACTATGTTATCTACAATATAAATTAAATGAACAACTACAAACAAATGTAGATAATTAGACCAAATGTGATTCTTTATTCATAATGAATGTTTACAAAGCTTAGGCTCTCAGTATACACTCCAACACATACGTCGCTTCCAGTCTACGAAGTCCCCCTCGAATTTTGGTGGAACGATGCTTGGTCCGGCCATCTCGTTGCTTTAATTGGCGGTTAGTCCTCCTGAAGCGTCTTGCTCTGATACCACTTATAGGTCCCTTTAGAGGTCGGAAAGAGGGGAGGGGTGAATTGCCCTACAAAAATAAACAAAAAAACCCTTCTCGAATATTCAACTAATTTAAAAGACACTTGTAATAATAAAACTAAGAGACTAAAGGAAAAGAGCAGACACAAGAGATTTACTTGGTTTGCAATCAGGGGATTGCTAATCCAAGAAAAGTAAGCGCACTATCTGTTTATCTCCTTCGGACGGAGTAACCTCTTTATAGCGTTGTCAGCACAAATAAAAGAAATAGAATTGAAAGCACAGAGAAAACTGATTACAAGTGAGATCTTCTGACTGTGCAGATCAGTGCTATATTTATAGCACTGGTCGGGGTGCCCCGAATGAGTTTCGGGCGCCCTGGGGGGGATAAAATTTTATCCCCAATGATCAGATCACGTTTGATGTGATCCTAGTCAAAATCCAGGTCCGGGCGCCCCCGACTACTCCGAGTGCCCCGGAGCCCAAAGTCAACAGCGTTAACTTTTTCGTCTCCGGTTCAGCTCATCTCGGTCCAGGTCTTGTTCTCTCCGGCTCCGCTAGCTTGGGTGATCTCGTCCATCCGGAATAGGGCTCACCCGAACCCAAGTTCCGGCCTTTTCCTCGAGCAGCCTTCCCTCCCGGTTTCTCATCCTTCGAACGCCGCGCACGTTCTTCTCGTCCACCGGTGTACTCTTCCGCGGTCACCTCGTACCTTGGACGCACCGAGCCCGTCAGCTCTCTCCCCGTGACGTCCTTCTCGTTAGTCGCGTCTTTCGCTCGACTTTCTGTGTTCCTAAGCTCCTGCACACTTAGACACAAGGGTTAAACAAACGCAAGACCTAACTTAGCTTGTTTGATCACATTAAAACACATTGGGGTTCCAACACATTTCTCTGACATGACAGTGGAAACTTCCACCGTACGATTCTCTGTCTGGTCCGGCCGCCGACCATGCTGTCTGTCGGTGACACATATCTCGAGAAGGATATCTGTGGCCGTCGCCTTTGTACTCTTCCTCACCTTCTGTCTTTTATCGGGTGAGCGGGAGAGACGCTCGGCCATACTAGTCGGGCCGAGCGTGACCGTGCCTAGGCCATACTGGTCGTCCGGGGGGACGCAGGCGGGGCCGAGCAAGTGGGCCGCTTGGTCATATGCTCGGATGAATAGCGCCTACGTCGGCCTACGACCTAGCTGAGAGGCCGCTCGGCCCAATCAGCTGTCGTATGTGAATTCCTAAGCGTCGGAAACTCGACCCTTAGCCGAGTTATCTCCTTGCCGACCTGGCCTTCTTTTGCGGACGATCGGCAAGGTGGCCTCCCGCTCAATTCACCTTTTACGTTGATCGTCTCGACCTTGACCTCCACGTGTCATTAACCTTTGTTCGTACGGGACCCCTCCTTTTCCACCGGATCACGTGCCTCCCCCTCAAGTCTAGTCGAAGGAGGCTACAAGTCCGACTGACTGGACTATCGGCCTGACGACATGACGGTCTGTTAGCTAGAGCCCTAGAGTAAATCATTTGATGATTGTATTTTGGACTTATTGTATCATATTCTATATAAATAAAGGCATTTGAATTTTGGTTATTATACTTACTTGTATTGGTGCCAAATAAACAAGTATAATAATGTCCTTGAGTAGATGGTTCTCACCTATATCAATCGGTTAGTTGAACCGATAGTGAGATGATATAGGGAACACTACTCTTAATCATTCCTAGTCGTGTATTAACATTCAGGGACAATGTTAATGCAATAAGACTAGCATGTAGGTTAACTCGATGACTTGATCTCACAAGTCATGGATATGGAGATATCAAGTTGACACATGGGTATGCATTGGAGAATGTATACTGAATGACCCGCCATGAGAAAGTATCATGGATCGTTATATGAGTGTCATATACTTTCTCATGTGACTATTAGTATGACTATTGGTCCTTAGACCTGAAGTCACCATGGTTCCCTACATAAGGAGTTATGTACTTTGGTTTCGTCAAACGTCACCCGTAACTGGGTGGACTATAAAGGCGATTACTGGGTATATAACGAATTATGCAGAGGGATGTGAGTGATGTAGATGGGATCTATCCCTCCCATATGACGGGAGCGACATCGGTATTCTTGATAGAGTTAGACCACGAAGTGCATGGCCATGCCCAAATGAGTCAACATGAGATGTTGAGCTCATTTGATCGAGTGAGTCTACTTGGAGTTCAAGATTTAGATTGATTAGAGGATGACACGGTCTATGCCTCACATTGATCAATCTAGGTGTCTAGGATAGAAGGACAATGTCACAAATTGTGATGAGTCACAATTAGTAGTCACAAGGTGATGTTGGATCTCGACATTTCTTGTAACTTGGGTAGTAATGATGTGTTGCTAGATACCGCTCATTACTTATGCTCCTAAATAGGTTTAGGGCATTGCCAACTTTACAAGAACCTATAGGGTCACACACTTAGGACAATTAGATGGAGATTAGATTCATATGATGAACCAAGAGGATTAGATTCATTTGATGAATCAAATTGGATTAAGAGTAATCCTAATTGAGCTAACTTGAGTTCGACTCAAGTTGATTCATGTGTTCAATGAGTCTAATTTAGATTTTGACTCATTGAATCAATTTAATTAAATAAATTAGATTCATTATATTAAGTTGGCTTGAATCAAATGGTTGGATTCGATCAACCATGGAAGAGATTTGGTCAAGTTTGACTTGACTTGAGAGGAAGATTAAAAGTCAAGTTTGACTTGACTTTATGCCACCTCATTGGTGAGTTGGCATTGATGTGGACCAATGATGTTACTCCACATCATCATGGGTGACACCTCATGGAAGTTACAAAGTTATTCTCTTTAATAGCTTCATATTAATTGCAATTAATGCAATTAATTTGGGAGTTTTACAATGGAGAGTGGCCGGCCACTTTTGGTTTGAATGAGAATTCATTTTTCATTCAAGTGTGTATCTTCTACCTTCTTCCTCTCAAGCTCTCCCTCTCCTCCTCAACTTGGCCGAACCATACATAGGTGCTAGCACACCTTTTGTGTGGTTTTCTCCACCTACGTGTTCGTGTGGATACTTCTAGAGAAGTATCTATCTTGATACTCTTGAGATCCGGCACCGTTTGGACGAGCGGGAACGCGAAGGGCTTCGCTTCAAAGGTATAAAAGTTTTCCTTCATGTAGATCTAGGAGTAGATCTAAGTTGTAAACTCATACTCGTAAATTTTGTTCTATACTCTTCGCACGAGATTCGTTGGCTAGGGTGATTCGGGGTTTCCGCGACGCGAAAAAGCGATTTTCGCGGCCCGAAAAACCCAACAGTGGTATTAGAGCCACGTGCGAAGCTTGTACGAGTTTAGTTTTTATTTTTAAGAAAAATAAACATTCTGTAAATTTATGATTTTATGGTTTTTTATGGGTATTTTTCTCGTAGAAGCGAAGCACAAGTGTCTCGGCACTTGTAGGCTTCGGCTACCGAGAAGAATTTTCAAAAACGACTTTGTTTCGACCTAAAACTTTTTGGGACAGCGGGCTAAGGCGCTCTTGGATCGCTTAGGAGCAACTCGCGATGGTTAGATCGCGGGAAGGGGTACTACCCCTAACCCCGCAAGGGGATTTGCTCCGCGATTGCGCCCGAAATCGCTAATCGGGACCGCCAGGAAAAATTTACTCATAAAATCTGTAAAATTATGAAAAATTACAAAAAAATTACAGAAATATATAATTTTGAATTATATATTAATTTTGTGATAGTCATGGCCCAAAGACCCAATTTGATTGGACAATATGTGTTGTAATTCATAATACGGCATGCGCGCCGTGATGTGATGTGCGTGCTTGTATTTTATTTTTATTTTATTTTCGCGACCTGCGCGTCGTGCCTTTCTATTATTCTGATTGTAAATTAGATTTAGACTCGAATGTAACTCGATTTTCAAAAATTGTAATGTACAAATTTGGAGCTGTGGAAGGTCCACTCGAGACGGAGTTACGAGGAAGGCGCGAGCAACACAAGGTGGTCAAAAGGAAGGCGCTTGAGAAGTTGACCTTAGGTTGACCATCCGATCTTCTCATTGGCTTGAGAAGATCGTAGTAGGGCCATGACTAATCACAAAATTTAGTTAATTACTTGTGTATATGATGCATGTTTAATTAAGTAATTAATTAGTGCCTAGCGATTAAGATTAGATCTAAATCGTGCACAAGATGCACCCTTACGATTAGATTAGATCTACATCGTGTACAAGATGCACTCTATCGATTAGATTAGATCTATTTCGAGTATATGATACAACATCATTTAGATTAGATCTAAATCACGACAACTCAAAATGCCTACCATGCCGTGATACCCATCACTACCTCGATCGCATGATGTTGTTGAATCTGCCAAAGCAGAGCAACGCATACTATCTTGGTAGGGTGCGGAGGGACAATCTTGGTCCCGCCTATCAACACATGGGCAAGTATAAACTCAATTAGATTGAGTATTCCTAGTTTACTCGGTTGGATCGAGTACAACTATAGGCATTCTTCCAATGGTTGGAAAGGTAGGACAAAATCACGTTTATATTAATTCTCGGGCGTATTAGCCAAAGCTAACTCGAGTTTTAATATAAATGCATATTTCATCCTATAAACAAGAGTTGCATAGAGATGTAATTGGTAATCGTTACCTACCGATCATACTAAGTCTTGGGCGTATTAGCCAAAGCTAACTCAAGGGTTAGTATGATGTGGATCTTGTCCCACATGAATTATAGAATTCAGTGGGAGCATCATTTAGTTAAAGGCCTAATTAAATGATTAAGAATATGATACTTATTTCTGCATTTATTTCTGTTGTAGAATTGCCATGACGTCGAACACGAACATCTTCTCTCTGCGTTCTGTCCTTAAGAAGGACAAGCTCAACGGAGCAAATTTCCTGGACTGGTACAGGAACCTGAGAATAGTTCTCACCCAAGAACGTAAACTGTACGTTCTGGAGCAGCCCATTCCGGAGGCTCCTCCTGCCACTGCCACGCCAACAGACCGTGATGCTTACAAGAAGCATCAAGATGACGCATTAGATGTGTCCTGTCTTATGCTCGCGACCATGAACTCTGAGCTTCAGAAGCAACATGAGTTGATGGGCGCTTACGATATGGTTGAACATCTTTGTCACCTATATCAAGGACAAGCAAGGCACTGGAAGAGGAACTCCAAAGAATACCTGGAAGATTTTAAGAAGAAGAGAAATAAGATTTCTACTTCAGGTATACATGTCATAGAAGTCAACCTCTCTATTTCTTCATCATGGGTATTAGATACCGGATGTGCTTCGCACATTTGTACTAATGTACAAGCGTTGAGGAATAGCAGGGCATTGACGAAGGGTGAGATAGACCTACGAGTAGGCAATGGAGCACGGGTTGCTGCTATTGCTGTAGGAACTTACCATCTATCTCTGCCCTCTAGGCTTGTACTAGAGTTAGTCGATTGTTGTTATATGCCTGCATTAACTAAGAACATTATATCAGTTTCTTGTTTGGACAAGAAAGGTTTCTCGTTTACTATAAAGAACAAATATTGTTCCGTCTACTTAAACGATATGTTCTATTGTAGTGCACCTCTGATAAACGGACTCTATATTCTAGACCTTGAGAGCCCTATCTATAACATAAATACCAAGAGGTTCAAGTCAAATGACATGAACCAAACCTACCTCTGGCACTGTCACTTAGGTCATATAAATGACAAGCGCTTATCCCAGCTCCATAAGGATGGTATGCTGGACTCATTTGATTTTGAATCATATGAGGTATGCGAGTCATGCCTACGAGGCAAGATGACCAAGACTCCCTTTAGTGGGCACAGCGAGAGAGCGACTGATTTGTTAGGACTCATACATAGTGATGTATGTGACCCTTTCAATGTCGCTGCTAGAGGCGGTTATAGGTACTTCATCACATTTACTGATGACTTCAGTAGATACGGTTATGTGTACTTGATGACACATAAGTCCGAATCCTTTGAAAAGTTCAAAGAATTCAAGAATGAAGTACGGAACCAGAGTATTAAGATACTTCGATCCGATCGAGGTGGAGAATACCTTAGCCATGAGTTCCGTGACTATCTAGCTGAGTGTGGGATTCTATCCCAACTCACTCCTCCTGGAACACCACAGTGGAATGGTGTATCCGAACGGAGGAATCGTACCTTATTAGATATGGTACGATCGATGATGAGTCACACAGATCTTCCGACATACCTTTGGGGATATGCTCTAGACACGGCAGCTTTTATACTCAACCGAGTTCCATCCAAGGTCGTGATAAAGAAACCATATAGGATATGGACTGGGAGAGATGCCCAGGTGTCTTTCATGAGGATTTGGGGTTGTGACGCTTACGTACGACGTCAAGTCTCAGACAAATTAGGACCCAAATCCGACAAGTGCTATTTCATTGGATATCCCAAGGAAACTAAGGGATATTACTTCTACATTCCCAGTAAAGTAGTTGTGGAAAAGACTGGGGTCTTTCTAGAAAGGGACTTTGTTTCTAGAAAGACTAGTGGGAGCGCGTTCGATCTTGAAGAAGTTCAAGATGCGAACAATAGCACTGATGCCTCGATGGAAATTGAACTGGAACCACAAAGTGTTGTGGATGATGTTCCACAAGGAGTTGAGGAACAACAACCAGTTCAAGTAGACATTCCTCTTCGCAGGTCTGATAGGGTACGTCGTCAGCCTGAGAGATACTCATTTCTCTTGTCTGACCATGATGACGTTGTGCTCATAGAGGATGAGCCTACCACCTATCAGGAAGCTGTGATGAGACCAGATTTCGAGAAATGGCTAGAGGCCATGAGATCCGAGATGGAATCCATGTACACCAACCAAGTTTAGACTTTGGTTGATCCACCTGAAGGGGTAAAACCCATAGGGTGCAAGTGGGTCTTTAAGAGAAAGACTGACATGGATGGACTTATTTATAAGGGTCGCTTGGTAGCTAAAGGTTTCAAGCAGATTCATGGTATTGACTATGATGAGAACTTTTCTCCAGTAGCGATGTTTAAGTCCATTCGGATCATGCTTGCTATTGCAGCCTACCATGACTATGAGATATGGCAGATGGATGTCAAAACCACGTTTCTGAATGGAAACCTGCTCGAGGATGTGTACATGACACAACTTGAGGGTTTTATAGATCCACAGCATACTAGTAGAGTATGCAAGCTGCATAGGTCCATTTATGGACTAAAGCAAGCTTCTCAGAGCTAGAATCTTCGATTCGATGATGCAATCAAACAGTTTGATTTCATCAAGAACGAAGATGAACCTTGTGTCTACAAGAAGGTTGTAGGGGATATAGTTGTCTTCCTCATATTGTATGTGGATGACATACTACTCATTGGGAAGGACATCCCTATGCTTCAGTCTGTCAAGACCTGGCTAGGGAGTTGCTTCTCAATGAAGGACTTAGGTGAGGCATCCCGCATTCTAGGGATACAGATCTATAGAGATAGATCTAAGATATTGCTTGGCCTAAGTCAGAGTACATACATTGACAAGGTACTCCTTTGGTTTGCCATGCAGAACTCCAAGAAGGGATTTCTGCCGATGTCACATGGCGTGAGTCTTTCGAAGACTCAAGGTCCCTCTTCTAGAGAGGAGAGAGACCGCATGGATCAGATCCCTTATGCCTCAGCCATAGGATCGATCATGTACGCCATGCTATGTACTCGACCTGATGTCTCGTATGCTTTGAGCATGACGAGCAGATACCAGTCAGATCCAGGTGAAAGTCACTGGATAGCGGTCAAGAATATTCTTAAGTACTTAAGAAGGACTAAAGAATATTTCTTGATATATAGAGGCAATGATGAGCTAGCTGTAAAGGGTTACAGTGATGCTAGCTTCCAGACCGACCAGGATGATTATAGATCGCAGTCGAGGTTCGTATTTTACATTAATGGTGGTGCTGTCAGCTGGAAGAGTTCGAAGCAGGATACAGTAGTTGATTCTACAACAGAAGCCGAGTACATTGCTGCATCAGAGGCAGCAAAAGAAGCAGTTTGGATCCGCAAGTTCATCACTGAACTTGGGGTGGTTCCTAATATTGCTGACCCCATTGAGCTCTATTGTGACAACAATGGAACTATAGCACAGGCGAAGGAACCTCGCTCACACCAGCGGACCAAACACATACTACGGCGCTTTCATCTCATTCGAGAGATCATCGAGAGAGGAGATGTGAAGATTTACAGAGTACCTACAGAGGCTAACATCGCAGATCCCTTGACCAAGGCTTTGGCACAGAAGAAGCATGATGGTCACACTAGGTCATTTGGGCTTAGAGCCTACACTGATTGGCACTAGTGCTAGTGGGAGATTGTTAGCTAGAGCCCTAGAGTCAATCATTTGATGATTGTATTTTGGACTTATTGTATCATATTCTATATAAATAAATGCATTTGAATTTTGGTTATTATACTTACTTGTATTGGTGCCAAATAAACTAAGTATAATAATGTCCTTGAGTAGATAGTTCTCACCTATATCAATCGGTTAGTTGAACCGATAGTGAGATGATATAGGGAACACTACTCTTAATCATTCCTAGTCGTGTATTAACATTCAGGGACAATGTTAATGCAATAAGACTAGCATGTAGGTCAACTCGATGACTTGATCTCACAAGTCATGGATATGGAGATATCAAGTTGACACATGGGTATGCATTGGAGAATGTATACTGAATGACCCGCCATGAGAAAGTATCATGGATCGTTATATGAGTGTCATATACTTTCTCATGTGACTATTAGTATGACTATTGGTCCTTAGACCTGAAGTCACCATGGTTCCCTACATAAGGAGTTATGTACTTTGGTTTCGTCAAACGTCACCCATAACTGGGTGGACTATAAAGACGATTACTAGGTATATAACGAATTATGCAGAGGGATGTGAGTAATGTAGATGAGATCTATCCCTCCCATATGACGGGAGCGACATCAGTATTCTTGATAGAGTTAGACCACGAAGTGCATGACCATGCCCAAATGAGTCAACATGAGATGTTGAGCTCATTTGATCGAGTGAGTCTACTTGGAGTTCAAGATTTAGATTGATTAGAGGATGACACGGTCTATGCCTCACATTGATCAATCTAGGTGTCTAGGATAGAAGGACAATGTCACAAATTGTGATGAGTCACAATTAGTAGTCACAAGGTGATGTTGGATCTCGACATTTCTTGTAACTTGGGTAGTAATGATGTGTTGCTAGATACCGCTCATTACTTATGCTCCTAAATAGGTTTAGGGCATTGCCAACGTTACAAGAACCTATAGGGTCACACACTTAGGATAATTAGATGGAGATTATGTTCATATGATGAACCAAGAGGATTAGATTCATTTGATGAATCAAATTGGATTAAGAGTAATCCTAATTGAGCTAACTTGAGTTCGACTCAAGTTGATTCATGTGTTCAATGAGTCTAATTTAGATTTTGACTCATTGAATCAATTTAATTAAATGAATTAGATTCATTATATTAAGTTGGCTTGAATCAAATGGTTGGATTCGATCAACCATGGAAGAGATTTGGTCAAGTTTGACTTGACTTGAGAGGAAGATTAAAAGTCAAGTTTGACTTGACTTTATGCCACCTCATTGGTGAGTTGGCATTGATGTGGACCAATGATGTTACTCCACATCATCATGGGTGCCACCTCATGGAAGTTACAAAGCCATTCTCTTTAATGGCTTCATATTAATTGCAATTAATGCAATTAATTTGGGAGTTTCACAATGGAGAGTGGCCGGCCACTTTTGGTTTGAATGAGAATTCATTTTTCATTCAAATGTGTATCTTCTACCTTCTTCCTCTCAAGCTCTCCCTCTCCTCCTCAACTTGGCCGAACCATACATAGGTGCTAGCACACCTTTTGTGTGGTTTTCTCCACCTACGTGTTCGTGTGGATACTTCTAGAGAAGTATTTATCTTGATACTCTTGAGATCCGGCACCATTTGGGCGAGCGGGAACGCGAAGGGATTCTCTTCAAAGGTATAAAAGTTTTTCTTCATGTAGATCTAGGAGTAGATCTAAGTTGTAAACTCGTACTCATAAATTTTGTTCTATACTCTTCACACGAGATCCGTTGGCTAGGGTGATTCGGGGTTTCCGCGACGCGAAAAAGCGGTTTTCGCGGCCCGAAAATCCAACATGGTCGTTCCGTATCTGATGAGGATTCCGCTCGGCATGGAACCCACTGACACTTGGAGAGTTTGACTTGCCGATGGCTGTCTTGCCAACCCAACGTCGGTCAACGCTGATGTCCTCCGAGTTTTCTCGGAATTCGTGCAAATCCTCGCCATTTAATGGGGGTCATTAAATGCGCCCAATGGGGTGATGCCACGTGGCTAGGCGACCGTCATCGCCTGCTCGAGCTGTCAGGCTCAATGTGACCCCTGGCGCTTTGAATTCAATGGGTGGATGCGCTCCTCGGATCCCGTGCCCTGGATCGGGCGACCCCTGCAGCTCGAGCCCAACCTTTATAAGACCTCCTCCTCTCCTTCCGCCGCTTCCGCTTTATCGCGCCCGTGTTCTTTGAAGGTTCTTGCTCTATTCTTCGGCGAACCAATTCTCCGCATTCCGGCCATTAGTTCTCTTCTCCGGCAATCCTTTTCTCTGTAAGAACTCTTTGCCCGCTCCTTTTTTGTTTTCTTCACGCCTTTCTTCGCATTCCGGTGGTGTCTGCGCTCCGTAGGCACGGTCCTGCTCACCGCCTCCGTTGTCTTCTGCTTTCCCTTTGCTTCGCCTTCCGGCTGTAATGGCTAGTTGTGTCACCCACAACACCCGTGACTGTCGCTCCATGGCTCCGTTGTGGGAGGCTGCGGGGGACACCCAGGCGACTAATCATTAGCTAGGAAGATCCTGTTAGCCGGGTACTTCTGGCCAACTCTCTAGAAAGACGCCGCTCGGACCGTAGCCACTTGCTTTTCCTGCCAAAAATACCACAGCTTCTCCCACCGACCGACGAAAGAGATGAAGGCATCCACGGTATCCTGTCCGTTCGACCAGTGGGGCATGGACATCGTGGGACCGTTACCTATGGCGACCGGGCAGAGGAAGTTCCTACTGGTAGCGGTGGACTACTTCTGCAAATGGGTTAAGGCAGAGCCACTGGCCAAGATCACCGAGTAGATGGTCAAAAAATTTATCTGGCAGCATCTCATATGTTGGTTCGGCATTCCAAGGCGGCTCGTGTCCGATAATGGGCGGCAGTTCGTCGTACAGGAGCTCCAAGAATGATGCGAGGGGTACGATATCGAGCAACACTTCACCTCTGTGGCATACCCACAGAGTAACAGACAAGCCGAAGTCGCCAACCGAGAAATTCTCCGAATTCTAAGGGTTTAGCTCGACCACCTTGGGGGCAGCTGGGTGGACAAACTCCCCGGCGTCTTATGGGCACTCTGCACGACTCCCAAGGAAGGAACGGGGGTTACGCCGTTCCACTTGGTGTACGGAGGAGAGGCTGTCGTGCCAGTAGAGGCCGGGATCGAATCTGATCGGGTGCAACAATACGACGCGAACAACACCGAGCGGAGGTAGCTGGAGTTGGATTTAGTAGATGAAGCGCGAGCTAAAGCAGCTGTTCGGCTAATGACGTACCGGCAGAGAATGAAGTAAAATTACAATAGGCGAGTAATCCCCAGAGCATTCTAGGCCAGTGATCTAGTATGGAAGAAGGTGAAGCCAGTCGGTGATGTGAGCAAGTTGGAGGCTCCCTGGGCGGGACCCTTCAAGGTTGTTGAGAAGCTCCGATCAGGGGTATACTACCTTGAAGATCAAGACGGACGACGGCTGGAATGACCATGGAGCGCTAATCACCTCCAGTCGTATCGAGTTGGGTAAAAGGTGCGCCTGTGTAATTAATCGCGTGTATTCCCGTTCTATGCTATCCTTTGAATGCATGAATAAGGTCATAAAAACGCCAAGGCATAACTAATGTGCGCTGAACGACAAAACTTCTTCAAACCGTCAAGCGGCGACGTTAAACTCTAGAGTCGGACCGGCGACTATAAACCCCCCGGCCCGAAGACCATCGAGCGGCGACGCTAAACTCTAGGGTCGAAGTGGCGACCATAAATACCCCGCTCGGAAGACCGTCGAGCGGCAACGTTAAACTCTAGGGTCGAAGTGGCGACCATAAATACCCCACTCGGAAGACCGTCGAGCGGCGACGTTAAACTCTAGAGTCGGACCGGCGACTATAAACCCCCCGGTTCGAAGATCGTCGAGCGGCGACGTTAAACTCTAGGGTCGAAGCGGCGACTATAAATCCTGCTCGGAAGGCCGTCGAGCGGCGATGTTATATCCAGAGTTCAACTGACGGCTATTAAAAAGTTGGCCTATCGCCGATCATCCTCTGTAATGATTCAGCCAAGACATCGCTTAAGCTTAACAAGACTCATGGTCTTGTACTCAATGGCCGAGCGGCGGCTCGGAAATCAAAAGTCATTCCCATGAATTCGGTAAAGATCATAGAAGTGGATAACTCGCACAAATACACAATAGAAAAGCAATAAGGAAAGTGCATTAAACCAAAAAAGGCAAGTACACAAGATTAGGCCGAACGGCCGGTACATAAGCCACGACTTCACTCTAGATAGTTAAAAACCTCATCCGGGATCGTGGTTAGGAGATCAGCGTGATCCCGGACGGGAATAGTGAAGTCCTCAGGAAGCCGACCCTTGGTCTTCAGGTAGTCGGTCGTGGCAGTGATGGCTAACTCAAATGCGTGGACAAGCCGATCACAGGTTTTTTTCCACAAATTTCTCCGAGAGGATATAGTTCCGCTACATGATAGCAACCCAGCTCGGTTCAGAATCCTGATATTCTTTGAAGGCAGCTCGGAAGGCCTCTAAGGCGTCTTGAAGGGTCTTTATATCACTCTGGAGAGTGGCCACCTCCACTGAGCGTCCGTCCTTCTCAGTGGTCAGCAGGTCGGTCAGCTCGTGGACTTTCACCTCAAGTGCTCGAGCTGTCGCATTCTTTTCCTCCAGGTCGGTGATAGCCTGATTCTTCCTGTTGTTGGCCAATGTGATCTTCTTGTCATATGTTTTGACCTGGGTCTCGAGCCGATCCACCATAGTCTGCAAGCCCGAGGATCTGTGCCGCTCGGCCTCCAACAGTTTGTTGGTCTTCTCGAGATCGGCCTTCAGCTCGGCGTAGGAAGGGCCTTGAAGAGGGGTCCCCCCAGAGACCTTGAGCTTTTTGAATTCCTCCTCGAGGAAAGCTAACCGATGGCACACCGCTATACTCTCTACCCAATGCTGCAATTCGGTTAAAAACGTAAAATATCGAACGGATGATAAGAAGAAAAAGCTTGTAAGAGTTACCCCAGTAGTTTGTTACAGATAGCTGTTGCCGAGCAGCCCATATGGCATCACGCCCACGCACGCTCGGGCATCCTCCCAGACTTTTACGAAGGGCCCATGAATTGTTATCAAGTGTTCGGGGCTCGACGACTAGTTAGCCTTCTGCAAATATTCCTCTATCAGCAGATGGACCAGAGCCTTGATAGTCCTGTGCCGACCCGGAGTGGACTGAGCGGGCGCGGAAGGAGCAGAAGTTTGCCCGACCGGCTTAGAGTGGATGAGAGAGTGCTTGATTATCTGGCGAGCTGGAGGGAGCGAGCTAAGAGGCTGAGCGGCGACGGGGTCGAAAGGTGTAACGACCACCCTTCTTACTACTACTACTCTCTAAGAGTGACCGTTACTTAACTACTAACTCTACTTAACCGGTATGATTAAAAACCACATGGAAACTCTACCGAAAAATTTCGGCAGAGTCTCCCCTGTACCGGTGACCATAATCATTAATACATAACATAATATACACAGCCACAGGCGGCTGGAACATTTATCAAACACCCACGCAGTTAAATAAGTATCAAACACACAAATATCTACTTACTAAACTGAACTCATCCTACATGCAACCTAGAACAAGAATAAACTCGAATGACACGGAGTGTAAAGTACAATCTCAAATGTTTACAATAACTAAAATGCGTAAACAAGAAGAAAATAAGGAAAGAAGACTAAAAGAACTCCTTTCTAGTCCCAAGACTTCCATAGTCCTGGCATCACACATCATCTGCGCCACCTTGTCGCCTTCCTTTATCTGCAGTAAGAGGAAATGCAATCTATAAGCAAAATGCTTAGTAAGCGCTATCTAACTCACAAAAACTCGATATGCATGTGAATATACTGAAAACTAAAACTGAATGCTCAAAAGGAAAACTACTCATGCTCATCTACTAGTAAATAAACAAACATACTGAAGTGCTAAACATGTAAAGTTACTCATGCTCTTCTAATAGCAAAGAACAGTAAGCTAATCTAAATAACATGCTAGCATAAAAGGAAACTAAACTTACTGATTTTAAAATAAAATGAAACTTAATTCATTTGTTCTAAACTTATTCTTTTATACTTTTATACATATATGAAACTTATTTTGTTTGTTCAAAAACTTATACTTAAAATACTTCAAAATAATAATCAACTTTCTTCATGGGCCCGACAACTGTACTTGCTATGCGCACATCCCTAACTAGACCCGAGATAGCTGGTCCCGAATCTAGTAGGGTTTACTAGGTTATCTAAACCTAGGGACGACTATGGGAGCCCAGCCCAAGGACAACTGAGAGTCCTGCATACTAGGTTATCTAAACCTAGGGACGACTATGAGAGCCCAACCCAAGGACAACTGAGAGTCCAATACAGTATCACTGATAAAAGTAAAATACTTGTTATCTTTTAATACTTCTAATATATAATGCCTCGACATTTTAATAAGCACCTTGTGTGACAAAATCCCTAAAGTCTTGACTTTGGGATCTACTAAAGCCTTGACCTTTTTCTTTCTTTTCTTTATCTGTCTTATACTTGTTAATATTTCTAAAAGAATTTAATAGAACTCTTATTCTTCCACTAGAATACATGGTTGTTCATGCTTGTTAAAATAGCAAATGAAAACTAGAAAATCTGCATATCATTCAAGCTTAAACTAAATCTAAAACTTGTTAGAACTAAAACCTTAAATCTTGCTACAACAGAATTAAATGGAACCGTTAAATCCTCTTAATATAGACAAGTCATTTAGCTCAAGCAAAAGAAATGACATCTACTAAAATAATGCTGTACAGATAATCCGAAGCAAGGAAAACAAAGCACACTAGCTACTCTTAAACTTCTAGCCGTTCTATTGCTGTACAGGAAATCCAAAGCGAGAAAAACAAAGCACACTAGCTGTACAGAAAATCTGAATCGTAAGAGCAAGTCTGACTTCTTCAAGTATGCTACAATAGTCGTAAATCAAAGGAAAACATATCTGAAATCCTTAAGCATGCTAAAATGAAAGTTGTTCAGATTTGTTAAAATGCAAAGGAAACCCAAAACTGCAAAGTGAACTGACATAGTTGTTCCTACTCATTGGAGCTACATAAAATTGAAATCTGCATGCATAAGAACTAATAAGGAAGGATCTATATCAAAACTAAACAACGGAAATGCTAACAGCACAAAACCACTCTACTGCATGCTCGTTTAAAGGCCTATTCCTACACATGGCAGCAAAGAAGAGGACAGCCAAAACTAAGTTCCTACATGTATATATGTATGCTATTTCTGCTCATCCACATCTAAAAGCAAAAGGGAAACAAAATTAGAAATCTATTCATGTGCATCTCAAAGCAAGGAAAGAACAGAAAAATATGCTCGTGCAGATTCATAACATATGAAGGTCTAAACAGCAGGAAAATAGCTACTCGTGCACTGCAAAAAAACAATATGAAGACTGCACAGCATAACTGGCAGTAAGCACCTCTAATCATGCCCCTTTTTGTGGCACAATTCAAATTTAAACTTGCTGTTAACACCAAATTCTGAAATCTAGGGATTCCATTAACACAAATTCACATCTTAAACTTTTATAAGTAACCAAGATTCTCTACAACCTAAAATCCGAAAGTCATGTATGAAATTCCTCCTGGAACTGTGGCACGGCAGAAAAAAAACAAAAAGACAATATGCTCACATACATCACCATCTCATGTTCCTTCTTGAAAATTTTACGGCAGAAAACCTTACACAACAATCCCCTACAACCAAATTCGAATAAGGAAGAAACCTAATCGAAGCATGAAACCGAATAGTTCATCTATTCTGTACACATGTTCCGAAACAAGGAGTATCTAAATCCCTAGCAGCATAAATTCGATTCAAAACTCGGCTCAAAACTCAATTCGAGATATAAGAACGTGCTGTGGATGGTAAGAAGTGAAATCAAATTCTGAAACCTCAAGGAAAACACTGAACCGATTGGCAACTACTCTTACCGTAGGTGAGTAGCAACTTACCTTTGTTTCCTTGACTCACAGCCGAAGGAGAAACCTTCTAATGCTTCTAGGGTTCGGATAACTTGAAATCTTCGGCGACTCCTTGCGTCCACAGCTTCCCTCCGACGAGAGGATCCTGAAATGGTGAAGAACTCTCGACGTTAGCCCCCTCGCCGGCCGCCGGAGGTGAAAACCCTAGCTCCGGCTTGCTGCTACGGTTTCGCCCGAGAAGAAGCACCGCGCACGCGAGAGGAAAAAGGAAAAAGGAGAAAAGAAAAGCTAGGTCACGGGTAATCAATCAAGCCCTAAGTTCCTCCTTTATAACTTCAATATTCAGTTAACTTTTTTAAATAAATTTGCTACCTTTTTTAAACAGAACCAGCCACGTGAACACTTGGTCAGCCGCGGCTTGGCTTGTGGTTGGAGTCGCGGGTTCGAATCCTGCCAACCCCCTTTTTATTTCCCATTTATTTTCTGTATCTATTATTGCATAAATATAATTCGTCCCTTATATGGTCAGTAATGACCGCTTGCCCACTTGGTTAGCTGAGTTTTGACCGAGTCAGAGGTTGCTGGTTCGAACCTCGGCTTGGACATTATTTTTGTAAACTTCTTTCGTTTAGTAAACATACCAAACGACCTCCAAAAATTACATAAAAATACTCTAAAAATTTCTAAAAATCTCTAGAATATTTCTACAGTATTTCTAAATATTTTTAACCACTATTAGAACTCCAAATGAGAAAATTTGGGTCGTTACAAAAGGCCAGTCTCCTTGAGACAGGGTCCGGTCGGACGACAGCGCTTCCACAGACGCTGGAGCTAGAGGAGGGTCACCCATCTGTTCGGACACGTGAACGACAAAGGCGGCCGAGCGGGCTGAAGTTGGAGGTCAAGGTCGAGACGATCAACGTAAAAGGTGAGCCGAGCGGGAGGCCACCTTGCCGATCATCCGCGGAAGAAGGCCAGGTCGGCAAGGAGATAACTAGGCTAAGGGTCGAGTTTCCGACGCTCAGGAATCCACATACGACATCTGATTGGGCCGAGCGGCCTCTCATCTAGGCCGTAGGCCGACGTAGGCGCTATTCATCTGAGCATATGACTGAGCGGCCCACTCGCTCGGCCCCGCCTGCGTCCCCCCGGACGACCAGTATGGCCTAGGCACGGTCCCGCTCGGCCCAACCAGTATGGCCGAGCGTCTCTCCCGCTCGCCCGATAAAAGACAGAAGGTGCGGAAGAGTACAAAGGCGGCGGCCACAGATATCCTTCTCGAGATATGTGTCGCCAACAGACAGCATGGTCGGCGGCCGGACCAGACAGAGAATCGTACGGTGAAAGTTTCCACTGTCATATCAGAGATATGCTCGGGCGGTTGCGGTATGGCGTCAGGCGTGCTTTTCTGACACATCCATTTGGAGGTATGTCTGGGGAAGCGTGTACGCATCGATGAGCGTGCATGTGCCTCCACGGGGGCCTATATAACGACCCCCAGACTTCGACGGAGGTATGCAATCAACGATACTGTAGCTACAGTTCTCCTTATTTTTCTTCAGCTTTCTTCTCGCCTGACTTGAGCGTCGGAGGGTCGTCGCCGGGAACCCCTTCCCGGCTCGACTTTGTTGCAGGTTCGCCGGAGGTCCACCTCATCCCGACGTCTACGCGGAGCCAGCAGAGAGCACCATGTCCCCAGCTTTCATCAACTCACAGCTCGGACAGGATCAGTATAAAAAGTAATACTGTCATTATAGATTCATCCCATAAGAGGGATACATATACAAGAGGGTTTCTTGTCTTATAAGAAACAATATTACAGTATATTCTAGATTACTTAAATTAGAATCTCCTGAATATATACAACTTCTATAATTAGAATATATAGCTATATATATAAAGCTTTATATACTCCTCCTCAAGTTGGTATATAGATGTCTATCATACCTAACTTGTCAACTGAGTTGTCAAACACTTTCTGAGATATCCCTTTAGTGAGAATATCAGCTAATTATTCCTCTGAAATTACGAATAGAAAATAAATAATTTTTTTGTCAAGATTTTCTTTAATAAAATGACGGTTAACCTCCACACACTTTGTTTAATCATGTTGAACTAGATATGTACAATTTGAATGACAGATGTTTTATCACAATGTAAATCCATAGGCCTTTAAAGCTTGAAACCCAATTTCTTCAGGATATTATGGATCCGCAATATTTCACAAATTCCATGGGCCATACCTCGAAATTCAGCTTCCGCACTCAATCTGGTAGCAATTTTTTGTTTTTTACTACGCCAAGTTACAAGGTTCCCACCCACAAAAGTGAAGTACCCTAATGTAGAGCGTCTATCAATTTTATGACCATCCCAATCTGTATTTGTATATCCAACAACTTCCAATATATAATTTTTTCCAAATAATAACCCTCTACCAGGCATCATCTTCAGATGTTTCAAGATACAAAAGAGTGCATTCATATGCTCTTTACTAGAACAATGCATAAACTAACTAACAACCATATGCTCTTCACTAGGACAATGCATAAACTGACTAACAACACTTGCAGCGTAAGTAATATTAGGTCTAGTATGAGAAAGATAAATTAACCTTCCTAGAGATGTCGAAACGTCCCTATATCAATAGGGACTCGATCAGGAAGAATAGCGAGTCCATGATTCATCTAAATGGGTATCTCCATTGGTTTGCAGTCCAACACCCTTGTTTCAGCAAGCAGATCAAGAGCATACTTCCTTTTTGAAAGTGAAATTCCTTCATTAGACCTTGCAACTTCAATACCTAGAAGATACTTCAATTGTCCAAGATCCTTCATTTCAAATTCCTTCGACAGTTTTTTTTGCAAATCATTTATTTCTTTTGGACCATCTCCTATAACGATCATATCATCAACATACATAATTAGAGTTGTAATCTTACCATTCTTGTGTTTGATAAATAAGGTATGGTTAGAATTACTTTGTTTGTACCCAAAGGCTCTCATAGACATTGACAATCTTCCAAACTAAGCTCGGGGGGGGGGGGGCCTGTTTTAGGCCATACAAAGACTTTAATTTGCATACTTTACCAACATCTTTTGTTTTATTCTTCATGCCAGGGGGCATATTCATGTATACCTCTTCCTCCAAATCTCCATTGAGAAATGTATTCTTCACATCAAGTTGGTGTAAAGGCCAATCTTTATTTGCTGCAAATGAAATAAAATTTGGATAGCATTGATCTTTGCTACATATGCAAAAGTCTCCTCATAATCAATTCAAAGGCGCTGTGTATATCTATAACTTCCCTAGTTTTTTTACATTTTCTTTCATAACAATTCATATAAATATAACTGCAGACGTCACTTCCACATACTTTCATAGTGGGTTCTCAATTCAGCGAAGTTACATAAATAGTTCTTAAAACATAAAATAATACAGAAACTAAATTGGAAGGTCTTCGGGTTGTACTGTCATTGCCCCAAGCTGGCTCACTGGTCAATATCTCTTGTCTCGTTCGCTCCATTGTCTGTAAAAAGGTTAAAATTTGTGAGTCGAGAGACTCAGCAAATTCAAAATCGTATTATGTTATAGTTAGGGTCTATAATCTAGTGTACTAAGGGAAACCACATTCTAGGTAACTGAGGACCTTCCTACTAACATACCATCAATGTAAGCATAAGCATCGACATAAATATGAAAGCATAAACATAAGCATGTAAATGAACTTGGCATAATAATAGACATGATCGTGAGCATGTTCATAAGCAGCGACATAAGCATACTTGCATGGCATAAACATACACATAAAAATATACTTAATCATGAGCATGTACATAAACATAAACATAAGCATAACCACGTGAGGTAGGTGAGCTCCCGGGTTAAGGACACCGGTTACACTCAACCACATGGAATTTGGTGAGCTCCCGGGATGTGAACACCTGTCACACTCAACCGCCAGTGTCTATGGATTTTAGTGAACTCCAGGGCTATGGACACTGGTGACACTCAACCGCGTATATTTGGGTGAGCTCTCGCGCTATGGACACCGATCACACTCAACCGCGTAGATTTTGGTGAGCTCCCGGGTTATGGACACCGATCACACTCAATCACATAGAAACTAACTAGTGCATTAACAAGGTAGGGAACATGACTTTTTCTTTAGCTACTAACTTCTTCTTCTTGTCTTCCCTTGAGCTCTAAAACCAGTGGAGAACAAAGGGAAGGAGAGGAGTTCCTTAGGGCCGGTGGCACATCAAAGGAGATGGGGCTTTTGGAGGTAGGGGTTTTAAAGAGATGGAGCTTAGGACTTTGTCTAAATTTTATCCACTAAGTCATATAAATTTTATTATACTAAGCCATAAAAATTTATATTCATATGTTATAAAAAATTTTATCTACATACTAAGTTTTATAACATTTATAATGCTAAGTATTGTATAATTTTTTTATTATATATATAAAAATTTATATCCCTACGTTATATAAATTTTTATATACTCACTAAGTCTTTATAAGTTTTATTCATAACAAAAACTTATATGGTTATATAAATTTTTATATATTTACCAAGTCATTTAAATAAAAATTTATATTCATACTTTATATAAATTTTTATATACTAGGTCTTATAACTTTTTATATACTTACTAAATCATATAAATTTTTTTTATATCTTTATGATATATAAATTTTTATATATATACTAAGTCTTATAAATTTTATAATGCTAAGACATGTATAATCTTTTTATATAAAAAAATTTATATACCGACTTTATATAAATTTTTATATACACAAGTCTTTATAAATTTTATTCATAATAAAAATTTATATCTAGGGCTATATAAATGTTTATATTTTTACTAAGTCTTATAAATTTATATACATGGATTATATAAACGTCTTCTTAATTAGTCAATTCAAATTCTATAAATATAAGCTAACTTAATTAATTAAATCTAACTAACTATATCTATTTAGATTAAATAAATTCTTAATTAAATTTCAAATAAATCCTCTTAATTAAATAATTCTAAATTCTAATTAAATTATAATTAATCTAATAAATCTCCTTAATTAAATAGATCTGAATTCTAATTAAATTGTAATTTAATCTAATAAATTTTCTTAATTAAATAAGTGGTTTTGAACGCTACAATACCCCTTGACAACCAATCTTGTCGTGTATCTATCAATAGTTTCATCTAGCTTCGCATTAAACACCCGGACTATGGACACCGATCACACTCAATCACATAGAAACTAACTAGTGCATTAATGCCTTTTTCTTTAGCTACTAACTTCTTCTTCTTGTCTTCCCTTCACCTCTAGAACCAGTGGAGAACAAAGGGAAGGAGAGGAGCTCCTTTGAGCTCCTTATGGCCGGTGGCACATCAAAGGAGATGGGGCTTTTGGAGGTAGGGGTTTTAAAGAGATTGAGCTTAGGACTTTGTCTAAATTTTATCCACTAAGTCATATAAATTTTATTATACTAAGTCATAAAAATTTATATTCATATGTTATAAAAATTTTTATCTACATACTAAGTTTTATAACATTTATAATGCTAAGTATTGTATAGTTTTTTTATTATATATATAAAAATTTATATCCCTACGTTATATAAATTTTTATATACTCACTAAGTCTTTATAAGTTTTATCCATAACAGAAACTTATATTCATGGTTATATAAATTTTTATATATTTACCAAGTCATTTAAATAAAAATTTATATCCATACTTTATATAAATTTTTATATACTAGGTCTTATAACTTTTTATATACTTACTAAATCATATAAACTTTTTTTATATCTGTAATATATATAAATTTTTATATATATACTAAGTCTTATAAATTTTATAATGCTAAGACATGTATAATCTTTTTATATATAAAAATTTATATACCGACTTTATATAAATTTTTATATACACAAGTCTTTATAAATTTTATTCATAATAAAAATATATATCTAGGGCTATATAAATGTTTATATATTTACTAAGTCTTATAAATTTATATGATTATAAAAAATTTTATATACATAATAAGTTTTTAATTAAATTTTATATATTTATATTCACCCGTCTTCTTAATTAGTCAATTCAAATTCTATAAATATAAGCTAACTTAATTAATTAAATCTAACTAACTATATCTATTTAGATTAAATAAATTCTTAATTAAACTTGAAATAATCAAATAAATCCTCTTAATTAAATAATTCTGAATTCTAATTAAATTATAATTAATCTAATAAATCTTCTTAATTAAATAGATCTGAATTCTAATTAAATTGTAATTTAATCTAATAAATTTATTTAATTAAATAAGTGGTTTTGAACATTACAATACCCCTTGACAATCAATCTTGTCGTGTATCTATCAATAGTTCCATCTAGCTTCGCATTAAACACCCGGGCTATGGACACCGATCACACACAACCACATAGAAACTAACTAGTGCATTAACAAGGCAGGGAACATGCATTTTTCTTTAGCTATTAACTTCCTCTTCTTGTCTTCCCTTGAGCTCTAGAACCAGTGGAGAACAAAGGGAAGGAGAGGAGCTCCTTAGGGCCGGTGGCACATCAAAGGAGATGGGGCTTTTAGAGGTAGGGGTTTTAAAGAGATTGAGCTTAGGACTTTGTCTAAATTTTATCCACTAAGTCATATAAATTTTATTATACTAAGTCATAAAAATTTATATTCATATGTTATAAAAAATTTTATCTACATACTAAGTTTTATAACATTTATAATGCTAAGTATTGTATAATTTTTTTTATTATATATATAAAAATTTATATCCCTACGTTATATAAATTTTTATATACTCACTAGTCACTAAGTCTTTATAAGTTTTATTCATAACAAAAACTTATATTCATGGTTATATAAATTTTTATATATTTACCCAGTGATTTAAATAAAAAGTTATATCCATACTTTATATAAATTTTTATATACGAGGTCTTATAACTTTTTTATACTTACTAAATCATATAAAAAAAATTTATATCTTTATGATATATAAATTTTTATATATATACTAAGTCTTATAAATTTTATAATGCTAAGACATGTATAATCTTTTTATATATAAAAATTTATATACCGACTTTATATAAATTTTTATATACACAAGTCTTTATAAATTTTATTCATAATAAAAATTTATATCTAGGGCTATATAAATGTTTATATATTTACTAAGTCTTATAAATTTATATACATGGATTATATAAATTTTTATATACATAATAAGTTTTTAATTAAATTTTATATATTTATATTCACTGTCTTCTTAATTAGTCAATTCAAATTCTATAAATATAAGCTAACTTAATTAATTAAATCTAACTAACTATATCTATTTAGATTAAATAAACTCTTAATTAAATTTGAAATAATCAAATAAATCCTCTTAATTAAATAATTCTGAATTCTAATTAAATTATAATTAATCTAATAAATCTCCTTAATTAAATAGGTTTGAATTCTAATTAAATTGTAATTTAATATAATAAATTTTCTTAATTAAATAAGTGGTTTTGAACACTACAATACCCCTTGACAACCAATCTTGTCGTGTATCTATCAATAGTTCCATCTAGCTTCGCATTAAACACCCGGGCTATAGACACTGATCACACTCAATCACATAGAAACTAACTAGTGCATTAACAAGGCAGGGAACATGCCTTTTTCTTTAGCTATTAACTTCCTCTTCTTATCTTCCCTTGAGCTCTAGAACCAGTGGAGAACAAAGGGAAGGAGAGGAGCTCCTTAGGGTCGGTGACACATCAAAGATGGCACATCAAAGGAGATGCACATCAAAGATGGCACATCAAAGGAGATGCACATCAAAGGTGGCACATCAAATGATATGGGGCTTTTGGAGTTAGGGGTTTTAAAGAGATGGAGCTTAAGACTTTGTCTAAATTCTATCCACTAAGTCATATAAATTTTATTATACTAAGTCATAGAAATTTATATTCATTTGTTATAAAAAAATTTATCTACATACTAAGTTTTATAACATTTATAATGCTAAGTATTGTATAATTTTTTTATTATATATATAACCATTTATACCCCTACGTTATATAAATTTTTATATACGCACTAAGTCTTTATAAGTTTTATTCATAACAAAAACTTATATTCATCGTTATATAAATTTTTATATATTTACCAAGTCATTTAAATAAAAATTTATATCCATACTTTATATAAATTTTTATATACTAGGTCTTATAACTTTTTATATACTTACTAAATCATATAAAAAAATTTATATCTTTATGTTATATAAATTTATATATATATATATACTAAGTCTTATCAATTTTATAATGCTAAGACATGTATAATCTTTTTATATATAAAAATTTATATACCGACTTTATATAAATTTTTATATACACAAGTCTTTATAAATTTTATTCATAATAAAAATTTATATCTAGGGCTATATAAATGTTTATATGTTTACTAAGTCTTATAAATTTATATACATGGATTATATAAATTTTTATATACATAAATAAGTTTTTAATTAAATTTTATATATTTATATTCACCCATTTTCTTAATTAATCCATTCAAATTCTATAAATATAAGCTATCTTAATTAATTAAATCTAACTAACTATATCTATTTAGATTAAATAAATTCTTAATTAAATTTGAAATAATCAAATAAATCCTCTTAGTTAAATAATTCTGAATTCTAATTAAATTATAATTAATCCAATGAATCTTCTTAATTAAATAGATCTGAATTCTAATTAAATTGTAATTTAATCTAATAAATTTTCTTAAATAAATAAATGGTTTTGAACACTACAATACCTCTTGACAACCAATCTTGCCATGTATCTATCGATAGTTCTATCTACATTAAGCTTCGCATTAAACACTCGGGCTATAGACACCAATCACACTCAACCACATAGAAACTAACTAGTGCATTAACAAGGTAGAGAACATGCATTTTTCTTTAGCTACTAACTTCCTCTTCTTGTCTTCCCTTGAGCTCTAGAACCAGTGGAGAACAAAGGGAAGGAGAGGAGCTCCTTAGAGTCGGTGGCACATCAAAGGTGGCACATGAAAGGAGATGGGGCTTTTGGAGGTAGGGGTTTTAAAGAGATGGAGCTTAGAACTTTATCTAAATTTTATCCACTAAGTCATATAAATTTTATTATACTAAGTCATAAAAATTTATATTCATATGTTATAAAAAATTTTATCTACATACTAAGTTTTATAACATTTATAATGCTAAGTATTGTATAATTTTTTTATTATATATATAACAATTTATATCCCTACGTTATATAAATTTTTATATACGCACTAAGTCATTATAAGTTTTATTCATAACAAAAACTTATATTCATGGTTATATAAATTTTTATATATTTGCCAAGTCATTTAAATAAAAATATATATTCATACTTTATATAAATTTTTATATACTAGGTTAACTTTTTATATACTTGTTAAATCATATAAAAAAAATTTATATCCTTATGTTATATAAATTTTTATTTATATAAAAGTCTTATAAATTTTATAATGTTAAGGCATGTATAATCTTTTTATATTTAAAAATTTATATACCGATTTTATATAAATTTTTATATACATAAGTCTTTATAAATTTTATTCTTAATAAAAATTTATATCTAGGGCTATATAAATGTTTATATATTTACTAAGTCTTATAAATTTATATACATGAATTATATAAATTTTTATATACATAAATAAGTTTTTAATTAAATTTTATATATTTATATTCACTCGTTTTCTTAATTAATCCATTCAAATTCTATAAATATAATCTAACTTAATTAATTAAATCTAACTAACTATATCTATTTAGATTAAATAAATTCTTAATTAAATTTGAAATAATCAAATAAATCCTCTTAATTAAATAATTCTGAATTCTAATTAAATTATAATTAACCTAATAAATCTTCTTAATTAAATAAATCTCCTTAATTAAATAAGTGGTTTTGAACACTACAATACCCCTTGACAACCAATCTTGTCGTGTATCTATCAATAGTTCCACCTACATTAAGCTTCGCATTAAACACCCAACGACATCCTACAGTCTTCTTTACAACATGCTTGTCTACTACCTCCCATGTAATATTCCTTTGAAGAGTCTCCAATGTTGGGACTGAAATGTAGCTAGAGGGGGGGTGAATAGCTCGTCGCGCGCTTCGTGTTCTTCGATGCTTGTTTCTTTGATGGTGTGCAGCGGAAATACAAGAAACAAAACATACAATGCTAACACTTAAGGATTTACTTGGTATCCACCTCACAAGAGGTGACTAATCCAAGGATCCACACATGCACGCACCCTCTACAAATAAAACACTCCTTTAAGGTAACTACCGAAGGCGGAAAAGCCCTACAAGACTCTCAATACAAGAAGAAAGAAAAAAAGCAGTAAAGAACAAGCAAAAGCTTACAAGAAGTGCAATAAAAGCCCTAACCCTAACTTCTCTTCTTCGCCTCTTGACTTGGACAAATCTTCCAAGAATCTTCAAGATCTGGCGTGGAGAGCTCTGTGGAGAAGCTGAGGAGTCGCCTGTGAAGATCGGAGCTGTATACGTGAAGTTCTACCGAAGGAATCGAACGCCTGCAGCTAAATACGACGCCAACGGTCGGATCCCAATCGATTGGAACGCTCCCAATCGATCGGCGAGGCTTTGGATCGATCGTCTGATCGATCCAGAGCACCTTTGTGCTCTCTGGAATAGCCTAGATCGATCGGCCGATCGATCCAGGGCTTATTGCACGAAATCGCGCCTCCCAATCGATCGACTGATCGATCCAGATCTTGGTTTTTGCCCAAAACCAAGTCCAAAGCCCCCTAAACCAACATCCAGTCAACCATGACTTGTTGGTACATAAAACCTAGCATCCGGTCACCCTTGACCAGCTAGGACTCACTCACCATTTGGACTTTTCTCCTCTTGCCAAGTATCCGGTCAATCCCTTTGACCTACTTGGACTTTTCTTCCTCGTGCCAAGTATCCGGTCAATCCCTTTGACCTAGTTGGACTTTCACCAGATGTCTGATCAACCTTGACCCATCTGGATTTCCCCGTGCCTGGCTTCACTCACCAGGACTTCCCTTTTGCCTAGCTTCACTCACTAGGACTTCTCTTCTGCCTGGCTTCACTCACCAGGTCTTTCACCTAGCTTCACTCACTAGGATTTTCACCTGGCTTCACTCACCAGAATTTTTCTCTGCCTGACTTCACTCACCAGGACTTTCACCTAGCTTCACTCACTAGGATTTCCAGTCAAGTATCCGGTCAACCTTGACCTACTTGACTCTCCATCATAATCTCCACACATGAACAATTGCACCTGCAATCTCCATGTGTTGTCTACATGTATTGTCAAACATGTATTGTCAAACCATCAAAACATAAACATTAAGACTCGAGCTTGACCCAATTCAAGCTTAGTCAAACTAGGTCAACCTCGACCTAGGGAATATTGCACCAACAATCTCCCAACAATCTCTCCCTTTTTGATGTTTAATAATACCTTCTTTAAGTTAGGCTAATCCCATAGCCTAAACTTCCTTCATGCCACTAGGTAATGAAGGCATAAGTTAAACCCTTCATTCTCCTCCTAAGAGGGCAAACTCCCTCTTAGATAATGAAGTCCTAACTTAAACCCTACATTTCTCCCCCTATTGGCACACATCAAAATAAACTCTCCCCCTGAAGAGTTACTCAATGTTGTTCACAACTTCACTCGTTGTGATCAACCCGATAATGAAAGTCTCATACCTTTCATTTTCATCACATGCTCATCCTTGAGCATATTCCACTAAACAATGAAGATATCCACTCTCCATTGTACTCCAATGCCCAACCTTGAGCATTTTCCACTAAACAAGGAAGATATCCACTCTCCATTGTATTCCAATGCCCAACCTTGAGCATTTTCACTAAAGAAGGTAAAACCACCTTCCAAGGTTTATGAAAATAATTTTTCATGTCCTTAAAGAGTAACTCCCCCTAAAGACATGCACGTAACTTCTGTCATTGCACCAACAATGACTTGGAATCCCTAAACCTTTAGGAAACCCAAAATTAGAAGTTTTGAGGTTCAACAATTCAATATTGAAACCAAACCTCAACCTAAACTTCTACTTAGTCTTCCTTAACCAATCCGTCCTTGTTTTCATCATGAAAACTCCCCCTAATTGTATACAAATGTGTTTTGAGGGATTATGAATGGTTACCTAGACTAAAAATGGTCCAAAATGCTGAAATCAGGCTTTACCAGCCAAAATCAGCATTCCTAATCGATTGGAGTTGGGTCCCAATCGATTGAACATGCTTGAATCGATCCACTGATCGATTCAGGAGGACTGGATCGATCGGTGGATCGATCCAATAAGCTTCTGTTCGTGAGAAGCTTGCTCTCAATCGATCGCCCGATCGATTGAGACCCTTCAATCGATCGGGTGATCGATTGAAGCTCTGAAAAGGCTGAAATTCCATTTCAGTCAATTTCAGAAACCCCTAGAAAAATCTACAAAATTCCAAAAATCGTGAAACTTGTTGTAGACATTATTTAGGGTATATACTATCATGAAAAAATAGTTTTCTAAGAAAATACTTCATATTTTCAAAGATTGACATAAACTTGAAAACTTATAAAAACTTTAGTGTTTTCTTCAAGTTTGTGTTTAACTATTCAATGATGATTACTATCAAAAGATAGCCTTCACCAATGGTTTTCCAAAATAATTTTAAAACAATTTTCAAAAACCAATATCCCACCATGTTCCTTGGGATTAATGCACATGACTTGTACATTAGCTTTCCCAATGATGGGAAAATACATAACTATGTGTTTTGATGAACTTAAAACTCAAAAGAATGCACTAAATCAACATCTTGAGTTTTGTTCAACATCCTAACATCTCACTTGTATCTAATGTGCACTAAAACACATACAAGTCACCTTATGGGTCTTTGTAAGATGTAAAGTTTGGTTTTGCCCTAATCTAGGGATCATGCATATCTACCTAGGCATTTTGATGTTATGAACATCCACCAAGGATGTTATTTATTAATAAATATCATTTGTCCTTAAATTGCAAGGAATTAAAATAATGCATGATATGTTATGGCATACATCAAAAAGAAATAATTTTCAAAAAAAAATATCCTATAACTACATGATGTATGTATGACATAACATGGTATTTTTGTGGTTTTCATAATAAAATATGAATGCAAAAATAAATATGATGTCATGGCATATGATGGGCAAACAAAACATGGTAAGTTTTAGCATTAAAAGAAATACCTAGATTATCTATCTAAGTATCCTTAATCCTTAGCTAAATTAAAATTTAACCCTAGATTGCCCACTATATCTAAAAAAAAAATGCCAAAATTCAATTTTGACATTTCTTTTGATTTTCCTAATTTTGTGCCAATTTAAATTAAGTATATTCCTCAAAATTTGGCACAAATTACTCTCTCAAAGAGTAACCAATTAAAATAAGGCTTAGACTTACCTTTAACTTCCCAATAAAATGCCAACATCCCAACTTGGCATTTCTTTAGACTTGATTTCTTGTGCCAATTAAAGTTTATATCAAATTTCTCAACCTATGGCACATTTTACCCTTTCCAAGAGTAAACCATTAATCCTTATCATTTTCAAAGGTTAACAATAACCTCGAAAATGCTCTTGGAGTGCCAACTTCATGATGATTAGGTTAACTACCCTTCCAATTTGAGTTGACACTCTCTAACCCATCTAAGGGGTAGAGAAAATGCTCCTAGGAACCCAAAATCTATTGGTGCTCATTGGATGCTCTAAGTACTCACTAGGGATAACTTCCCTAGATACCTTCCTAGTGACCTTATTAGGCTTCTTAGAAGCCTTGATCACCTTTTCTAGGTCAACCCTAGGGATTTCTTCCCTTGTGACCTTTTCAGTGACTTTGTTAGACTTCTTAGAAGTCTTAGTCACTTTAGTTGCAAAAATACTCCTAGGGATAACTTCCCTTATACTTTTGACTTGACCCTTAGACCTAGACTCGGTTCCATAGCTATATGGAACCCTATGGTAAGAAATTACATCCTTCTTGGCCTTGGGTTTGTATCCCAAACCTCTATGGCCATTGGATGACCCTTGTTGTACTCTTAAACCTAGGTTTTGCTCATTTTGCCCTTTTAGGATATTTTTCATCCTTTTTAGGGTCTTTTCTAACTTATCAAGTCTTGACCTCAAGACTTGATTTTCTATCCTTAAGTCCTTAGCTTTAGGTTTTTCAATGAATTCATGAGCATTTTTATTTTTAGGCTTGTAACTAAAACTCTTAGTTTTCTTGCCTAGATTTTCATCTACCTTCCTAAACCTAGATGTAGTAGTTTTAGCATGTAGAGCCACATGTTTTTCTTTAAAGGTCTCATGCTTTTTATTCTTATGGTAAATAACATTAAAATGATAAAAATTAGAACTAGCATGCTTTTTACCATTATTCAAGGGAGTAGGCTCAATAAATGATACCTTTCTTTTTACCTTGGAGGCTCCCCCTTGAGTTGTGCTTCCTCCATGAGCCTTGACCGCTTTCTTCCCCTTGGGACATTGACTTCTATAATGTCCCTTTTGGTTGCACAAAAAGTACACAATGTGCTCCTTGCTCTTCTTTATTGAGGGAGTGGTCTCTTTGGGCTTCTCTTTGCCCTTTAGTGCCACTTGGCCCTTCTTCTTGGCCAATTTGGGGCACTTGCTCTTGTAGTGCTCATGTTCCCTACACTCAAAACATATAATATGATTTTTATTTTTAATTAAAATATTTATACCTTCATGTGTAGGGAAGGCATCTTCTCCTTTTGATCCGGAGGTAGAGGCTTCCTCTTGATCCGATAATGATGCTCCTCCAATAGATTTGACTCGACTTGTGGAAGTGGAAGCTTCTTCATCCTCTTCTTCTCTTGACCCGGATGTGGAGACTTCTCCTTCTTCTTGATCCGGTGTCATTGAAAGTTACTCCCCCTCAATCCTAGAGGCGGAGGCTTCTTCATCTTCGTCTTGTGTATGGAACAAGGAGTATGCCCTCTCCTTGCCCTCTTCATTGCATTCCTTTGAAGATGAGGCTTCTTGGACTTCTTCTTCTTCGGAAGTTGAGCATCTCTCAACTTCGGAGTCCTCTTGATTTTGATCCATCGAGTCACCCTCTTTGGATTCTTCGTGATTTGATACAGTGGAGGGGATCTCATGAATCTTAGCCAATTTGCTCCATAGTTCTTTGACATCCTTGAATCCCCCAACTTTCTCCAATATGTTGCTCGGCAATAGATTGACCAAAAGCTTGGTCACTTTGTCATTGGCCTCACATCTTTGGATTTGTTCTTGGCTCCATTTACTTTTCTTGAGAGGCTTGTCCTTGGAGTTTGTTGGAGCTTCAAATCCTTCCATGAGAGCAAACCATTGCTCTATCTCCATCATCAAGAAATTTTCGATCTTTGATTTCCAAAGATCGAAGTTTGTTGAAATAAATGATGGAGGCACCCTTGTATCGAATCCAAGCCCGTCTTGAATTCCATTTGAAGTTGAGCTTCTTGTGATGAAGTCTTCGACTTGTAGAATTGCTTCAACTTGTTCACCCTCTAGCTTGTTGACCCTTCCGGCGATGGTTCCGGTGAAGAGCGGCCTCGCTCTGATACCACTTGTTGGGACCGAAATGTAGCTAAAGGGGGGGTGAATAGCTCGTCGCGCGCTTCGTGTTCTTCGATGCTTGTTTCTTTGATGGTGTGCAACGGAAATACAAGAAACAAAAACATACAACGCTAACACTTAAGGATTTACTTGGTATCCACCTCACAAGATGTGACTAATCCAAGAATCCACACACGCATGCACCCTCCACTAATAAAACACTCCTTTACGGTAACTACCGAAGACGGAGAAACCCTACAAGACTCTCAATACAAGAAGAAAGAAAAAGGCAGTAAAGAACAAGCAAAAGCTTACAAGAAGTGCAATAAAAGCCCTAACCCTAACTTCTCTTCTTTGCCTCTTGACTTGGATAAAACTTCCAAGAATCTTCAAGATCTGGCGTGGAGAGCTCTGTGGAGAAGCTGAGGAGTCGCCTGTGAAGATCGGAGCTGTATACGTGAAGTTCTACCGAAGGAATCGAACGCCTGCAGCTAAATACGACGCCAACGGTTGGATCTCGATCGATTGGAACGCTCCCAATCGATCGGGGAGGCTTTGGATCGATCGTCCGATCGATCCACCTTTGTGCTCTCTGGAATAGCCTGGATCGATCGGCCGATCGATCCAGGGCTTATTGCACGAAATCGCGCCTCCCAATCGATCGACTGATCGATCCAGATCTTGGTTTTTGCCCAAAACCAAGTCCAAAGCCCCCTAGACCAACATCCAGTCAACCATGACTTGTTGGTACATAAAACCTAGCATCCGGTCACCCTTGACCAGCTAGGACTCACTCACCAAGTGTCTGGTCAATCCCTTTGACCCACTTGGACTTTTCTCCTCTTGCCAAGTATCCGGTCAATCCCTTTGACCCATTTGGACTTTTCTCCTCTTGCCAAGTATCCGGTCAATCCCTTTGACCTACTTGGACTTTTCTTCCTCATGCCAAGTATCCGGTCAATCCCTTTGACCTAGTTGAACTTTCACCAGATGTCTGATCAACCTTGACCCATCTGGATTTTCCCGTGTCTGGCTTCACTCACCAGGACTTCCCTTTTGCCTAGCTTCACTCACTAGGACTTCTCTTCTGCCTGGCTTCACTCACCAGGTCTTTCACCTAGCTTCACTCACTAGGATTTTCACCTGGCTTCACTCACCAGAATTTTTCTCTGCCTGACTTCACTCACCAGGACTTTCACCTAGCTTCACTCACTAGGATTTCCAGTCAAGTATCCGGTCAACCTTGACCTACTTGACTCTTCATCACAATCTCCACACATGAACAATTGCACCTGCAATCTCCATGTGTTGTCTACATGTATTGTCAAACATGTATTGTCGACATGTATTGTCAAACCATCAAAACATAAACATTAAAACTCGAGCTTGACCCAATTCAAGCTCAGTCAAACTAGGTCAACCTTGACCTGGGGAATATTGCACCAACAATCTCCCAGCATCCAATTCTTCATTCATCGTTGTTGTCCATTTTAGATCCTTTAATGTGTCCTGCATACTACTAGGAATAGATATAGTAGATAATTGATTAATAATAAGTGCATGTGACTTAAAAAGCCTATGGTGATATATAAAGTTAGGCTAGTTAGCTATAGGGTATTTAGCTCAGGCTTTGGTGTTTGGTTCATATTGCATTTTAAGAACTCCCTTAGTAACTCTTTGTGATTTCCTAAGTTCAACACTTTCTAACCTAGAAGACTTATTAGAGGTTAAAGGTACCTGAGGTGGATCATTCTGAGCAAGATCTTCAGTTGTTGATGTAGATGGGGGAATGCCATGAGTTTCAAATACATCCTGATCATTTGTTTCTATCTCATGAGAGAATTGATCATCAGGAACCAAGTGGTTGATTGTCTGCCCATTGGAAGTGTTTATCTCTCGAGATAAGTCATTCTTTGTTGTTATGGGAATAGTCTCAGCTATTGCAGGAACTTCAAATTATTCCTCAAAGTATTCCAATTCTTGAAAGACATTAATATTAACAATATGACGAGGATTCCCATCCCTACCGCCCTCCCCCTGAAGAGAAGACTAGGAAACTCCCCTTGAGTAATATAGCTCAGATTCATGGAAGAGACATTAAGAGAGATGTGCATTCTGTCAGTGAGTGGATCATAACATCTGTACCTTTTTTGGAACTATGTATAACCCACAAAAATACATTTCTTTGCACAGGGATCAAGCTTGCTTCGTTGTGGTTTCGTATGTGAACATAAGCAGTGTATCCAAACACTCAGGGCTCCAAATTAGGCATAGAAGAGATGGACAAAAGTGTATGAAGCTTTTGATGAGGATTCTTGAACTCAATTACTCGTAAGGGAGCATGGTTAATAACATATGCTACTGATTTCACTACTTCACCCAAATAGGATCGAGGTACATGTAGGACCGTTGGGCCGGCTAGAGGGGTTGGTAAATAACCTGTCAAAAAACAAACAACCCTTCCTCGAACGATTAAGCTAACACTTGTAAAATGAATTAAGCAGATAAATAAAAGAATAAAAGAAAAGACGAGGCACCAGATGTTTACTTGGTTACAACCGATGTGGTTGTTAATCCAAGGAAGATTAAGCTCAAAAACTCCTTCAGGCGGAGAAGCCTCTTACAGCGTTTAGGCACAGAAAATAGAAGCTTAACTACAACTAAAGCATACAAGTGTTTGGAAATAGAATGATCGTTATATTTGAAAAGCTTCTGGACCAAGGCTATATTTATAGCCTTGGTCGGGGCGCCTGGATGGGTTCCGGGCGCCCTGGGGGGGATAAAATTTATCCCCCAACGGTTGGATCGAGTCAAAGCTCGATCCTATGAAAAAGTCCCTTCCGGGCGCCCCGGATGGTTCCGGGCGCCCTGGATGGTTCCGGGCGCCCCGGACAGCTCCGGGCGCCCCAGATAGTTCCGGGCGCCCCGGAGCCAAAAGTCAACCCAGTTGACTTTTGGTCCGTGCTCTCTTCTCTGGTTCAGCTCGCCTCTGGTCCGGGTCTTTCTGCTCCGGCTCCGCTTGCTTGGGTGATCTCTGACATCCGGAATAGGGCTCACCCGAACCCATCTTCCGGTCTTCTTGAGCGTGCTTCCCTCCGGCTTCTCGTCCCTCGGAATTACCGTGTGTCCCTTCTCATCCACCAGCGTACTCATCCGCAGACTTCGTCCCTCGGTCGTACCTCGTGCCGACCTTCGCGCTAGCTGCGTCTCTTGCTCCCCGAGCAATCTTCCGCTCCGGCTTTCGTACCTCGGAACCACCGCGCGCACTTCCTTCTCGTCCGCCGGTGTACTCTTCCACAGCACCTCGTCCCTCGGACGCACAGCGTGCCGTCCTTCTCGCTAGCTGCGTCTTCCGCTCGAGTACCTGTGCTCCTAAGCTCCTGCACACTTAGACACAAGGTTAGAAACAACGCAGGACCTAACTTAACTTGTTGATCACATCAAAACAACCTTGGGGTTTCAACAATCTCCCCCTTTTTGGTGTGATCAACCCAAGTTAAGCTAGGGTCAACAATAGATATGAAATTAAACAGTTTATTGCAATAACATGCAACATGATAGAAAAAATTAAATTTCAAACATTCCAAATTTTAATTTTCAATTTTTTCTACCTCCCCCTAGACTTATACTTTCCTTTCTCCCCCTTTGATCACAATAAAAATGGGGTACAAACGAAATCTAAGGGTTGACATTTAAAAAAAATTTTGAAACTATATTTCAATAATTTTCAGGGAAATATTTCTAAGTCAAGACAAATTTCTAAGTCATTTGACATCAGGATTAAGAAGTTTCTAAACAAAAAGCTTTATGCAAGAAAATTTCAGAGAATTAATAACATAAAGAGAAATTTTCTATGCATTTATTTATTTATATATTTTATGTTTTAATCAGAAGGTTTAAATTTCCATTTTAATTTATCAGAAATTCTTAAGTCACACTTTTTCATATTTAAAGCAAAAAATATTAAATATGCAACAATTTGTATCATGTTAATTTCTATTATTTTTTGAATTTCAAGTTCACAAAAATATTTCGATAGCATAGATTCTAACTTGATAAAATTTTTCGACGCTATAAAAAATTCTTTCGACAATGTGCAAAATTCGTTTGAAAGAATATTTTGTAATTTGTAAGAATTTTTTAATAAAAATTCTAATTTGCAGGAATTTATTAATAATAGATTTCTTAATCCGAAACACTTTTTTGATGACTCATTTTCTGAATTGCAAAACTCTTTCAAGAAAGTAATTTGTAATTCGAAAAAATATTCGAAGAAAGTTTTTGACATCATTTCTAATTTGCATAATTCTTTTGAAAAAATATTTTGCAATTTACAAAAGTTTTTCGACAAAATTTCTAACTTGCAAAATTCTTTTAATAATAATTTGCAAGGCAAGTTTGACAATTGATTTTCTAATTCGAAAAATTCTTTCGATGATTCAATTTCTGATTCGAAAGACTCTTCAGGCAATTTTTCGATTGAATCATTTAATTGATCAGAGGTTCGAGTCCATACCTGACTTACCTTTTTGGTAATTGATTCTCCCCCTGTCGAGTTGCTTTTATCCGAAGATTCTCCCCCTTCATCACTCTCGGGATGTACTTGTCTCGGTAATTTCTTCCATCTCGAGCAGCTCGGTGTCCATCAAAGAGTCGGATTGGGCTTCAGTTGGTTCTTCAGAGTTTTAAGAACTTTTCCCAAAGTTCTTTTCTGTATTCGCCAACTCTATCGAAATCTTCATTTGGTATTGTTAGAATGTGAAACTCACGACTGCTTTGCCATTGACTCCACGCTTCTTGTTCGAGGCGTAGATCGAGTCTTTCTCCGTTCGTGTTCTTCGGTGCTTCATAACCTGTTTTCATTATTAGAGAAATACCAATATCAGAGTTAAGAAATACCGTCATTTGTTGCTTCCAAGAAGCAAGCTCCCCCTCGAATGCTGGTGGGTAGTCGCTAGCTCCGGCCATTGTTTTGTTGCTTCAGACGGCGGTTAGTCCTTCTGAGGCGTACTCAGCTCTTATACCACTTGTAGGACCGTTGGGCCGGCTAGAGGGGTTGGTAAATAACCTGTCAAAAAATAAACAACCCTTCCTCGAACGATTAAGCTAACACTTGTAAAATGAATTAAGCAGATAAATAAAAGCATAAAAGAAAAGACGAGGTACCAGATGTTTACTTGGTTACAACCGATGTGGTTGTTAATCCAAGAAAGATTAAGCTCAAAAACTCCTTCAGGCGGAGAAGCCTTTTACAGCGTTTAGGCACAGAAAACAGAAGCTTAACTACAACTAAAGCATACAAGTGTTTGGAAATAGAATGATCGTTATATTTGAAAAGCTTCTGGACCAAGGCTATATTTATAGCCTTGGTCGGGGCGCCTGGATGGGTTCCGGGCGCCCTGGGGGGGATAAAATTTATCCCCCAACGGTTGGATCGAGTCAAAGCTCGATCCTGTGAAAAAGTCCCTTCCGGGCGCCCCGGATGGTTCCGGGCGCCCCGGACGGCTCCGGGCGCCCCGGACAGCTCCGGGCGCCCCAGATAGTTCCGGGGGCCCCGGAGCCAAAAGTCAACCCAGTTGACTTTTTGTTCGTGCTCTCTTCTCTGGTTCAGCTCGCCTCTGGTCCGGGTCTTTCTGCTCCGACTCCGCTTGCTTGGGTGATCTCTGACATCCGGAATAGGGCTCACCCGAACCCATCTTCTGGTCTTCTCGAGCGTACTTCCCTCCGGCTTCTCGTCCCTCGGAATTACCGTGTGTCCCTTCTCGTCCACCAGCGTACTCATCCGCAGACTTCGTCCCTCGGTCGTACCCCGTGCCGACCTTCGCGCTAGCTGCGTCTCTTGCTCCCCGAGCAATCTTCCGCTCCGGCTTTCGTACCTCAGAACTGTTGGTGCAACCTTAGGTCAAGGTTGACCTGGTTGACCCAACTCGAGGTAACTTGACTCGAGTTGTATTTTGATGTTTGACTTGGGAAGATTGTCGGTGCAACCTTAGGTCAAGGTTGACCTAGTTGAGTTGCATGTTGATGTTTGACACTCGTGGAAGAGTTGTATTCTTGATATGGGACAAGAATAGATGTTTGGGAGATTGTAGGTGCAACCTTAGGTCAAGGTTGACCTGGTTGACCTGAAAAGTCCAAGTGTGGAGACTTGGCAACGGAAAAGTCCAAGCAGGGAGCTTGGCACGCGAAAAGTCCAAGTATGGAGACTTGGCACGGGAAAAGTCCAAGTATGGAGACTTGGCACTGGAAAAGTCCAAGTATGGAGACTTGGCACGGAGAAGTCCAAGCAGGGAGCTTGGCACGAGGAAAAGTCCTAACTGGGATGTTAGGCAATGGGAAAGCCCTAACTGGGATGTTAGGCAGTTGGAAAGTCCTGGTGAGTGAAGCCAGGCAGTGAGAAAGTCCTAACTGGGATGTTAGGCAGTTGGGAAATCCTGGTGAGTGAAGCCAGGTGGAAAGTCCTGGTGAGTGAAGCCGGGCAAGGGAAAATCCAGATGGATCAGGGATGATCGGACTTCTGGTGTTGGAAAGTCCAAGTAGGTCAAGGGAGTGATCGGATACTTGGCACGAAGAGGAAAATCCAGATGGATCAGGGATGATCGGACATCCGGTGTGGAAAAGTCTAAGTGGGTCAAAGGATTGACCGGACACTTAGCGGGAGTGCTAGCAGTCAAGGGAGTGATCGGATGCTAGGCATGATGTACCAACAGTCAAGGTTGACGGATGTTGGTGTGGAAGCCTTAGGTTTAGGGTCGAGAAGTTTGGATCGGATCGCATCGATCCAATGATATGGCTCATCCGATCGGCCCGTGACCGATCGGTGACCGATCAAGATGTTATCGATGTTATCTCGATCGGTCCGGTGACCGATCGGACTAAAAGCTCGTTTGTGTATCGATCGATCCGGTGACCGATCGAAACAGAGGCGAAAGTGATCGGTCCACCGATCAGATGTCCCGATCGGCGTGGACCGATCGAGACGCAGCATCGCGAGAAGGAAAGGAAGGGGATCGGTCTGTGAACCGATCGATCGGTCCACAGACCGATCAGAGACGATCCACCTCTTCCCTGATCGGTCTGCAGACCGATCAGAGTTCTAGCCGTTGCGACGCAACGGCTAGTTTCTTCGCTGTTTCTTCTTCGCAGGTATAAAGGGGCTGAGGGATTCTACAGGGTTTCTTCTTCTTCCTTCTGGAAGTACTCTTCTGCCTGAAGCTTCTGCTTCTTCTTCTTGCTGAGCTTTGTTGAGCTCGTTGGGTGCTAAAGCTTCGCGTGAGCTTCTTTCTGTTGCTGGTTTTCTAGCTAGGCTTGGATCCGAGAAGCTGTTGCTTCACCAGGGTTCCTGCTGACTTCAAGAAGGCAAGCAAGTGTTGTTTACATTTCTGTTCTTATTTTCTTGTTCCTATTTGTACTCCTATTGCTGTTGCAAAGATTGTGGTGAGGTTTCTCCACCCACAAGGAGTATCTATTAGCCGGGTTTCCGGGGACTCATCCACCGACGGATTGGTAGGCTTCGTCCACCTTACGGACACGCCGAGGAGTAGGAGTTCATCTCCGAACCTCGTTATATGGTTTGTCTTTCTTCTCCTGTTTTCTTTCTACTTTGTATTTCCGCTGCGCTAACCTAATCGTAGGAAGAAACGAGAAAGATTGGGGTCGGCTATTCACACCCCCCTCTCTAGCCGTACGAAGGATCCTAACAAGTGGTATCAGAGCAAGGTTGCTCTTCGACGGATCAACACCCGGGGGAGCACGGGCTAGAGATGGATCTCTATGGAGAAGACGTCACCATTCCACCCTTCTACGAATGCGGCGACTTCGCGTATTGGAAGGTAAGGATGAAGTACTTTCTTATGACTAACATAATGAATTGGTTTTGTGTACAAGAAGGTTTTACTCCTCCGGTGGATAAGGAAGGAAAACCTCTTGAGAAGAAGGAGTGGACGAAAGAACAAATTCACAAATCCGAAATCAACGAAGAGGTAACGAGAATAATTGAATTTTCATTGCCTACTAACATCTTGTGTAAGATAGGTTACAACAATGCCAAGGAATTATGGGATAACTTGGCCAAGTACCATGAGGAGAGCTCCACTTCAAGCCATGAAGAGGAGACAAGTGAGTCATCAAGTAGCTCACATCATGGAGGAGAGGAATTAGAAGTTGAGGGTTACTCAACATCTAAGGACGAAGAGGAGGAGAGTTCTTCTTCAAGTTCGGAGCAAGAAGAAGAAGCTTCTACCTCCGAAAGGGATGAAGAAGAGAGCTCGCATCCACCCTCGACCCTAGGTAACTCAAGCAATTTAAGCTCAATTAAATTACACATTATGTGCTTTGAGTGTAGGGAACATGGACATTACAAGAGTAAGTGTCCAAAGAGGGTAAGAAAGACTCCACCGGCGCCAAGGGTCAAGGAAGCCGGAGTCCCGAAACGCAAGGGCAAGGAGCACATCGTGTGCTTCCAATGCAAGCAAAGGGGACACTATAGGAGCCATTGTCCGAGGGGAAGGCAACCTCACAAGGGCAAGAGACCGAGCACATCGATAGGGGGAGCTAAGGCAAACTCTAAGGTTCATTTTTGCAATTCTAATAAAATGCATGCTAGGAATTTTATTGCACTTGTCGATAATTACAAGCATGATAACCCTAGGAATCAATACATGTGCTTAGGAGCTAAACATGTGAGTCTAGATAAGGATAATTCTAGAAAGGCTAACCCTAGGATCAACCCATCTAAGGCTAAGGATAACCTAGATAGGAATCCCAAATCAACTAGACATATGCCTAGGAATACCTCAAGGAAGAGTGATAAATCAAAAATTGAGGTATTAGAGAAGGAAAATCAAGTCTTGAGGTCAAGACTTGATACTTTGGAAAAGACTCTTAAAAATTTGGAGAAGTCATCTCTAGGCTCTAAGGGTCAAAAACCAATGTTCAAGGACAAGAAAGGTTTGGGTCACAAACCTAAGTCCCAAGTGGTCAAGCCCACTTACCATAATGTTCCATTCGATTATGGAACAAAAACTAGGGCTAGGAAGACCATCACCAAGGTCACAAGGGGAGTCACCCCTAGAGTTGATCTTGATGAGTCACAAATGACCAAGGCTTTAAAGCCTAAGAAGGTCATTAGGAGGGTTGCTAGGGAAGTTATCCCTAGTGAATATTTAGTGAACCCAATGAGCTCTAATAGGTATTGGGTTCCTAGGAGCATCTTCTCTACCCCATAAATGGGTTAGAGAGTGTCAACTCCAATTAGAAGGGTAGTTAACCCAACTTTGAGGAAATTGACACTCAAGGAGCATTTTCAAGGTTTTGATAACCTTTGAAAATGAAAAAGAATTATTATTTACTCCTTGAAGAGTAAATTGTGTCATATTTGAAAAATATCGATTTTAATCTTATTTGGCACAATTTAAGAAAACCTAGAGAAATACCATAATTGGGATTTTGATTTTCTCTTAGGGATATATGGGCAATCTAGGGTTAGATTTTAAGTTAGCTAAGGCTAAGGATACTTAGATAGGTAATCTAGGTATCTTATTTGTGTTAACTTACCATGGTTGTTTGCCATATGCCATGTCATGACATCATATTTAATTTATGATCATTTGAAATGTCATGATAATGCTTAGGTTATTATATGTCATGCTCTAGTTAAGTTTCATACTTTATGCCATGACATCATGACATTGGCACATGTTTTCCATTTATGATATCATTTATGCCATGTCATCATCTCTTGCATTAATAATCAATTGAATTGATTTAAGGATGAAAAACACATTTTGATATTGAGATCAAATTTGTGTTTAGAAAATGCATGAGACCTTAGTCTAAGATACCTAAACCCATATCTCACATCAAAATTGTCATGGATGTGTTTGATACACCTTAGATGTGTGTGAGATATTAGGATCATGAATTAGGATCAAGGTGCATAGTTCTTGTACCTAGATGAGCCTAACTCAAGAAATGGAGGATCATAGGGAAAGCTTGTGTACAAGTCATGTGCATCTAGCCCTAAGATTATGGTCCTAAATTCAAATGATTTTAAAAGCATTTTAAAATTGATTTGAAAAACCTTGATGAAGCTTTCCTAGTGATAGCATTCATCATTGAACATTGTGATACAAAGTTGAGTTAAAACTTGAACTATTTCAAAGTTTTTGAACTTTGTATCAAGATTGAAAAATGGAAGTTATTTTCATAGAAAACTATTTTTCCATGATTGTATATGTTATGAGGAGTGTATCCTCAAAGTTTCATAATTTTTGAAATTTTTTGGAATTGTTTATGGGTTTCTGAATTTCGGGTAAAGGAAATTCAGGAATTCTGATAAGGGAACTTGGATCGGTCACTGGACCGATCCAGAAAGGAGTGGATCGGTCACTGGACCGATCCAGGGAGGTGTGGATCGGTCCGGAGACCGATCCAGTAAGAGGCAGTGAGGCAGTCCGATCCCAGTGAATGTGGATCGATCTGGGGACCGATCCAATGGGATCCTGATCGGTCTGGTGACCGATCAGGGCGTGCCAGAAGCTGAATTTCGACTGTTGGTCTGAAATTTCAGCTGAAAATTGGGTTTTGTGGATTTTTAAAGGTTTGAAACTCTCCAAGACATTGTTGGTGCAATGGTCAAGGGGGAGTTGACCTTTAGGGGGAGTTTTATCTAATTGTCAAGGGGGAGTTGACTTTTAGGGGGAGTTTTTACTCCTTAAGACTTTTTGAGGATTAGTGATATGGGATTATCACTAAGTTGATTGTTGAGTTTAGTATCAAGGGGGAAATTAAGAGTTTCAATGAAAGGTATGGGACTTTCATTAGGAAGAAACTTTTGATCTTGATACTCTCCTTTTTCTTTTTGATGTGTGTCAAAAAGGGGAGAGTGTTCATTGGAGAATTATTGGAGAACCCAAGTTAGGTTATCGGGTTAACCTAAGCTAGGGGAAGAATGTCAAGGAATGTTTAAGGAAGAACATTGGAATTCCTTTTGATGTGTGTCAAAAAGGGGGAGAATTATTGGAGAACCCAAGTTAGGTTATCGGGTTAACCTAAGGGGAGAATGTCCAGAGAATGTTCAAGGAAAGAACATTGGACATTGGAAGATGGTTGGAAAACCTAAGTTAGGTTATCGGGTTAACCTAACTTGATTATGGGTTTTGTCAAACATCAAAAAGGGGGAGATTGTTGGTGCAACCTTAGGTCAAGGTTGACCTGGTTGACCCAACTCGAGGTAACTTGACTCGAGTTGTATTTTGATGTTTGACTTGGGAAGATTGTCGGTGCAACCTTAGGTCAAGGTTGACCTAGTTAAGTTGCATGTTGATGTTTGACACTCGTGGAAGAGTTGTATTCTTGATATGGGACAAGAATAGATGTTTGGGAGATTGTAGGTGCAACCTTAGGTCAAGGTTGACCTGGTTGACCTGAAAAGTCCAAGTGTGGAGACTTGGCAACGGAAAAGTCCAAGCAGGGAGCTTGGCACGCGAAAAGTCCAAGTATGGAGACTTGGCACGGGAAAAGTCCAAGTATGGAGACTTGGCACTGGAAAAGTCCAAGTATGGAGACTTGGTAACGGAAAAGTCCAAGCAGGGAGCTTGGCACGAGGAAAAGTCCTAACTGGGATGTTAGGCAATGGGAAAGCCCTAACTGGGATGTTAGGCAGTTGGAAAGTCCTGGTGAGTGAAGCCAGGCAGTGAGAAAGTCCTAACTGGGATGTTAGGCAGTGTGGAAATCCTGGTGAGTGAAGCCAGGTGGAAAGTCCTGGTGAGTGAAGCCGGGCAAGGGAAAATCCAGATGGATCAGGGATGATCGGACTTCTGGTGTTGGAAAGTCCAAGTAGGTCAAGGGAGTGATCGGATACTTGGCACGAAGAGGAAAATCCAGATGGATCAGGGATGATCGGACATCTGGTGTGGAAAAGTCTAAGTGGGTCAAAGGATTGACCGGACACTTAGCGGGGAGTGCTAGCAGGTCAAGGGAGTGACCGGATGCTAGGCATGATGTACCAACAGGTCAAGGTTGACCGGATGTTGGTGTGGAAGCCTTAGGTTTAAGGTTGAGAAGTTTGGATGCAGATCGATCCAATGATACATGGCTCATCGATCGGTGCGGTGACCGATCGCTGACCGATCAAGATGTTATCGATGAGTTATCTCGATCGGTCCGTGACCGATCGATATCGAAGTCTGTTGTTCTTGTCGATCGGTGACCGATCGAAGTAACAGAGGCGAAAGAGCAGCCGATCGGTCCACGCATCGATCAAAGATGTCCGATCGGCCTCGTGGACCGATCGAGACGAGCATCGCGAAGGGAAAGGAAGGGATCGGTGCGTGAACGATCCACCTCCTCTGATCGGTCCGCACCGATCGAGACGATCCATTCTTCCCCGATCGGGTCCGCGATCGAGTTCTAGCTGCATGCGGCCAGTTTCTTCATTGTTTCTTCTTCGCAGTATAAAGGGGTCGAGGGATCTGATGGTTTTCTTCTTCTTCCTTCGAAGACTCTTACGAAGCTTCTTCTTCTTGCTGAGCTTTGTTGAGCTCGTTGGGTGCTAAAGCTTCGCGTGAGCTTCTTTCTGTTGCTGGTTTTCTAGCTAGGCTTGGATCCGAGAAGCTGCTGCTTCACCAGGGTTCCTGCTGACTTCAAGAAGGCAAGCAAGTGTTGTTTACATTTCTGTTCTTGTTTTCTTGTTCCTATTTGTACTCCTATTGCTGTTGCAAAGATTGTGGTGAGGTTTCTCCACCCACAAGGAGTATCTATTAGCCGGGTTTCCGGGGACTCATCCACCGACTGATTGGTAGGCTTCGTCCACCTTACGGACACGCCGAGGAGTAGGAGTTCATCTCCGAACCTCGTTATATGGTTTGTATTTCTTCTCCTGTTTTCTTTCTACTTTGTATTTCCGCTGCGCTAACCTAATCGTAGGAAGAAACGAGAAAGATTGGGGTCGGCTATTCACACCCCCTCTCTAGCCGTACGAAGGATCCTAACAGGAACCACCGCGCGCACTTCCTTCTCGTCTGCCGGTGTACTCTTCCGCAGCACCTCGTCCCTCGGACGCACAGCGTGCCGTCCTTCTCGCTAGCTGCGTCTTCCGCTCGAGTACCTGTGCTCCTAAGCTCCTGCACACTTAGACACAAGGTTAGAAACAACGCAGGACCTAACTTAACTTGTTGATCACATCAAAACAACCTTGGGGTTTCAACAGTACATTTATACCAAACAGGGAAGCACGAACAACTTCTAACAACCACCTATTCTTTTGTTCTGCTAAACCATTCTATTGAGGGGTACCATAATTGGAGGTTTGATGACAAATTCCATTTGACCGACAAAACTCAATCATAAGGGTATTTACAAACTCTCCATCATTGTCAAATTGAAACACTCTGATGGATTGTTGGTACTGTGTCACCATCATCTTGTAAAAATTAGTAAATATTCCAAACACATCACTCTTACGTTTAAGTAATGGCACCCATGTTATGCGAGTGCAATTATCAATAAACGTTACATAATACCAAGCTCCAGAAAATGAAGGAATTTTTGCAGGACCCCAAACATCAGAGTGAATTTTCATAAAAGGAATAGAACATTTATTAATACTTAGTGAATATGAAATATGGTGGCTGATCCGGCAGTAAGAATGGGAGTCCCCATTTAGCAGAGTCAACGCCACGTGGAGGTCAAAAGGTAAAAGGCCAACCAGAAGCTTGGCCGAGCGGATAATGAAGGTGACGACCGGCTGAAGCTTCCGAGCGGAAGCAATACACCCCGGCGGGAAGTCGGGGTTCCGACGCTCATGATGAACAGTATAGTAGTGCCGAGCGGATGGCCCGCTCGGCCGAAGGTATAAAGTATCAACATTGCAAACAGTCCAGAGCACATGACCAGGAATACCCCGAACGGACGTATACCTTAGTCCGGTCGGACGTGATGGGACTGCCGAGCGACATGCCGCTCGGTGCGGAAACAGAAGGGCTAGAATGACAAGACAGAAGATTATGCTATCTCATCAGAAGATTATGCTGTCCCATCAGAGACGTGCTCGGACTGTAGCAGTAAGGGGTCAGGCAAGCTCCTCTTACAAGCCCATACTGGGTATGGGCTGAGGACACGTGTGTGCCTCGGTGTATGTGCATCAGCCTCCTCAGAGCTCTATATAAGAGCCCGCAGACTTCGCCGGAGGTATGAAAACTCTGATCTTCGGAGCTATTTCATCGTCTTCTTCTTGTCTGACTTGAGCGTCGGAGGGTCGTCGCCGGGGACCCCTCCCCGGCCCGACTTCTGTGCAGGTTCGTCGGAGGTCTGTGCAGCTGGTCGGAGATAGAGGAGAGCGCCACGTGCCCAGCGTCCGTCGATTCAGCGACTCGGACAGGATCAAATTGGCGCCGTCTGTGGGAACGCGCCTGTATCCGAGCGGAATAGATGGACGAGAGCCGCGCCGACCGGCTATAAATATCCGCGCCGACGAGCTCCGTCGTTAAAGATCGAGAGCCGCGCCGACCGGCTATAAATATCCGCGCCGACGAGCTCCGTCGTTAAAGATCGAGAGCCGCGCCGACCGGCTATAAATATCGGCGCCGACGAGCTCCGTCGTTAAAGATCGAGAGCCGCGCCGACCGGCTATAAATATCCGCGCCGACGAGCTCCGTCGTTAAAGATCAAGAGCCGCGCCGATCGGCTATAAATATCCGCGCCGACGAGCTCCGTCGTTAAAGATCGAGAGCCGCGCCGACCTGCTATAAATATCCGCGCCGACGAGGTCCGTCGTTAAAGATCGAGAGACGCGCCGACCGGCTATAAATATCCGCGCCGACGAGCTTCGTCGTTAAAGATCGAGAGCCGCGCCGACCGGCTATAAATATTCGCGTCGACGAGCTCCGTCGTTAAAGATCGAGAGCCGCGCCGACCGGCTATAAATATCCGCGCCGACGAGCTCCGTCGTTAAAGATCGAGAGCCGCGCCGACCGGCTATAAATATCCGCGCCGACGAACTCCGTCGTTAAAGATCGAGAGCCGCGCCGACCGGCTATAAATATCCGCGCCGTCGAGCTCCGACGTTAAATATCGAGAGACGAGCCGGCGTCTATAAACGTCCGAGCGGAAGGATAAGGCAACGTACGGCCGTTCGACTCGCTTATCAAAAATACTTCGACAGAAATCCCCTTTCGAGCACAAGAAAGGAGGGACGATGGCGTTGACGGAGGTCGTAATTACCGCCTCATCGGCCGTGCGGATAATGATTTCCTGGAAGAGCCGTTCGGCGAAACAATAGTCCAGTCAGTCGGACTAATCGCCTCCTTCGACAAGACTTGAAGGGGAGGCAAGTGATCCGGCAATAAGAATGGGAGTCCCCATTTAGCAGAGTCAACGCCACGTGGAGGTCGAAAGGTAAAAGGCCAACCAGAAGCTTGGCCGAGCGGATAATGAAGGTGACGACCGGCTGAAGCTTCCGAGCGGAAGCAATACACCCCGGCGGGAAGTCGGGGTTCCGACGCTCATGATGAACAGTATAGTAGTGCCGAGCGGATGGCCCGCTCGGCCGAAGGTATAAAGTATCAACATTGCAAACAGTCCAGAGCACATGACCAGGAATACCCCGAACGGACGTATACCTTAGTCCGGTCGGACGTGATGGGACTGCCGAGCGGCATGCCGCTCAGTGCGGAAACAGAAGGGCTAGAATGACAAGACAGAAGATTATGCTATCTCATCAGAAGATTATGTTGTCCCATCAGAGACGTGCTCGGACTGTAGCAGTAAGGGGTCAGGCAAGCTCCTCTGACAAGCCCATACTGGGTATGGGCTGAGGACACGTGTGTGCCTCGGTGTATGTGCATCAGCCTCCTCAGAGCTCTATATAAGAGCCCGCAGACTTCGCCGGAGGTATGAAAACTTTGATCTTCGGAGCTATTTCATCGTCTTCTTCTTGTCTGACTTGAGCGTCGGAGGGTCGTCGCCGGGGACCCCTCCCCGGCCCGACTTCTGTGCAGGTTCGCCGGAGGTCTGTGCAGCTGGTCGGAGATAGAGGAGAGCGCCACGTGCCCAGCGTCCGTTGATTCAGCGACTCGGACAGGATCAGTGGCTTTTGGCAAGTTCACAAATGTCATAATGAAATTTTGAATTATTAACAACCAAAAACAAATGAGGCTGTAACTTCTTAAGATAGCTAAAGGACAGATGTCCTAAATGATGATGTCATAACCACATCACTTCCTTTGCATTATCGACCCTTATGACCTTATTAGCTTATCCCAAAAGATGCTTGCAGTTCTCTCCGGTCTATGTTAAAGTAGTACAATTTCCCCCTTCTAACACCATAACCAAGAATCGAATGTCTTGAAACACATAGAAAGATGGATAAAATGTTATAATACATGCAAATTTTAGAATAATTTGACAAACATATAATGGGTTATAAAATAGTGATGGAACAACTAAGACGGATTCAAGAGTTAGGGTATCAGATAACATAATAGAACCTTCTGCGCTAACCAGAGTTGGAGTACAATCAGCAATAGAGACAAAATTTTGAGGGGAAGCTCTAAGATTTTTCACAATGTTAGGGTCATTTGTTATATGATTAGATGCACCTGAATCAATTATCTATGTACTATTCGAAATAATTGTATCATTCATACATGATTGTGCTATATTAGCGGAAGCACTATCAAGATGTTCATTCTCAGCCGTAGCAATGGCCACCTTGCTTATATTCTTCGTGGCTTCTCGGTGAAGTTCCACCAATCAGGATAAGTACTAATCACTTCGTAACATCTCTCCTTGCTATGACTTAATTCTCCACAAACATTACACTTCTTATTGCATATGGATTTGATTTACCTGTAGGACAACGAGAAGGAGCAACTTCTCTTCTCTGAACAGCCAGAACAGAGGATTCAGTAAATACGAATGTCCTATAACTTGTTTCTCATATTGCACTTTTCGGATGTAACCATAACTTTGCTCCAAGGAGAATTTAGGTTCCTTGCGTAGGATCTTTCCACACACCTGATCATATTCTGAATCTAGTCTACTCAAAAACATATGAACACGCAATCGAGACATCATTGAAGTCTCATGGACTACAGTTGCAATATCATTATTTTGAGAGATCACCCTTTGATCGATCTCCTGGAACATGGTCACCAATTCATTGTATTAGGTAGGAATAGCCGAATAGGTCGACCATTCTGCTTTGCTTTGCTTCAAAGCACTTGTTCAATTCAAAGATTCGAGTTTCGTCAAAATTATCATACAAAATTTTTTCCACAGTTTTCCAAATATCTTTTACAATAGGACGACGAGTATATCAGTTCATAAGAGAGGTCTCCATGGAATGGATAAGCCAGTTTTTTCTATTTTCATTATCCGTGATCCAAACTTCATATCCTAGAGAATTTATATGGAGTTCAGATTTTACGCCAATTAAATAATCAATTTTTATTCGTGCTCCGATGTGTTTCCGCATTAGGGAAGCCCATATTATTTCGATGGCTAAGTCTAGTGACTGATTCTTAATTCTATCATAATTTTAGTAACTAAATATTTAATTTTATCAACAACATCATATATCCAATACTAATTGGCTGCTAATTAAATTTAACGACCGATTAGTTTTTGTTGTGGATTCTTATGAGACTCGTATGATAATTTATCATGTCGAAGCATTGCTTCTTTTTTTTTTTGGAACAGTAGCATTGAATCATTCTATTGCTTTCTCTTCCTCCTCCCTTCGTTATTTTCCTTTCCATTCTCATTCATTCTCACTGAATAAACTGAGAAAAAGGAAAAATTTAGGAGACAACGAAAAGAAGACAATGAATTACCGTGGTCCTTCAATATCGTGATCACATCATTTTCCTCGACAACTTTGTATCTAACAAGATGATAAACAAAGAAAGGTACCGAGCTGCAAGGAACGCTACTAATGAAGCGAGCATCTTAGCCACGCTGTAGGTTGGATAACCGGCAATTAATATGTTGTCATTCACTCATTCAGATTTTCTAGGATTCTCTAGAGAATTTCCCAACAAATCTAACAAAAATTTAGTTCCGTTTGTCTTTTTCAAATTGGTCACTTTCTCCATCATAAATAAGATTTTCACAGCCACGCGGCTGGCTGCTGCTGCTGCTGCTGTGGTCACTGACCACCCATTAATGGTTTGTCCCTGCGCCATGTCTCACTCGACTGTACCCACCTACAGAAATCCAATTGACATTTGACAATTCATGCTCGCTGCCATTATTTTACAATGTTTGCTCGCTCGAGAAACAACCTCCTGCGCTTGTACAGCACGCTCGACATGCATGGTGGCCTGTAAAGGTGAAATCTGCGAAGACATGGAAGACGATGTTTTTTCCTTTCTCTAAACACTCACACACAAAAAAAAAGTATTGAGATCCCAGCAATCTTCCTCATCGACAACGTACTTGCACTTGGTGGTTCCAGAACAAGCAAAAGCCTGCAGGGGTACCTTCTTCTCCTCCTCCTGCCTGACTGCCTGCCTTACCCCAAATGTGATCGGTACAAGAAACAACCTCAAAATTTTTAGATGCTAAAGCTTGTTCCTTCCCCTTCTTCTTCAGCAAAGTATTTCGAGAATCAATGTCTTGTTCCCATGTCCAACCCTAAAATCTAAAGTGCAATGGCAATATCATTACAGTATGTCTCTGTTTCTCTTCCTTCCCTCATACACCTTTTCCCTCAGTCACTGTGTCAGCTGCACTGCCCTTGCGCTGCACACTATTCTAAAATGGCAGCTGTCAGCTTTAAGTCGTGCACAATTGTTCGAGCAGCCTTCTATTTTTGTTTTATTGCGATTCCGTCCTCGCGCTCTTCTTTAATTACTATGCAACCCACCACCGGCCTTCCCCCCATTCGTTCGTTCTGCAATGGTTGGGCTGTAGGCTCGCTGCCTCTTTGTTCCGGCGGAGATGAGTTCCGGCTCGATCGGACCCTCCGGTGGCTGCGCCAGCGAGGACGACTCGCTTCACGGGCTCATGTTCGGGAAAAAGATCTACTTTGAGGACGGAGCTGGCGGCGGCGGCGACAATAAGGTGCCGCCGGCGAGAAGGGCGAGGGGGGTGGCGCTGGGAGGGGGAGGGCAGCAGCAGGCGCCGCCGCCGAGGTGCCAAGTCGAGGGGTGCGAGGCGGATCTGAGCGGGTTGAAGGCCTACTACTGCCGGCACAAGGTGTGCGGGATGCATTCCAAGGCGCCTAAGGTCATCGTCGGCGGCATCGAGCAGAGGTTCTGTCAGCAGTGCAGCAGGTCTCGTGCTCTTCTTCAATTCTCATTTCTACTTAGCTCGTCTCTCTCCTCGGCGACGGACACTCGGCAAAAACCCTAGAAACAAAAACCTTTCGTGTTTATGCTCACTTCTTGATTCTGATTTCGATTCCATTGATTTGGTCAAGGAAAAAACAATATTCTTTCGTGCTTTCTGTTTAGTTGGGGGGTTTGTAGGATTACCTCTCCTTGTTGGATTTTGCTTTCTTGCGATGGCGGTGAATTCCCACACAATATACGTTTCTTCACTGCTCCGACTGCTGCCTTCCGTAAAAGTTTTTAAGGGAGATTCTGCTCCTCTTTCTCTCTAAAAAAAATAATAAATTTGTACAAAGTAAGAATTTTTTTTCTCATCTCAGCCTTGTCATCCACACTTCACTGATGAACTGCATTCAATATTCTGCATGTTAGATAGGAGTGTTTCTCAAGCTACACTAATATTGTGGCAACTCGAGCTTGTTTAGAAACAATTAAGCTACGAACATAAAAGTTGTTTAGAAACAACTTGATATCTTTACTAATTACTACCCCTTTTGATGCCAGTATTTTGGTTGTCAAAATGTCTTTGTGGATAAATGTGAACCATCTTAAGTTAATCTAATGTCATCTAGTTTTGGGTGTGTGGTTTGTTTGAAGATGTTTACTCCGATCATAGTTCTTAATCAGCAGTAGAATTGTTTTGAAATGTTATATTTGTTGAAATGTTATATCCAACGATTGCTGCAAGGTTCTATTTAATTGAATTTGTGAGGATCATCATTCATCAGGTGAAATATTTTAATTGTCGTGTTGTATCAACACATGTAGAGTAAAAAATCAGTTTGCCACAATACGTTCACAGGTTTCACCAGTTAACTGAGTTCGACCAAGGCAAACGCAGTTGCCGCAGACGTCTGGCAGGGCACAATGAACGCCGGAGGAAGCCGCCCACCGGCCCATTCACTTCGCGCTACGGCCAGTTTCCTCGATCCTTCGATGGTAAGCATCATCATGTCTGCTATATTATTCATTGACACATTGCTGTGAATTGATGCTGCCTTTGCAATTTGAAACAGAACCCGGCAGATTCAGAAGCTTTCTAATGGACTTCAGTTACCCGAAGAATGGAAGAGATATTTGCTCTGGTAATCTGGTGACTAGCAACCAGTGGCACCAAGTGGTAGATGCTCCATCGAGTGGGATTGCACCGATGCTCGAAGCCCATCCATACTTGCAAGGCTCTCCGGGCCACCAGATTCTATTATCTTCGCCGGAACTTCAACCGGCCGGTGACTGTCTTGCAGGAGCTTTGGACGGCAGCTGTGCTCTCTCTCTTCTGTCATCGACGACTCAGCCAAGGGGCAGTAACACTAGCAAAAGCCAAGTTCCATCCAGCAGCTTCAATCCCTTTGCTTCCAACAGTTACATGGCCAACACCTGGGGCTTCAGGGATCCCGGAAGCCGGAGCCACTCCTCCCATGAAACTGAGCCCGGGACTGGAAATTTTTCAGGCGAGCTCGAGCTAGCACTGCAGGGAAGTCGGCAGTACCTCGATCATAACGGTTACAGTCACTCCGATCATATGATCCACCACCGGTCTTTGTAGACCATATGAATTTCCTTTCTCTTAGTGCTGTTGACTTGTCAGTTGGATTCTACTGCCGCCAGTCATGAACTCCATTTTCTTCATGACAATTTTGTGATCTTGGCTTCGTTATCTATTGCAATATTGAAGCTCTATGCATTTGGTTTGTGATTCAGTTGGTTTTAGTTGTTCCTCTTCGTAGAAAACCTTGATTCTATTTGCCTAGTCAGATTTGGCTAAAAAAACACACAGCAACTGCTGTCATAAATCAAAGACATTCTCACTATTCATTCTATTTGCCAACCAAGCAAAAATTTTCGAATTTTCTTCAAAGAAAACTGCTGTGATAATTCAAAGACAATTCATTGCACTTGAATAGTGTTGGCAGGTGACAGAGCAGTCAGACTTTGGCCCCCTCAAGCTTACACATGTCCCAGATGCGGCCACATGCCATGTGATGCATTGCCATCGAATTGATGCTTCCCTCAGAGTCTGAATATTACAATTTACTAAATATTTTGAAATCCATCCGTCAATCGATTTCGAACAACTGGCTCGGTAGCTCCTGCCGACGCATCTGTAAAAGGCCTGGCAGAGTGCATTTGTTTGGCCTTCGGAATCAAGATTCTCGCTGGCAGAAGATCAAGACAGTACCGAAAGGGGTGCTAAGACAGACAGACCTGTGTCAGAAAACAAACAGACAGCACTGTACTGCTAAAGAAATTTTTGACAAAACAGACCAAGCACGATTAAAAAATTGTCCTTTGATAAAAATCAATAAATCAAACCTTCGGTATATTTTTGAATTTCAAAATATAATTAATTATTTTCCTTAATTAAAACCAATACTATTATATTAAAATATTCTAATCAAAATTATTTAAATTCCAATTACAATATTATAGTAACGGTTAAGTATCTGTTAAAAAAATTTAAAATAATTTTAATAAAATTTATATAATTTTGATAAGTTGATAAAAAAATATGTTAATATAATAATATTTTACATATAATAATTGTAATTAAAATAAAATATCATAAATAGGCTGTCAAAAGTTGCTCGAGCCCATCACTTTGAACAAAGTTAGATGCATGAAACTTGTGACTTACATGAAGATGAACGTGAACATATCTTCAAAAGCGGGACAACCAACCGCGAAGAATGAATGGGCATGTGCATTTGTTTCCTACAGGTTGCCATATCAATCCAGTGGATGATGCTTCAGCACTTTGAAGACTTCGACATAGCAGAGGTGCAGGCAAAAAAAAAAAAAACTCAAGGTCTGGCGCTCAGTGTTCTTCCTCTGTTAATCCAGGACAATTGATCGCCAATGCCTCTGCAGACTCATACTGCAACGACGAACATTAGAAGATGATGTTTAAGTTGCACTTTGGTCAGTTGTAAGAAAAGTGTATCCAAGTGTTTCAGCAAGCATCGTAGTGACATTTCTCATTTCTCATTTCTCATTTCTCAAGGTGGATTTCAGATTCTTGTTTATCTCAATTTATCAATTGTAGATTGTAGAATTATACTAAGTTGATCCAGACGGTTAAACATTAATTCTTAAATGTTTATGAAGAAACGAGAGGATCTTTATGTACTGAGATTGATGATCCTTAAATTACAGGCCATGCATCTGGTTTTAATATTTCTATTTTCTTAGACCTTGTGATGACAAAGTTAATATTTAGGAAACACAATCCAAGCCATATTTGTTCCACCTATTTAGAATGCATTACAGAAGTTGGATTTAATAATATAACCTAAGCACACTTGACGTAGATCAAGTACAAGGGAGGACTATGAAAAATAGGAAATTATGTCTAAAATGAAACTAATCTTAAAATTTTCATAGCAGGCCGTAAACTTAAGCCTGGATATCTAGTGGAAATTCTATGGGTTTCAGGTGCAAGGACAAATTTGAGTGAAACGAAGGAGCAATTTGCTGAATCCATAGCATGCACATATTCGAAAAACAAGAAATCATATTAGCTCCAATTTCTGCACTGACCTGGCATCCACAGTAGAGGCAGTAATGGTGCTCGTCTCTAAGCTTTGTTAGAATATCATACAGGTGCTGCAAGGAAAAAGAATCAACTAGTCAACACAGGTTAATTGGTTAGGCTAGTCAATACAACAAGAGTAGAAACAGTTTGAAAAGTTAAATAAACAGTGAAGCTAATTAAAATATTTCCCAATGCCAGGACAAAAACATCAAATGTTACCTCCTTTTTTTCCTTAATAATAATAATTCTTATATGCTCTTAGCGTGCAGTTATATTGTATTAAGTAAATAAATCACTTTTATTGTACATTCCATAACATAAAGGGATAAAGAAAAAGACCTATTTTCGGTTTAAACTTGCTTGTTCTATCCCCAACTCACAACTAATTTTTTAACATTCCTACATCTAAGGGAATAATTCCAATTACATGATAAATCCAAATGACTCATACCAACACCAACTGCTTCATGCTGGACCCAACTCAAAATCTGCCATGATGCAGCACCCACTCTTACATGCATAAATGATCACATTAATGATATTCATACCTTGTGGCTTATGGTGCAATATTCAACATGCACTACACAACACAACACAACACAACAACCAAGCCTTTTCCCACTAGGTGGGGTCAGTTGTATGAATCCTTTTACGCCATTGAGCCCTATCTCCTATTATATCATCATCCATATTTAAATAAATTTTATCTTGTTTTATTGTTGCTAATCAAGTCTTTTTTGGTCGTCCTCTTCCTCGTTTGATATGCATGTTTATCATAGTTTCACATCGCCTAACTGGAGCATTTATTGGTCGTCTAAGTACATATCCATACCATCTTAAACGCGTCTCTTGGAGTTTGTCCTCAATAGATGCAACTCCGACTTTCTCTCTAATGCTCTCATTCCTTATTTTGTCCATCTTCGTATGTCCACACATCCACTTTAACATTCTCATCTCTACAACTCTCATCTTATGCTCATGTGCTCGAGTCATAGATTCAACATGCACTACAATTAGGAAAAAATAGGAGAAATTTTGACAAAAGAGTATGCCTTAGCCTCTTACACTTAGAGAATTAGGACAACCGTAGAAAAGGTAATCTAACTTACTCCACCTATGTTTTAGTCAACTAGCCCTTCAGTGACAATGTTAACTATGGAGTCACCTTGATCAAATAAGAGTCACTTACAGTTTGTCTATTACATTACTAGAAGCACCCACAATGTAATTATGATCAATATGACCAGTCATATACAATTTATCAATAAATAGAACTTTTCCATCACTACATTATCTAAAGTTTGTTATGAATCTGAGGAATTCATGAAGTCTCAAGGATTTTACAGAGCTCATATCAACTTCTCAAGTGTCCCTTAATCATGTACAAAAACTCTGCAGAATTGATCTTAATACAAAAAAAAAATGCACTAAGAAAGGTCAGAACTTTTACCTCTTCTGTGATCACTTCTTCCTCTTCCTCCTCTTCAGGCTTCTCTTCATTCTCATTATCCTTTGGGGGCTCAACCACCTCCCTCTTCTCCAACTGTGCCAAAGCAGCCTCTCCTTTCCTGTAATCCCAAACAACCCTCCTGCTCCTCCACTGCGTTTTCTGCCTCGTTCCAAATTCCGCCATCATATCCTCTTCCCTCCTCCGCTTCCCCTCAACCTCCGCCCTCTCCTTCCTCGCGGCATCCTCCTCCACTCCAATTCCCGCTCTGGACCGCCGAATTTGGAGTCCCACCGGCTCCGCCATCCCGCCACCGTCCTTCCCAAGCGCCGACCCGGGCTTGTATCCCATCATCTTCAACATCCTGAACCCCACGTTGGAGTCTGGAATCGCCTCCTCCAGGCTCGCCCTCGTGCGCTCGTCCTCCTCCCGCTGCTTCCTCTCCCTCTCGAGCCGCCGCTGCTCCTGCCAGCTACGTCCCTTCGGCAACTTGGACTTCGGATTCGGAGCCGGAGGGTTATTCTTTACTTTCTCTCTCAATTTCTACGTGAAACGGAAGCCGGCGACAAAAATTAGGGTTAAAGACAGTTTTTCCCCCAAACAAGAAAGTGTAGGGATTGAAACAAGGGATTGATTAAAGCTTGACCTTGTTGGGATCGACGTCTAGGTCGGGAGGGAGGAAGAGGGAGAGGTCGCCCATGTAATCATCGTCTTCGCCGTCGTCTCCGTGCCGACCAGCCATCATCTCTGAGAGGCGAGTGAAAGGAACAGAGGAAGGTATGAATCCTGATGGCTGCTCCATTGCCCATTGATATAGGCTTCTTCCGTGGGCCTTCTTCTCCAAAAAACAAAGCATGGGCTTTAATGAAAAATACACAGAGGCTTTATTTTTAGCTTAATAAACTGCTTCTTATTTTCTTTATTATTTTAAAATTGGCATTGTTGCAATAGATTGAGTTCGGATCCAATTTCATATCCTCATCTCTATATATAGCCATTAAATTTAAGATACCCATCCCCGAGCTATGGTACTATGACATAATATTTAGATTGACATCTAAGTACCTACAATTTAATCTTAATAATGATATATTTATAGAAATTTTGCTTTTAAACAGATGTACAACTAAAATATGCTAGTAAAATAATTTACATGCTGTCTTCTCTCATGCATGCAAAGTGGACTCTTCTTTCTCCTACATGCAAAAATAGTCCTGGTTTGCGAAAAATAAGATTATTTTGGTGCTAGTTTGTGAAAAATAATACCACAACGGTGTTGATTTGTGAAAAAGAGCACTTGGTTTGCACAAACCAACACTACAATGATACTATTTTTTTTTTGTAAACCAGCTTAACGATGGTGCTTCTTTTTTTTAAACCAGAATAACTTCACAAACTAACTCCATAATTGTGTTGTTATGTTTAAGGAAAAAAATTTAAGGAAAAGTTTAAGGATAAACACATAAAGTTATGACATATCATTTCACTTTTTGTGGACCCATCACTTTATGTGTTTATTCTTGAGTTTTTTCTTAGATTTTTTTCCTTGAGCATATCATTTTTCTTTCGCAAATTAATACCATAGTGGTAGTTTCTTTTTCCCGTAAACCAACACCATTTTATATACAGGAGAGAAAAGAATTTACATCACTTTGCATCTAGGAGAGAGAAGAAAAAAAATGATAATTCTAGTTAATTTCATTAATTATCCCTGGATGATTAGCTCGGTCCCACGAAAGTTTCCCACCGGTCATCAGGATAAATCGGAAAGAGCACGCATCGGTCAGTCCAGAAGTCCAACATCCTTTGGTTACGCCCCCCATTTGGAGGAAAAATTCCTACAAATACGCCATAACTGGAGTTAGAACTGCGGATGTCTGGGTGACAATCTGAATGTCCTATCGCGGTACTATACCCCCCAGGACCCAAGAGAGAGAATAAAACATCCATACGAGAGAGATTAAAAAAATTATTTTTGAACGTGAGTCCTCCTCCATTCAGGTAATATATTGGATCCTTCATCGAATTTGAATGACATTATCATCCCTAGTTTACACTGATGATGATCTCTCTAGTCCAATAAAAAATTTTTATCTATCATCCACTCATAGATCAAGGGTGTATTAAAAAAAAGTATGAATCAATTCATCATGCTAAGATTTGATCCTCACGTAGTTGGGGAAATTAAAAGGACGCTGTACCATTGTTTTGGGGCTTAATAGACGATTTGTCCAATTTCACCCAAACTTTCATTAATACAAAACCACCCCTTTAATTTTTTTTTTAACTTTAAAAATGTCTCCTTCAACAATTAAAGTGACAATTAAAAGGAATAATGATAGTAAAATAGAAAGTTGACATATTAAATCTTAAAAGGTCTTTTGAAAATTCTGGTGAAACAAAAAAATTATAATTTATCAATTTTACAAATCCAATATAATTTTTAAAGCTCAAGATTTATCAACTTACTTTTTATTATTGAGATTTTAAAAACATTGCTATGCTTTCCTAAATATCCATAAAGTTTAAAAAAAATATATTTTGATAATTTTTTATTAGTTAAGATAAAATAATAAATTTGTAACAGAATTGGGTTAGAATTTCGGGTTTAGGACAGGAGGATTGAAGCCTCATGTTGTGTACCATCAATTCGTATGCCATCACGCCCAGGGGCGGATCGAGAGGGGGGGCAGCATCGGCGGTCGCCCCCCCTTACCGGTAATGGAACCCCTAATAGTATGGGATTCTACCGGTGGAGATAGAAATATTGTCCTTTGTTCAACGTAAAAATCATCCCTCTATGTTTGAATTTCTGGATCTGCCACTGATCACGCCACACACAAATAAATTATGAAGATTCATCCATGTCTTTTGCTATTTTTAGCAAGAAAAACATGTCTGCCGCACTTATTTCAGCCATCTGAGGCATACTTTAGGCCATTTATGGCAATGTTATCAAACTTGTAATATTTTTCTTCCAGTTAATTACTGATAGATTACATTCAACAAACACAAACATATATTGTGGCCAACTGTGTCACTATATATCTATGGATTGGCTACTATAAACCTATAATCTTCACTGTTTTTTATTTGATCATCTAATTAAATTTTTTCCTTTTTCATCAGTAATGCTTCTGCCTGCTAGCTGAACAGCTGCAGCTGGATCGGTTCTCTGACAACGCCTGCAAATGAAATTCCTAGCTAAGAACTGAGAAGATGAAATGTCAAATTTTACAGAATCTCTCCACACCTTGACTTGTTTTTGCAGATCTTTGATGTAGTCTACGGCCAAATCTAGCATATCTGCAGTATTGGTTTGCTGTGGAAGTTGAAGCACCAGTTAGAAAGATGAGATTAGAGGTACATATATGTTCTTGATCGATTGTTACCTTGTCCATGTTAGGGACCAACTCCTGGAGCCTCTTCATCCTCTCACTGATGCGAGTCCTCCTCACCTGAACATTTCATAAACAAATCGCCCATGAAGGATTTTATCAGGTTATGATCAGTAAAAGCTCAGACTGTGTATTTGTTAAGTGTTACCCTCTCGGCGATGCTCCGGGGATGTGTGGCGCAGCCCCTTTTGGCTCTGATCTTGCAAGGGACCGCATCGTGCAACTGTAAGAACTTCTCGATGGTGGTCATCGCCGGCGAGTTGTTGGGCGAGTGGAACTGTGGCATGGGATTGATTCATCACACAGTTAAGAAAAGTTTGTTGATATACAATGTCTGAGATGAAGGCAATTAAGCGATCACCTTGGATTCCAGTGAAGTGAAGCTGGTGTTGTTGTTTAAGAGGGGGAAGGAGTCATCCCAGGAAGCCGCCGGAAAGCCAGAGGCGGAAATAGTCCGGCTGCCGGAGTTGCCACCGGAATGTTTGTAGTTGTTGTCGGAAAGCTGTGAGGTGACTGAGCTTTGCCTTGAATCCATCATGAAGCCACCCATTCCTTTTATAATTCCGTAATCTGCGGAAGGAATTGAATGGTCAGAACAGCAGAAACTAAATTAAATTAGAGATTAAACTGGGAATTGTACCGTCGGGGGAGCTGCTTTGCCGACTGAGATTGGCGGAGCTGTTCTTGTTTTGTTCGGCATCCAATAGCTGGTGCTGGTGAGTGATCATGTTCTTTTGAGCAAATGAGGGGAATCCTCTGGCCTGCTGCTGCCCGTTGACTTCCTGCAGTGACGGCGGCGGGGGAGGGAAAAGGGAGCCGAGGTGGCAGGAGGTGGCGCCGCCGCATCTGGAGTCCTCGTCGGGCCCCAAGAACCGAGCAAACAGGGTCTCGGTCTCGGTGTCGAGCTTGTTGGGGAGGGGCGATATTGGCCCCGACCGGTAGCGGAGAAGGCTGGAGCTCATCTGGTGGCGGCGGTGGAGTTGACCGGACTCCGGGTGTTCCAAGCGTTGACCTCCGAAAGCGGCGGCGGAGGCGGGGTAAGGAAAGTTGAGATCTTTCGCCGGCGACGATCCGTACATGAGTGCTTCTTCTCTTGTCTGCTCTTCAGATTCCTCTTCTACTTCGATTCTCGGACTCGAAATTATGGCGAAAGACAGAGCAGAGTGAAATCGATTAAAAAGGAAACAGCAAGAGCTTTGAAACGGACGACGACTCCTGTTTCCTCCTCTTCGCCATTGAAGAAGCTCAAAGAAGCAACTTTTCGCACGAAATGGGCAACAGCTCGAGCAATCAAACCTAATTGGCGGCAGCAACTCGGCAAACCTATTCAAAGGTGCACTAAAAACTAATTCTTGGCCGGAAGTTTTGGGTAAGAACCGATACAAAAATCTCAACTTTCCCGTCTCGATCTCTGTTTCTAATACCACGACGACGACGACGACGACGACGATGGAGCGAAATAGCCGCCGCACTGATTGCTATTTATAATGATGAGGTGACGAAATTGCCCTCAATTATGAAGTAGTAATTTATTGGTGTGAATTATGTGATTGGATAATGATGAAAATGTGAAGAACTCGTTGGCTGTTGATTTAAGAGATGTTGCGCTGACTTTTAATGGCTTAAAAGTGCCTTCTAATTGGGGATGAGAATAGAGAACAACTTCTTTCCATTGCTTTTCATCACTATTGAGATGTTTTGGTGCATGGATATGCCTTTCTTGTTGGATGAAAAGAAATTACTCCAAATAATGTTCTGTCAAAAGATATCTTTAGAAAGGCATTTTGCAGGCGAAGCCAAAAGGCATATTGCAAGATCGAAGTTCCTAAGCCCGTTCTCATCAAGAGATTGACGCCATAGGAATTAGGAATCTGAATAGGAAAAGGAACCAAGGAACATTTTATCGATTGGCTCAGGATCATGATATATTACAGAAAGGCATATTTGGGAGCAGGGCATCCTATTCTCACATATATTCTCCAGTTTGTTCCTTAAGAACATGTGCCCTGTCTTCTTATTCTGAGCTATGATTTTTTTTTTCCCCTCTCATTATTCTCATAATTCATGCGTGTTTTAGTTATTCTGAACAAGATGGGATGGAATCAGCAGTCCATTCATAGATCGAATGGAACTGTGAATATTACTAGACATATAATTCAGTAACTGAGTGGTGCAATAATGGAGCTGTAGTCATGTGTTCTTACATTCCGCTAAGTGATCAAAGAATCAGCTTCTCCAAATTATGGAATTGTATGCCATTCCTGCATGCTGATATATGATCTGATCTCTTTCTTCCTAGCAGAATATTTCTCATATTCCCGAATTCTTGCAGATGCTCCATTGCTCTTATCTTAAAAGCGAACTGCATTTCTGCACCCATGGCATGGGTACGTCGACAGAGATAGATATGTGGACGATAAATCGATTTGCTGCTCTTAGACAGTGCTTAAAGTGGATTCCTGACGTTGTGATGATCGATCGATATATCTGAAAGCTGCTTTATGGCTCCACAAGGCATTAGAACATGCAGGAAGACAATTGGGAAGGATGCCAAAGGATTGTTTTGAATCAACCCTTGTCTCTTAAAAAAGGGGACCGGCCTGTTTTCGTTGCTACAAATGCACAAGATTGAGATATCATTGTGCACAAGATTTAGAGGACAGAAGAACTGAAATTATTGTTGTTTTTATAGAGATATATTTGTTTATCGTGAAAACCTCTCATTGGAGTTCCACTAGAAGCTCATAAACAGCAATAACAAACAAATTAACCAATTCATTTCAATCAAATTCAACGACACAGCGACGCCATCGACGAGCGATCGAGATCAGGTCGACCCTGCTCTTACTGCAAGTTGCAAGCGACGAAGGAGAGAACGGCGAAGCCGAGGGCTGCTCCGGCGGAGAAGGACGAGGGAGCACTGGAGGCGGGGCCGGGGGCGGGGGCCTCGGTGGCCATGGCGCCAGTGGCCACGACGGCGGCGAAGAGGACGGCACAGGCGATCTTCCTCATCTCCATTTTTGTCTTAAATATGGAGGAGTATCGATTGGATTCGAGGAATATGATTAGGGATGAAGAAAGAGTTATTGAATCTGTGCAGACCTGAGAGATTCTGAGGCGAGGAAGGGATTTTATAGGTTGTTTCTGTGACTCTGAGGATTAATAGGGCGCGATAAAAATGGAAGAAATTCGTCTTCGAGTTCTTGTTATCATCCATGAACAAGATTTGCGTTTTACGTGGCGGGAAGCGCATGGAAGAGATCAAATGGTCAACGTTTAGGCCATGTTTACTTCATGAGAATAAAGCAGATATTAGTGATCATGTTCGAAATCTGAGTCAGATGAAAATCGGATGAGATATTACTAACGCTAACAAGGAGACGATTAGGACGCTACGCTCATATGAACTTCAAGGAATGACCTCCACGTGGCGTTGACGGGTGTCGGTGTTGGAGCCGGCGGGACTAGAGCTCTGCGCACGCTCAAACAAGCATACAGAATGTTAGAGACCAAAAATCAGGAAAAAAGTCATCAGCGCAGGCCCTCCGACGCTCAAGTCAAATACTTTTTCCCCAGATAAACAGTGTATAAAGAAGAAAAGTATAAGACAAGTGCGAATGTGTGAGTACACGTACCTGCGTAAGGGAGAGAGCTTCCCTTTTTATATGGCAGTGCGTACCTTATGGAGACTGACGTATGTCAGAGAATGTTGGTGTCAGGACTTGCTGAGTGACAGGGGACACACGACATGCTCCTATAGGCCGGAGGAAAGCTCCCTTTGTAGGTGCTCATGAACCATCGGAATATTCTCTAACAGACAACAGTTATTCCTTAATAGGTAGTTGCAATTTCCAGACTTAGTTGTCCTATAGCATCTTCTATCCTGACCGGGTATGAGTAGAGCAGTTCCAGATGATCAGCCGGGTATGACGCCTGGCCTAAGTCTTGAGGAGCAAAGAGCAGTGGAGAGCTGGTGCCCGAGCTGCCCAAGAGTTAGCCGACCGAGATTTGTCCTATCCAGAGAACCAGGCCTGGAGATAACCGAGTTAAAGAAACCCGACCATTAAGAACAGGTCAGGCTTCCCCCTGATCGTGCCCCATGCTGCATATCTAGATTCTTGATTTGTGAATCCCGACCTGGCATTATACGACTGATAGCATCTGAGGGTCCCCCTTGTTTTTCCCCATCTTTTGACTGTCATGTCTTCTTGACTTCTGACTGTTACGTCCCCTTGACTTCTGACAACCACGTTCTCTTGACTTCTAACTGTCACGTTCTCTTAACTTCTGACTATCACATCCTCTTGACTTTTAATGATCAACCCTTACTATTATGCACTGTATCAATTAGTTTACAAATGATTTTTTTTTCAAAATTTAAAAGGGATACAATTAATTAATTAATTATATTTTATTAAGTTGTCTAATGAAATAACTTGATGGATTAAAATTTATAATTAAACTATTTTTTAGAAGATAATGAAGCGAAACGTTTGTCTTTAAAAAATCATTCGACCATGAAACCTCAAGGATATTTTCGTCCGAGAAATAGTAGTAGCTTAATTTGGTACTCTGTAATTTGGAGGTCCAGTTTATGTAAATTTACAATATTAGAGGTCCAATTTAAGTAAGTAATTAAGCAATTTCATAAATAAGAAATTTCCCGTACAACGAATTGTTTCCTAAAACAAACGATAAATCCATCGTGGTCGTCCATTTCCTCCGTCAACGTAACAATGTAGCCCTTCTATTGGTGAGTAAGGGTGGGTCCATTTTAGCTAGCCAATGGCAAGTAAAAGAAAGGCCCCAGCTAACACGACCGACGAAGAAACCTGCACCGCTCTTCTGCCCTCCGATTAGATCGAACGGACAACATAGTGTTCCGCACGTCAACGGTCCAGGTGAGCGAGGGCCAGTAAATACGCTGGCATTCCGCCATTTTCCACCTCTCGCTTGGCGTCCTCCTCCTCTCACAGTTCGTCGAGAAAAGAGGGGGAAGGGAGGCGCCGTGGAAGGGTAAGAGCCCGAATCCTCCGTTTAGATCGACTCTTGTCTGTTATGTTTCTTTAGATCTGATGTAGGTTTTGTTTTCTGATTGCCTTTTCATTTTTGTGGTCATCGATGGGAGATCTGAGCGGATCGATTGTTATTTTTAGGTTCCTCTTGTGGTTTTACTTGATCGATTTGTTTTCTGCGAATTCTGCGCCTATCTAATAGGCATCGTCGTCGTTTGAGCCATTCCCACGTCCCGATATATAGGTCTCCTCTAGATCGGTTATGATCGTGCCTTTTAGCGGTCATTTTTGTCCGATTCGCGCAGATTATGAATTGTTTGCTTTAGTTTTAGAGAAGGTCGCTCTAATCGTACATTTCATTTACTCAAATTGTTGAGATTGGTAGATCTGCAGTGTTTTCTGTGCGCTCTTTTAATACACATTAGCGATTTAGTTCATGCACAGCGCCTGATCTCATTTGTTATATGCTCGTGAAAGATTTTATTATAGCACTCAGATCTTGAAAGGCGCCATAGATCTCCAGGCTTGTAGTTTGTTTTAGTTCCATGCTTTTCTTAATCTAGCATCTCAGTTTTGTTATCTTAGAATTTTAAGTGTCGTTTGTAATTTCAAGTATGTGGTTCAAATAGAGTGGCGGAGTTATTCAGTATTAGACGTGTACTAGTTTATTTTATTGATCTTTTATTGTCTATCAGACTTTTGCAGTAAGTTAACTAAGACTGAGTTTACTTGGGTGGATAACTCGGAAGGGCAAAGAGAGAGGGTGGGTAGGCAATATAAAACTATATATCTGTTATCTAAGTAGCAAATACTTATTCATGTTTTTTTGTGTGTGATCTTACTCTTTCTCTCCACCCCCTCCCCTTTCTATCTTTATACTCAAATGTAAACCAAACCTAATAGTTCACTTCTAAAATATTGCTAAATTTAGACAAGTATCAAGAAAACTTTAGGATCCAAGGACTTGTTGGAAAAAGCAAGATTAAATAAATACATTGTTAAAATTATAATGGATTCAGCATGATTTTTTTCATGCCTTTGTGGTTTATAGGCACTTTCTTCCATTCATGCTTATTGCCTCTCCTTCATTCTCGCATGCCTAAATTTTTTTATTATGGAAATGATGTACCTATTATTAAACTTATCATTAAAATTTCCCATCTGCATTTGTTTTAATCTCTGACCTTTAAATTAACAAAGTTGCCAAATGAATATTTATGGGGTTCGTGTTCAATTAGTCATTTTGGTTTTCAAATTTTATCTTGTCAACATCATATTATCTTACATTCAACAAAGAGCAAATTTTCCTTGCTTCAATCAACTGTCTACTTCTATGATAAGAGGATCATTTTTTTGAAAACTTCATATGCTTATTTTAATGTATCATTTCTTTTTTGTTATTATCCAGTTCAGTATTGAATCATTTAGAGTTATTGTAGCTTGTGGTGCATGATCAAATTACCCAACCTAAATATGCTTTTACCTTGACATATTGTGAACATAGTCTTTGGATTCTGGTTTCATGCTAGAATGAATTTGAACTATTAAAAGGATAATCTATGATTCCGTGTGACATTCAGAAACTATCACCTTTTTGGAAAAACCAATTAAACAGTGTGAACTAGAATTCAATACCACTAATTTTACAATGTTTGAAGTTAATTTTCTCATTCCTTTTGTTGTTGGAATATGAAGGCCGAACATAGTACATTGAGCAGTGAGGGCAGGACGCACAACACAGTAGCATAAAATATTTGATATATAGTACATCTCAGATTGTGCTTTGTGCTTTGATGTTATATGATATTTTGCAGTTCTGGTTGGCATTTCCAACTATAGAATTATTGATGGTCCTCTGAAATTATTGAGTAATTAGTTCTGTTATTTTAAGATTTGTTAGTGTGACTTCATATTTGATCTATATTTAGGGTGATACATTATAGGGTGTTCATCAACTTGGTTCCTTACCTTTTCTAATATATTTGACTGAATTAGATCGGGAAGAAACCAGAGTTTAGTGGCTTGTTATGCACATTTTTTTTATCACCTCTGTTCTGCTACAGATGGAAATTGTTGGCATAATTAATTTATGCTACTGAATCATTGGTTTATGTTTGGAAAGCCTGAAAGATTTCAATTGTGGCTGATGTACAGGTCTTTTGATTACAACATGGCGGATCAGATTAATCACCCAACTTCAATACAGGCATTGTCTGGTCAACTCCTTCTCAGGTCCAGAATTTCGCAAGATGTGCTATCTCAGAGATGTAACTTGTATAATCCTGCTGTGTATGAGAGACGATTTACAACTGTAAACTATCTGAATGGGGCGTTTCAGACACCAAGTGTGCAGGTTGCCAGTTGTAACAATGGGCTTCCTGCTATTGTCTCTGTATCTCCTGTTTTTGCTCAGGCTCCTGCCGAGAAAGGATTCAAGAGCTTTGCTATTGATTTCCTAATGGGAGGAGTTTCTGCTGCTGTTTCCAAGACAGCTGCTGCTCCTATTGAACGAGTGAAGCTCCTGATCCAGAATCAGGATGAAATGATCAAGGCTGGTCGGCTCTCTGAACCTTACAAGGGAATCTCAGATTGTTTTGGCCGAACAATTAGAGAAGAAGGTGCTTTGTCTTTGTGGCGAGGAAACACTGCAAATGTCATTCGTTACTTCCCGACTCAGGTACTTTCGTATGCGTTTATTCTGCAACACAAATAATCCTTGATAGACTATTGATTTGCTGCTTCAAAACTGGATTTATTTTGTCTCTTGTCGCCAGGCATTGAACTTTGCATTCAAGGATTACTTCAAGCGGATGTTTAACTTTAAGAAAGACAGAGATGGATACTGGAAGTGGTTTGCTGGCAATCTTGGCTCAGGTGGTGCTGCAGGTGCTTGTTCCTTGTTGTTTGTGTACTCTCTGGACTATGCTCGAACTCGCCTTGCGAATGATTCCAAGGCAGCAAAGAAAGGTGGAGAGCGACAATTCAATGGCCTTATCGATGTTTACCGGAAGACCTTGCAATCCGATGGCATTGCTGGATTGTACAGAGGATTTAACATTTCATGCGTCGGGATTATAGTGTACCGAGGTCTTTACTTTGGAATGTACGACTCGTTGAAGCCAGTGCTTCTCACTGGAAGTTTGCAGGTAATTCTTGTCTGGATGTGCATCAATATACTTGGCAATTTAACTTGCATTATTCTTCCAAAACTGTCATTTATATAATGATGAGCTATTTCTCGTGTTTGAATTACAGGATAGTTTCTTCGCGAGTTTCGCTTTGGGTTGGCTGATCACCAACGGTGCTGGTCTTGCATCGTATCCTATTGACACGGTTAGAAGAAGAATGATGATGACATCCGGAGAAGCCGTAAAGTACAAGAGCTCCTTGGATGCATTCTCTCAGATTTTGAAGAAAGAAGGCCCAAAGTCCCTCTTCAAGGGTGCCGGTGCAAATATTCTCCGTGCCGTCGCCGGTGCCGGTGTGCTTGCCGGTTATGACAAACTGCAGTTGATTGTCTTCGGCAAGAAGTACGGATCTGGCGGTGCGTAGTGAAAGCTGCTCTTTTATTTTTCTTCAGATAATGACGAATTCTGTCAGAAATATTTAGAACTGAATAATTTTTGGTAGTGTGGGAGATTCTCCTAGCATTTTTCAGTTGAGAGATGTTATTGTTCTCCGGAACCAACGGTTAATTTATTATTTTTGGATACCTTCTTTCTTGATTGTTGTCACCATGGCAGGATTATGGGTCACCTTAACTCATTATCAAAGTGTTAAGATGCAGATATTGTTTTCCATGTGTCATTTCCATCTCATTTTGCATTTTAAGCTGATTTATGAATTGAGTGAAAATTAAATATGTGTGTGTATGCTATCGTTCCAAGAGCATATCAATTTTTTTATTATTATATTTAAAATTTATTTCGAGCATATCAATTTCTCTGTTATTATATTTAAAATTTAAAATAAATGATTTATTTTATTAAATTTAAATATTTATTTTTCACTACCCATTATATCAAATATTTTAAAATTATCATCATCTTTAATTTTTATTATTTTTTTTCTCTTTTATCTATTTTTTATTATTATATTTATAGCATGAATAGAAGGAAAGATATTAAAAAGAAATATTATTTTATTTTTAGATTAAAGATTTCATTTTCTCAATTTAAAGAATCATTACTCATTAAATTTAAATTTAAAGAATAGATAAAATAACCGTTGTAGAGGATGTTTAGTTAATTTATGATAAAATTTTTGAATAAGATAATTGATGTGGATATTCTAAATCTCATAATTTTAGGGAGACTTATGCATAGAGAGAGATTATTATATTCAAATGCATAGTAAAAGTATTCACTAACCATGGGAATGTTACCTATCGCATATTTAACTCCATCCAAATTGATTTACTGTATTACAAACAAATAAAACTTATCAAACTTGGAATCATATCACGGTTCGAAATCAATGGTTCAATAGTTTGGAACTAATAGTTTAATAGTTATTAATATGTTGATCATTAATCTTAATCGTTCAAAAGATTACAGTTTACGATTTGAAATCATCGATTCACGATTCGTCAATGTTCAAAATTATTATATTAAAAAAAATAAAATTATAAATTTATTAAAAAATATATAAAATTTATTTAAGTTGCCTATGTATCTTCTTAGGATATAGGGGAGTCAAAGTTCACGTAGTTCTCTTATCATTTTACTCTTTTATCTTATAAAGTGACATTATTACTCACTTCTATTTTCTGTTCTGTTGGGGTTCAATCAAAGTCCACATTGGAAAGATTTAATAAAGATTATGGGATTAAAAGGTTACAAGATATCTCCATTGGCATGAGACCTTTTGGGTATAGCCCAAGAGCAAAGTCATGAGGGTCTAGGTCCAAAGTGGATAATATCATGCCATTGTGGAGATATGTGGACATCCTTTGGGCACAACACGTTCACATAGTGTTCGTTAGTTCAGTATCAAAGTCTTCTATTTTGTTATCTGAAAGTTGTATTTCTTGATTTTTTTTTCGACTTTTGTCCAATCATCAATTAATGCTTGGACTTCCAAAGAGTCGGAAGATAAAGTAGATCGTTGTTCATCCGATATATTACCTTTGGCACTAAACGTCTGTTCTACAATAACGGTTGACACCGGGCAAGTTAAAATTTCTTTTGTGATAATGGTGAGGATGAGAAAACTTTGAGCTTTCTATGACCACTACCATATAATATCGACATCCGATAAGTTATCCTCTTCACTAAATCAAAAGAAGTCGTAAAATAATTCTCAAGTTTCAATATGAAACTTGGGTATACTATTGGTACATGTTGTACTAATAATTTAATTTTGATGTATGACAAATATGTTAAAGTTAGATGTGGTGTGTGCTTAACCTTTTTACCAAGTGTGTAGGAGTTGATGGGTCTGGAGGACCTGACACTAGGCTGAAATCCAGCTAGGTCCACAGGACCTGATAGCTGATGCGAAGTCTAGATAGGTCCGTGGGACCCGATATTTAGCTGGAAGTCCGGTTGGGTCCGCAAGATTTGACAACCAGCCAAAGTCCAGTTAGGTCTGCGAACCTAACAACTAGCGCGAACACCTAGTGGGTCAATGGCAAGTCAAGCGACTGCAATTGGTAAGTGGAGATAAACAACTAGATGAGAGATTCAATGAGGAGACGTTCCTAGTTGAGGAAACTATAGACGTCGATTCAACTTAGGTCTATTTGGGAAGTCTAAGTTGAGACCTTGACTATATCCTAGTCTCGAAGAAAGAGGATCTAATTATTACTATTATTCTACTGTATTGTGCTAACTTTATTTTGTAGAATAAACATATTTTTGTTACCTAGGACTAACTTTTTTATACAAGGAAGAAGACTGGAAAAAAGGGTGTTCGAGCGCCCTGACCAAAAAGTTTATCAAGGAGTTGAGTTGAAGCGCGACGACTGGCCGAACCCACATTAACTGTCCAGGCGCCCAGAGGGGGTCGAGGCGTTAGAAGGGGTCTAGGGGCCCAAAAGTGGATAAACTTTGTGGATGAATTTCGACGAGAGATCATTACGTCAGCAATGGTCCAGGCACTCGGAAGGGTTCCGGACTTCCGGAATGGACCTATATATAAGAGTCCTCGACTAGTAGCTTCAAGAAATCATCTGCTACGACTTTCCTTCCTGAGCGCTGCTTCAAAAAGACTCCGACGATGTTGCAACGCTCCACCGACAACCGGACATCAAGCTTTACTTAATTTTCTTTCTTATTGGTAATCTTTCATATATAATTTTTATACTTTATTATTGTATCTTTTCGAACTATTAGTGGATTGTCCAACGGAAGCACTCGATGAGTGCGGCCCTTAGAGTATGAGTTATCGAATGCTCCGAATTAAGTAAAAATTTATTTGTGTTAGCTCGTACTTGTCTTTTTTCTTCTAGTTTCCTTTCCTTTTATTCTATTACGTAATTCGTTTTAGCTCTCGATTTTCGGAACATACTATTTATCCCCTAGCGACTTTACGGTCCTTCCTAGTATTCTTTTAATAAAAGTTATATTTTAGTATATTTTAAAAAACTACTACGATTATTAATATTTTATGTTCGAGATATATTAATTTCTAATCCATATTTTATATTATAATATTGATAAATATCATATAAATAATTCCTGATATTATGCACAATCTTAACATAATCAAAATTTAAATGGAATTAAAATATCATAATATAAAATTAACATTTTCAATAAAACTTCGAATTTACGTATAGGGTTTAAAATAAATGCAACTAAATCAACTTCAAGAATCTAAAAAACATATTTTTTTTCAATTCACTTTCATTACTAATAGATAAAAATTAATTAAAACTAATAACATATTACAAAAATTCAGTATCATTTCATTACTTTTATAAAATCTTCCTTATTATTTAATTATAATATGATGCGATCATAAATAAAAAAAATAATTTTTCTAATTGATTTAATATGATTTTTAAAATTAATTCTCTTTAACTTTAACATATAAATTTAAAACATGACGTATATAACGAATATGAAAAAATAAACTATCAAGTTGATATATAAATTTAAGTTTTTCAATACTAACCGTATTAGACAAACAAATTTAAGTTCTTTAATACTAGTAGTATTAAAATTAACATTATCAAATTATAATGAAAATATTTTAGAATTTAATCCATAATCTTATAAGATTAAACATAATAATTAAGAAATGTTGTGAACATTTTGAGATTCATAAAAAAAAACTCTATAAACTAATAAATGTTTTTAATTTTTTCAGGAGTTATTGATTTAATGACAAGTCACATCTATATATGAATATATTTTATCACTTATCACTCTAAATAATATAATATTAAAAAAATTATTATTTAATTTACTAGGTGCCTATATGTCATGTGATTAAAAGATCTTGAGTTCGAATCTTAGAAATAAATCTTTTACAAATAGTAGGATAAGACTGTGTACAATGAATCTTTATCTGAGATCTCGCATGACGAAATTTCGTGCACCGAACTATCTTTTTTTTTAATTTAATTTATTAAAATTTTCAATGAAATCTCTGTTTTTTCTATTTTAATTGTATGAATAAGTGTTATTAATACGTTTAGTAGATAAATAAGTGATTTTTTTAAAAAAAATTCAAAAGTACATTTAGACTTAAAATTAAAAGAAAGAAATTTTATGAAAATAAATTTAACTACTTTTAATTTATTATCAGTATATATAAATAAATTAGAATAGATATTTTTATTAATTAAAATAATTATATTTGAGAACGTTGAATTCAATATTTCATCATGTTTAATTCAATATTTCATCATGTCCTGTATTTTGACGTGTCATTTCGATGACTGATAGCCGTTGCTCACTTGAAATTTACAGGAGACTTTGCACTATTTATATTTTGCATATAATTAATGAAAGAGTGATTTTTAAAAAAAATATTTAATAAACATAGACGATTTTAAATGAGGATCGCATCTTGAATCTGAGAAATATTGCCATCGGTACTTCATGGGTGTCAAAACTTGCTCTATCTCATCATCAGTTCATACACACGTGACTTGCTTACTTGTATATATTTTGCAAATGGACATTTCTCTATTTTCGTTTCTTTTTCCATTTCCCAATTCATTTTCCAGTTATGATAAGGGGAGAGGGGAAAGCGATATCTACGGATGTACACACATATTTGGTTAAACCGAAAAAAAAAAAATCTACCAAATCAATTTATTTTAGAAATTCAGTTCCATCAATTTGAAATTTAATTTTTATTTTTAAAAATATTAGTTAATTCTGCTGAATTTCATTTTTTAATTAAAAAATTTGATTAATCGAAATTATTAAAAAAAATTGAATATTATTTATTAAGCTTTATATATAATTTATAATATTTGTTTAATATTTTATATTTAATATTGTTTATATTTTTTATTATTTTAAAACATAAGATAAAATAAATATCAAATTTAAATTATATATATAATAATTATTTTAAAATAAATTCAGTTAATTCAATGTTAATTGAAATAATTAATTTTTAATTAATTTTTAACAAAATTTTAATTTAGTTGGGTTAGCCAAAATTAAATTGATTAAATTATTTTTTAATTAATTAGGCTTGGTCTAGAGGATCTGTGCTCAGTTGGAGGAGATGACGTTGAAGTTTCTTAACAAGAAGGGATGGCACGCGGGGAGCCTCAAGAACATCGATAACGTGTGGAAAGCGGAGCAAAAGCATGAGGCCAAGCAGCGCATGTTGGGACTTTCGAGCCGCAAAAATCGCTTTTTGCGTTGCGAAAACTTCGAAGTCTTGTCACGAATCCGTGCGAAGATATATATAAAATAAATCATGTACATGTTTCTAACCTAAATCTACCTTAGATCTACATGAACAAGAAGCGTTACCCTTGTTGCGAAGCCCTTCGCTTATCCCGCTCGTCCAAAAAGGTTGTCGGATCTCGAGAGTGTCAAGTGTACACTCCTCTATACGTATCCACACAGACAAGAAAATGGAGAAAACACCTTAGAGTGTGCTAGCACCCCAAAGGAGTCACGACAATGGAGGAGAGGGAGATCAAGAAAGAAGAGAGGAGGAAGAAGAAAGAGTGAATGCCACACTTAATTTGGCCGACCACACATTGAGTACAATATACCTCCATGTACTACCAAGAGTCATGACTCTTGGTCTTCCTCATGAGGTGACACACAATGAGGTGGCTCTTGATGATGTGGAACACCATCATTGGCCGGCCCATGCCAAGTCACTCATGAGTTGGCATTTGGTCAAGTCAAACTTGACCCTTCATCTTCCCTCTCAAGTCAAGTCCAACTTGACCCATTTATCTCCCATGGTTGATCAAATCTAACCATTGATTCAAGTCAATTTGATTTAATGAATCTCTATTCATTAAATTAAATTGATTCAATGAGTCATAATCTAAATTAGACTCATTCAATACATAAATCAAATTGAGTCCAACTCAATTAGTCTAATTTAGATTACTCTTAATCCAATTTGGTTCATCATATGAACCTAATCCTCTTGGTTCATCATATGAACCTATTCTCCATCTAATTGCTCTTTGTGTGTGACCCTATAGGTTCTTGTAACGTTGGCAATGCTCCTAAACTCATTTAGAAACATAAGTAATGAGCGGTATCTAGCAACACATCATTACTACCCAAGTTACAAGAATGTTGAGATCCAACATCACCTTTGTGACTACTAATTGTGACTCTCACAATATGTGACAATGTCCTTCTATCCTTGACATCTAAATTGATCAAATGAGGCATAGACCTGTTGGTGCGGGAAGCATCCGACGATCGAACCTGAGTTTTGATAATGACAAAGGATTCAAAGTTAAGGTGTGTGGTGATCTAACAGTCTGAATGAGATTGCAGGAAAGTCCTAACTACAGTTAGGCAGGTAAAAACCCTAGGGGGTGGTAACCCTAGGTGGAGAAAAGTCCTAGCTGCGGTTAGGCAAAGGAAAAACCCTAGGGGGCGGTAACCCTAGGTCATAGGGGGTGGTAACCCTATGCGGAAAGTCTTGACAGGTCGAAGGCTTCAGGCAAAAGTCCTAAGGGGTGATAACCCTAGGTGGAAAGTCCTGGTGTCGTGAACCAGGTGAAAGACTGGACTAGCCGGGAAGCGGATGTCCAGCAGAAAGTCCGGAAGCGTCGAGTGCTGAGCAAAAGTCCAGTCGATCTGGAGGATCATACTGACAACAGGTAAATCTCCTGAGTGGAGTAGGCGAGGGCGCGTTCCCCGTAGAGGGAACAGTAGGTGTCGGGTCGACCTAGGGTTTCCGATCGGAAATCCGAAGTTAGACCCGAACAGTCCGGAGACTGTCATATCATTCCATTTTTCATATTTATATTATTATTTTGTGCTAACTTTGTGCTGCAGGGTATTTTTAGGATTAACATATCTTGCAGGGACCAAAGTGCAAAAATGACCTCGGCTGAACAGTGCCGAGGCGCCTCCATGGAGCTTGGAGGCGCCTCGGGTGCGAACCAGAAGAAATCAGCGCATCACAATCCAAGGCGCCTTGGAAGAGGTTTAAGGCGCCTTAGACCAGCGGATGGAGGCGCCTTCGGGTGCATGAAGGCGCCTTCAGATGGGATAAGCGCAGAATGGTCAGTGCTCATCTGCACGGTGGACTCGGAGCTGTGGAGGCACCTTCGGAGGTTTTCAAGGCGCCTTGAGCTTACTATAAAAGCAGCACTCGACGTCCAGCTTGATACAACAACTTCCAGGCTTCCTTTCTTCAACGTGCTGCTAACAAGATCATTTCGAGGTGCTGTTACGACATACCGACGACCCGGAACATCAGTTTCGATTCTGTTATTGTCGGTATAATTTATTTTGGTGCTTACAATTGTAAATCTCTTATTGTACTTTTAACGAACTTATAGTTGTTGCCCACCGGAAGCGATCAAGGATCGCGGCCCTTCGAGTAGGAGTCGTCATAAACTCCGAACGAAGTAAATCCTTTGTGTCCTTTTTTATTTACTTTCTGTTGCGTTATTTCTAAACGAGTTTTTACGATTCCGATAATCGAACGAAATAGCCGCGAGCGCTATTCACCCCCCTCTAGCGCGTCTCGATCCAACAAGACCGTGTCATCCTCTAATCAATTTATATCTTGAACTCCAAGTATACTCACTCTAATCAAATGAGCTTAATATCTCATATTGACTCATTTGGGCATGGTCATGCACTTAGTGGTCTCACTCTATCAAGAATCATGATGTCACTCTAGTCATATAGGAGGGATAGATCCCATCTACATCACTCACATCCCTCCGCCTAATTTGTTACATATCCAGTAATCGCTTTTATAGTACACTCAGTTGTTAGAGTGTATACTGAAAGCCTAAGTTTTTGTAAATATTTATTTTGAATAAAGAATCACATTTGGTCAAATTATCTACATTTGTTTGTAGTTGTTCAATTAATTTATATTGTAGATAACATAGTATGTGGTGTCACATACAGAAGATGATGTTATCGGTACCTTATAAATTATAAACAGCAGCTCACGACCAAAATGGAAAGGAACAAACCATTGGAATGTCGTAGTGTAATTAGGAATTAATTTATCTTAACTATATAATTACACTAGTACACTTAGAGTGTATTGAGTAGGACCATTTGAGGTCGTTTCTTTTATACTGACTTTATAAAGGAACAAAGACCTCAGTTATTATGAAAGTGTGTGCTCTTAATCCTAATATAATAACAAGCACATATATTTGATATTTATTTCTTTAATTTATCAATGAGTGAGATTTAATTCGATGAATCAATAAGCCCGATAAGTTGGGAAATGATATCACTTATAGTGTGTGTTGATTATAGAAGGAAACTGTGTCCTAGTAATCTAGGTTGATAATGTCCCCAAGATGAGCTCATAAAGATTGTCATGTTAAACCCTGCAGGTGGACTTAGTCCGACATGACGATAAGATTGAGTGGTACTATTCTTGGATTAAGATATTAATTAAATAAATTGTCAGTAACTCACTTAATTAGTGGACATTCGACATCTTAAACACAGGGAGACTAACACACTCATAATAAGGAGCCCAAAAATGTAATTTGGGATTGGTGCGGTAGTTCAATAATAGTTCTCTAGTGGAATGAATTATTATTGATAAAATTAAGTTGTGTGTTCAGGGCGAACACGGGATGCTTAATTTTATCGGGAGACCAAAACCAATTCCTCCTCTCGGTCCCTATCGTAGCCTCTTATTTATAGAGTACTATACCCACCTATACCCACCTTCGTACCCATGATATAGGGGCCGGCCAAGCTAGCTTGTGGTTCAAGCTAGGGCCAGCCAAGCCTTGGTTCATGGGTGGCCGGCCCTAGCTTAAACTCAAGCTTAGGTGGCCGCCCCCCATTAAATTAAAAGGAATTTTAATTTTAAATATTTCTTATGTGAAAGATATAATTTGTTGGAGAGATTAAAAATTAAAATATTTTTTTAAAAGGATCTACAAAAGATTAAAGAAAGAGATTAGATCTCTTTCCTTATTTGTAGATTGGAAAGATATTTTATTTTTTCTCTTTGTAAATTATTCACATGTTGAAAAATTAAAATTATAGAAATTTCTTTTTATCAACCATGAAGGAATTTTAAAGGGAAATTTTATTTTTTAAAATTTCCGAAGACAAATAAAGAATTTTTAATCGTTGATTAAAATTGTCTTGTTTGCTCTCCATGAGGTGGCCGGCCATATACAATTGATTAGGAAATTTTGTTTAATTTTTCTTAATTAATTGTTATCAAAGAAAGTTAAGGAAATTTTATTGTAATTAAATTTCCTTATTTGCCAAAGTTAAGGAATATAAAAGAGGGGGTTGGGGTGCCTTCATGACACACAACTTTTATTATTCTTCTCCCTCTCTTCTTCCTTGGTGTGGCCGGCCCCTTCAAGTTCTCTCTTCTCCTTGTTGTGGCCGAACCTTCCCTTCCTCTAGGAGATCAAGTGGTGGCCGGATTCAAGCTTGGAGAAGAAGGAGAGAAAGGTTTATCCCTTGGAGCATAGGTGGTGTTTTCTCTTCATCCTTGGAGGAGCTATTGACTTGGCCGAACCTTGCAAGGAGGAGAAGAAGGTGTATTGGTGGTTTCTCATCTCGGAAGATCGTTGCCCACACAACGTCCGAGGTTAGAAGAGGAATACGGTAGAAGATCAAGAGGTCTTTCTAAAAGGTATAACTAGTATTTTTTCCTTTCCGCATCATACTAGTTATTTTTGGAAATAATACCAAATACAAGAGGCATACGATTCTAGTATTTCGAATTTGTTTTCGATGTTGTGTTCTTTTGTTCTTTTCTTTTCCTTGTGTTTTGATTGTTCTTTTCGGTTGACCTAAAGTTATTTAAGGAAATTAAATATTAACTTTCCTTAAAAGGCTTTGTCTAGTCGGTGGTGGTTGTTCCCATATCCAAGAAGGCCATGTGCCTCGCTACGTCAGTACTGGGAGCCAATTTTGGAAACTAATATTTAATGAAATTAATAACCTAGGTGATTTGGATCGAACGTGTTAAGTTCCGCAGGAGATCCGAGTCTAAACCTAAAAGAACAAATAGATTAAACTTTGGATCAAACGTGTTAAGTTCCGCAGACGATCCAAGTTTAATTTAAAAGAACACATGGTAGCTAGGTAAAGGTTCATACCTTTGTACAAAATTTTTGTACAGTGGAACCATTAGGTTTACCGAGTAGCAACCAACACCAGTTACGGGTGACGTTTGTCGAAGCCAAAGTATGCAACTCCTTATGTAGGGAACCATGGTGACTTCAGGTCCAAGGACTCATAGTCATACTAATTGTCACATGAGAAAGTATATGACATTCATATAATGATCCATGATATTTTCTCATGACGGGTCATTCAGTATACATTCTCCAATGCATATCTATGTGTCAACTTGATATCTCTATATCCATGATTTGTGAGATCAAGTCATCGAGTTGACCTACATGCTAGTCTCATTGCATTAACATTGTCCCTGAATGTTAATACTTGACTAGGAATGATTAAGAGTAGTGTTCTCTATATCATCTCACTATCGATTCAACCAATCGATTGATATAGATAAGAACCTTCTACTTAAGGACGCTATTATACTTAGTTATTTGGCACTAATACAAGTAAGTATAATAACTATAAAGAAATGCCTTTATAAATATATAGGAATATGATATATCGAGTCCATACAACAATCATCATATGATTGACTCTAGGGCTCTAACTAACAGTGCAAACTCGAGGAGCTCTGGAAGCAGATCCAAAACGAGCACAAGAACAAAATTTTAGCGATCTTCTCCCTCTAATTAATGAGAAGTCCGTTTAGAAATCGTCCAACCCGCACCCACCTCCGAGTATATGTTGGAACCCCAAGGTTGTTTTGGTGTGATCAACAACGGTCCTACAGTATATGATTCAAGAGGAATCACACAAGTGTAGATTGATAAAAACCTTTGGTAAAATACCCACTGGTACCCATAACCCAACAGATAAAGTACATTATATAGTGTAGGATCATAAAGTTGCTTGACCGGGGGGGGGGGGGGGGGGATGAATAGCGTTCGTTAACAAATTGGAGTTAAAAATAGTTACGCAGCGGAATAACGAAAATAGAAAGTAATGCTAACACAGATGGTTTTACTTGGTTTGGAGCTTGTGACGACTCATACTCCAAGGTCTGCGATTGTCGATCACTTTTGTTAGACAATCACTATCAGTTCGAATTATTACTTACAAATATTGAGTACAAGAACTGAATTTACTTGTTACCGACAAATAGAAAGGAAATTGGAATATTTCGTTATTCGAACTTTGGAGAAGTCTTTCGGTGTCGTCGGAGCCTTTTCGGAGCAACACACAAAAATGAAACTTGTAGTAGTTGATGTTCTGAAGCTGCTGGTCGAAGACCCTTATATAGGCCCATTCCAGGCGCTTAGAACCCCTCCGAGCGCCTAGATAATTGCTGACGTATTGATCTCTCGTTGAAACTTCATTCGCGAAGTTTATCGACTTCTGGGCGCCCGGACCCCCTCCGGGTGCCTGGACCGTTGACGTGGGCTCGACAAGTCGACGCGCTCCAACTCTACTTCGGGATAATTTTTATGGTTCGAGCATCTAGACCAACTACGGGCGTTCGGACTACCCGGGTGCTTACAACATCCGCACAGGTGACATTGGTCCGGGTGCCTGGACCAGCTCCGAGCACCTGGACCAGCTCCGAGCACCTGGACCAACTCCGAGCGCCTGGACTCCCTTTTTTAAGCCTTTGAATTCCTGCAAAAAGGAGTTAGTGCATACAAATAAAAATATATTTATCCTGTAAAACAAAGTTAGAATAACATTAATAGAATAGAAATAGTAATTATATCCTGTCTCCACGAGTCCAGGATTTAGTCAAGGTCTCAACTTAGATTTCCCAAATAGATCTAAGTTGGACCGACGCCTACAATTTCCTCAATCGGGAACACATCCCCACTGGATCTTTCCTCCAGTTGTTTACCTTCACTTACCACTTGCAGTCATTTGACTTGCCTTTGACCCCACCAGGTCCTCCCGTTAGTGATCAGGTCCTGCGAACCTATCTAGACTTCCTACCAGCTATCGGGTCTCGTGAATTTAGTTAAATTTTAGCATAGTGCCAGGTCCTTCAGACTCGTCAGCTTTTGTACACTTGGTAAAATAATTAGATCACAAAATACTCTAACCTTAATTCACTTGTCATTCATCAAAACCTGAGTTATATCATTAATGTAAATTGTACCAACACATAATCCGTTTTAGAGATTGGCGACTTACTCATTAAGTGACTTTGGCACTGAACGTACCCAAAACGGAACAGGACGGGTGAATTAGAGAATAGATAGACGTCTGTTGGCATTCCTATCTTCCTTATCCTTTCAGGGTCTATCCAAAAGAGAATCCAATACCTCTTAGTAGTGAATATCTAAATAGGACGAACTAACCTCCATAGATATCTTTGTTTTGGAACAAAACAATTTAAATTTTATTTATTAAGTTTTATATATAATTTATAATATTTGTTTAATATTTTAGATTTAATATTGTTTATAATTTTTATTATTTTAAAATCTAAGATAAAAGAAATATTAAATTTAAATTATTAGTATTATATATATATATATTAGTTTTTTTTTAAAAATAAATACAGTTAATTCAATGTTTATAGAAATAATTAATTTTTAATTCAATTTTAACTATATATATATATATTAGTTTTTTTTAAAAAATAAATACAGTTAATTCAATGTTTATAGAAATAATTAATTTTTAATTCAATTTTAACTTGGTATATATATATATATTAGTTTTTTTTTAAAAAATAAATACAGTTAATTCAATGTTTATAGAAATAATTATTTTTTAATTCAATTTTAACTTGGTTGGGTTAGTTATTAAATCAAATCGGTTTTCAATTATTCGAATTAACCGAGCTCACCCTATTTAATCTAGGGTTAGCCGGTTAGGAGAGAAAGCCAGAGAGGAGAGGAGGGGGAGAATCAGTCGGAGGAGATGGCGTTGAAGTTTCTTAACAAGAAGGGATGGCACACGGGGAGCCTCAGGAACATCGAGAACGTGTGGAAAGCGGAGCAAAAGCACGAGGCCGAGCAGCGCAAACTCGAGGAGCTCCGGAAGCAGATCCAGGACGAGCGCGAGAAGGACGAGTTACGCCACCTCTCGGAACAGGGCGGCTTCGCCCCGTAAGTGCTTCCTGTCTCTGGTTCCCTCGGCCTCTTGCTTCGATGATTGTTTTTTTTTTTGTTTGATTCTTTGGTTATTGCTGTTAGGACTTCTGATATCGCTGTTCTAGGGTTTGTTTAATTTACGGTTTTGCGTTGCTGATTTTTGGTTCGTCGACATGGTATTAGGTTTTTATTTTATTGTTTAAGTAACAAGCATCATTTCTTGTTAATCTTATGAATTTGTTTTTTGGTTTGATAATTAGGCGTCAGGAAAGATTGGATTTTCTATATGAGTCGGGGTTAGCGGTGGGCAAGGGGAATTCGGACGGGTTCAAGGCACTTCAAGCACCACCTGCAGAAGCCTCGAGTGCCTCAGCAGCAGAGGCTAGTTCCTCCAAGGTACAATCCTTTTACCCATGCTCTATGCTTTTCCCATGCAGTTCTGTTGGGATGTGAACTAACAGAGGATATTCCATGTACGTGTTAGTATTAGTATCCTGTTATTGATGCTTCTAGGTACCAAATGGACATTTATGCACTTTATTGATTTTATGTAATATATTTAAGGACAGAAAATTATAACCATTGTTTTAACCATTTTAATTTCATCTCATGTAAGAGCGTCAAGTTGTGCAACAATGATTAATACTGTTCCTATAGGCACACCAGTACAAAACAGAACTTGCGTTTGCCAAATTACTCATCATTCATATTCATGTTAAAAATTGCTTCGTTTGCGACATTAATTGCTAAAGGAATCATCCTCGTCTTGAAATTTGAACAATATATGACTATTGAAATAGGTTTTATGTTCTAACTACCACAGTTGAGTTAGCAAAGGTTTGATTGGAGACACATTAGTTGATATGTCAATTGAGTACGAACTGATGCAACAAAAATGCCTTTGATTGGAAGTCCAGACAACAGTAGTGCTGCAAGAACAGTAGGCTAGATGATCATGCTCATATAGGAAATAGGAACTCTCATGGTGAAGGTAAGTTCTCTCGAGGCAAGGGATTCCACATGCTCTTCTAGTTGGCAAACAATTAATGAGGGTGGGCCTTCCTAATTCTAATACTATGCTATGGTATTTTGGTGGTTTTGCATAGATGATGAATCAGAACTATGTTAGATCATTCATGAAAGAGTGACTAGTGGTTTGAGGATATAAATTTTGGCCAATTGGATGAGGTAGCTGTTGAGATGCTTAGAAGGATTGCCAATAGAGACTGAAAGTGAGACAGCATACGGAATTAAGATGATGGATTTTCGAGGGAATGCTGATGAACCCAGCAAGGAAAGATAACCTGTTGGAAATTTCTGAGATACCTCTTGCAATAGGTAAGTTATTCTGAACCATGGTTGGATGTCCTCCAACAATAGCATCATAGGTTAAGGTATAATAAGCCTGAATGCCTTGCGCTTGTACCTTGTGAGATTCATAAACTAAGGGGCGGTGCTGATGTGAAAGCACTGAGTTGGTTTACACTATGTATTTTAGATGGTGCCACGTGTTGATTGCTGATTTTCTTTCTATTTTGCTGGCACATACACATTTCATTTCTGAGTTTGCTGGAGAGTTTGTATTATTATTGTGATTGTTATGTTGCACCTAGTGTCACTTCTTTGTAGCTTATTTTCTTTTGTTTCGGTGCATCTGTTCCTGATTGAAAAAAGTTGTGCTGCTGTATATTTTTTAACAAAATATAGATCAATTGATCGTATGCAGGCATTCATCTACTTATCTTTCCTGCTATTGTTTATATGATAAGATCTCAAATTTTATCAGGCTGGTGTTCTTGGAGCTTTGTTTGAGGACAAGCCACAGTCTGCAAACGATGCATGGAGGAAACTTCACACTGATCCTTTGCTCCTTATTCGTCAGCGTGAGCAGGAAGCACTTGCTCGAATAAAGAATAATCCCATCAAGATGGCTATGATAAAGAAATCTGTAAGCAGTTGTTTCATTGCTTTTATGATTATTCTATGCTGCGGTCAATGATGCAAACAATTTTCCAAATGATCTTTTCTGTATCTTTTTTCATGCCAACAATGACCTTTTTTTTCCATTAAGTTAGACTATTACATCCCTTTGGCATTGGGACATTAACTAAATTTTCCTCTTAAAAGTCATGGAATTCTGTTATATAGTTGCTTCCTTGTAAATTCATTTTCTTACTACAGATTCTACGTTTCGCCATAAGGTTATGACATTAACTATCTTGATTTTGCAGGCAGAAGCTGAGAAAGACAAGAAACACAATAAGGAGAAACAAGGAAAGAAAAGGCACAAGAGCCATCGTCACAGTAAGTCAAAGTCTGAGAAGCATTCATCGAGACATCATTCTGATTCTGATGACACGAGGGATGACCAGGAAGAGAAAAGAAGAGATCGTCAAACATCCATGAAGAATGAAGAAGGAAAGTCTAAACATGGCAAATGGCTGTCAAGAAATAATTCAGATGCAGAAAGAAAAAGAAACAGTGATCATTTAACATCTGAATATCACCCACATAAATATGCCAAGAGTGATCGATATTCTCCCAGGTATACTTCAGGTTCAAGAAGGCAAACTGAAAGTGAGGAAGAAGATAAGCAAAAGCATTCACTGCTTGAGCATCAACAAGAAGATCGTCGAAGGGGTGATAGACACTCGTCCAGAGTCCATTCTTATTCAAAATACAATCATCAGGATGATTCTACAAGAAATCATTCTGCATATGAACATCACCAGCCTGATTCTGAACAAGGAATGGGAGACAAACACAGGGAATTCAACAAGTTGAATGAGCTGCCTGGCAATAATCGTCGTCGAGGTGTGCCAAAGATGTCTGAGGAAGAGAGAGAAGCTCAATTAAGAGAGATGCAGCTGGATGCGGAACTCCATGAGGAACAAAGGTCTAAACGGTTGAAGAAAGCAGCAGAGGAAGACAGAGCCGAAGCAACGAGATCAGGCTTTTCAAGAGGCAAGACTTTTCTGGATGCAGCTCAGAAGAGCATTTATGGAACTGAGAAAGGGGGGAGCGCTACTATAGAAGAGAGTGTCCGTCGTCGAGCTCACTACTCACAGGGAGGTTCTGCAGCCCATGAAAGCAATGCATTCCGGCGGTGATAAATCTGAAAGACCATATTGTTTCATGCAAGCTTGTTCTGGCTCTTGCAATTCGATAGTGCCCGACGCTTGTTGGGTTGTGTATGGAAGATAGCTGCAAATGTTTTAAAACAAACGTTTTCAGATTGCTTGTGTTTACTCTTAACACTCCTTTTACTGAAAAAACTCAATGGATGTAAATAAGAGGTAAGCATTTTCATCTATTTTCTCTTTGATTACGTGTGCATACGTGTCTTTGTGCCCATCCCCATCCAAGGGGATGGGGAATGTCAAGGTAAAAATGCCTCTTTGCTCCCAGTGGCTTCTAGGGACGGAGATGCCGATGGACGCGGAGGCTGTAAATATATATATATATGAAGTAGATAGTAATTAAAAAATAAATTCAGAAATTTGTCACTTAACTTGAAAAGTGCTTTCCATCCTATACATTTCGATTCGACAAAAATATAAAATAAAACTGGGATCTTCTTAATTGTTTAGGTGACACAGATTTAAAATAATAAGGAAAAGGAAAATAAAAATCTGCTCAAAACATCCTCACATTTTTAAAGCTCAAAAATGAACAAGTCCAAGCTGAATCTGATGATGTTGCTGGATTACTTCCATCGCCTCTCTTTTCAAATTTATTGCCAATTTTTCGTTCAGATAGGGTGTCCCGTGCACAACTGTTAACGAGAGAAAAGAGAACTGTTTGGTTTTGTTTCTTTGGTGAGACGGATGTTAAATTCCATTTTTCAAAGGAACCCTTGACAGATGATCTTATTAGTTTAACAGAGGCTTCAAGTAATAGAGTAATTACTTCTTTCGAAGTGTTGTTTACTTACTTCCAATTTCCCTTTAGAATCTCCAATAGCTAACAAGAAAGGGCAATCATCTGAAGAGGCTATAGAGAATATTGCATCCTGACACAGATAATCTTCTGTATTAGGTTATGAACTACCAATAAATATATGCTAGTAATAGAAGCTTTGCTATAAAAGATTAGTTTTCTAAATTCTGAAGGTTAATGTGAATTTTTCTCCTTTTTAACGGGAGAGACTTAGATTGGGTAATTATACTTGAACAAAAGGCAAAATTGTAGGATATTTTTCTCCAAGAAAATTATGGATATATTAATTTTCGGTGTTGAGATCTAATAGTTGGATCCGATTAATCATCTCGACGATGAGAATCTTATCCCATTTATATTCTTGACGTTTCCTTTTGGTTATCGAAATACCCTTCGGGTAAGAGACATACCCTTCTTGTTATCGTCGCTATTGACCTAATCTTGTCGGTTGTCGAGTTATCCATTTGGATATTGACATAATCCTTTTGAGTAAACTTATTTCTAAGGATAAGAGTATTAAGGTCGAGGTAAAAACTAGACCTTTGCTTAAGACGATATTGCCCTGCCCAGGTACTTACGGTGTATTGACAATCGTCTTCTAAAATACAACGACTTACGTCTCGAAATAGAAGCACTCTAAATTTCGAATCCTGTCGAACTTTCAAAGCCTTAAAATTCTTAAGAAAGGAGAGAAAGAAGAGAATACAAGAGGAGAATTCATAATTTGAGAATTGAATGTATTTAGTGGAAGGAATGAGGTTTATTTTATACAGATGAAAGATTACTCCCAAAAAATTAAAAAGTTTTTTCTAAAAGTGAAGGATATGATATGTGTCTTCTCTTTTAAACCTTTTCATTTAAAATTGTTCAGAAATTAAATTTTCATTCGATCATATCATATCAAATTTTCATTAATCTTATATTAATCTTATTCCTACTCATCACCAAACTAATTTTCTAAAAAAATGAATAAAAAATTTCCATTTCTGATAAAGGAGCGGAGCTGTCTTATAATCCATAATTCTCGAGCATTAAACCGTTTGAGAAAAACTTACCGCCTTGAATTTCTGAGATACAATGCATGAAGGTTGATTGTTTGACACGTCCCACAATTTCACCTGTTTCGTTGAATTAGTCATTATCAGCAGATATCTTCATATTGCAAATGAGAAGGGAACGAAAACAATCCCATACCATTTTATTGATATCTTCATATTGCAAGTGGCAACTAAGAAATGAGTTTGGTTCAAGGATTATAGTTGAATTGAACAGATTTTTTTGTTTTTGTTTTTTCCTACGCATGTGAATTAGAGTAGCAAAGGTATTGATTGACATGCATGAAAATTGATATTTGATAATTATTTCCATCAAAAGGTTGAAAATTGAGAAATTGGTATAATAATATTACTAAAAGAAATTTAATCTTATTGAATTGGTTAAAAAATACAATTATCTCATTGAAATTCTTTAGAAAAAACAGAGGCAGAGAGAAGACTAATAAATGAAATTATATAGAAAAGAAAGAAGAAGAAAAAACTAATAAGGAACTAGATGTTGACTAATCAATAACTATTGGAAAACAAATTTTAATTTAAAACACTGACTGTGAATTTTAGTAAATTCAATCAACACATTTTTATGATATTTAACTGCAACATTTCATACTCAAAAGGGCAGTGATACAACTTCTTCACTGCTCAAGGGATATAATTAAGCTACTTAATTATTGTTTATTTATTTATAATGAATCTACATATATGATATTTGTTTTACTCTGTGATCTCTTGTTGAAGAATGCTCTTTGAGATTGTCTCTGTGTATCTTTCAAATAACTCGTCGAGTATGTTATTCCTAAATTGAATTTAGGGTCTTGGCTAATACTTCCTAAGTATGGATTAACATACGATTCATTGTTTATGTGATCCCTTCTAAGAAATGTTAACACCATTCGTCCTCCAACACACAATGACAATATCTTGAAATTTTTTCAACAATTCTTTCAAATAGTTCCTCAAGGATTGCATTCCCGAAGCGATGACCGAACAGGGATTCAGTCCCGGCACGAAAACTGTTTGCGATGTTCTTCCCATCTTGTACAATATCAAGCTATGTGGGATCGTGATACTCGAGCCAAGTGTGGGTTACCAAGTGTGCTTGTTCTATGTGAAATGAACTTTCATCGAGAATTATTAACTTCACTTCCTCCAACAAAGGCGAGTAGTATAGAAGGATGAAAGCATCCAATTTAGCTCTAGAAATTATCCCCTAATTTTGAAATTAAACGGTTTTCAATTCCATATTTATTTGTATAGTAACAAGTAGTAATTTGTTGGGGTTGCTCCATCTCATAATAAATTTTAATCTAAATGCTAACTGAATTTTAGTAAATTCAATATGCACATCCTTAAGTGTAAATTGGAAGATTTAGTTATGATATTTAACTAAATGGAAAAAGAAGAAGCCATGTTTGATTGACATACAAAAGATAAAACTAGAATACAACATGCTTCCTATTCCATCAATAACTAAAGATTACAACTAATTTGACGAAACCGGCAACGGAAGGAAGAAGAAAAGGAACTTGGATGTAAATTTTACTGATACAATTTGATTGTTTGCTTACTTATAATGCATCCACTAGATGATTATTGTGGAGTGTTCTTCTTCAACACAATGACAATATTCAATGTATTGCACTTAGTGAGCTTTTCTTCAAGAATGCTCCTTGAAATTTTTTCAGCAAATCTTTCAAATAGTTCATCGAGGATGTCATCCCCGAAGTGATGGGCAACGAAGGATTCAATCCCGGCACGAAAACTGTTTGCGATCTTCTTCCCATCTTGTACAATGTAAAGTTCTATGTTATTGCTTAGCAAGTGTGCTTGTTCTATATGGAATGAACTTTCACCGAGAATTATCGACTTCACTTCCTCCAACAATGGCACGTAGAACGGAAAATATAAACCATCCACTTTAGCTTTAGAAATGATCCCCTAGTTTTGAAAATTTAACCATTTCAGTTCCATATTTATTTGTATCGAAACTAGTAATTGCAAATTCAAATAGCTAAGGGTACCTCTTCAGCCATCGCATTAAGGGAATCTGCTAATAGTTCAGAAAGGTGGCTTAATGAGTCACCATCTACATGATCTCTTCCGGGAAATGTTAACCATGCTCCTCCTCCAACACTTAATTCTTCAAAACGAGACTTAAGAAATATAGAGAAATCTCTTTGAAATTGTTCTTGATATGCTTTTACTATCCAAGGGGGGCTAGTCCTTGTGATGGAAATATTTCCTTTGCTTTGTGAAATACCTTGTGTCCTCTCAAGTTCTTTAGGAACCTATAATTTTATTTTTTTATCAATAATAAAAAATAAAAATATCAATCTATTTTAATTAAAAAAAAAAGAAGCTAATTAGCTAACCTGAGATAGCCAATGGAGACTAGTGGAAGAGTGAAAGAAATGAACAGTGGAAGAAGGAAAAAGTCTCCCATGGAATGACCCTGGAACAGCTGCAACATAATATGGTATAAGTAGGTTTTCTCTTTCTTCCTTAATCTTCTTTTTGAACTCTTCCAAGGATTGAAAAACACTGTTGAAGTCATTCGATGGCAGGTCGTTCAAGATGAATTGGATTTCTGGAAGTGTCTCCACCTTCGATTGTTTATGTAACTTACTGATAATGTCAATAACTTGAGAGAGCACTAACAAGGTGTTGGGGCCTGAAGCACAACCGAGATCGACAATAGTAATTCTCTTAAGGAGCAAGGTCTTGAACATTTGCTCTATGGCATTCTCCAACATGGATTTTGTCATAATAATTAGCTTTTTCTAAATCACAAACATGAACGCATATATCAATTTATTTAGAAATCAGACCAAAATAATTAAGATTGAGATAAAGTGAAAACATCAAAACTAACATGACCCCTAGAATTAGCGGCATAGCTATATTCTCCATCCCCTTCAGCCATTTGAAGTATCTGTTCAACCTCTGCTCGCCTAGCCTCCATGTTACGTTGCTAGCTCTTTAAGTAGCTATCTGTACAATATACAAGCCATGTTTATAGTGAATATATGATGAGAATTGGTAGATTCTTAGCCATGTTTTGTCACGTCTCGGGGGTATAGTTCCCGGTACCCCACTCGGTGACCATATAATATAAAGAAATCCTAGGAACTATCAAAATAGAATAATCAAGAAATGTATCAAATGTGTGTGTGTGTCCTAGTTTTCGTAGACTACAATTACTATACAGATAAACGACATCTGTAGTAAAATTGCAGAATGTAAATACAACGAAACAAAAGTAAAATAAACCAGAAAAACAGCACGTCGAGATCTGAGTAACTCTATGGAAGTTCAAAATCAACTACAATATCAAAAAGATCCCTGTGCCTACAAAACTAGAGGCCAAGGAATGTAGAAAGTTAGTCAAATGGCTAAGTGGATAATACTCAAGAAAGATGTACATGAATTTAATCTTGTTTAAGAAGTCAAAGAAGTAGAGTAATTCACAATCTTTTGTTACAACTTTAGGTTATTCTTAATGTTCTACATTTATACATATATATGTATAATCATCTTCTCATTATCTATAATCAGGTAAAATTTTTATATTAGAGTTTAGGATCTTCATCTTATCATCGTTTGTCATCATCAATTAAAATCAATTCTTCAATCTTATCATTTAATCGATCGGTATACAAGTTATCATGGTAATATCAATATGTATATCCATAGTCTAAATATGATAAATCAACTAAAAAGTGAATCACTAGAGTCAATATCATCAGAATGTAATATCACAAGAATAAACTAACAGCTTCCTCAAAATATAAAACTGTCACATACGTCATCTGACGTACGGGCTATCAGCCCTCACAGGTGGAAGACATAATAAACACTGACCGAGGGCTACATCACGCCATCACGCCACCACGCCTCGGGTGTACGGTCAGGTACTCTGGACCGCGGGCCGCTACACTACCAAAATAACATGTGGATGGTCCAGTACTCTAGTATAAAACTCTGGTACAAAACTAGGCTCATGGTCTTCACTTTTTAATATTCTTCATTTACCATCTTTCTTATTTCACTTTAAGGATTTCATTTTATCCATTTATCATAATTATTCTCTTTTCATATCAAATGGTCAATTAAGTTAACATTTTCGTATCAAGTCTTTTAATTTATAACATGCAGTCCCCATCCATGAAAAACTTTCTTTTCACTCCCCAGTCAAACATATTTACCTAATTGCCCATGATATTTTTAGGTACAAAAAGTCCAAAAATCAGTATAAATCCTCTTAAATTCAGTATATTAAATTAGAATCTAGTATATTTTCTATTAAATTGAGTACGATTCTTTTTTCACCTCAAAATATACTTGATTTTAGTTGAATGTGCTGAATTTAATAGAAAATATACTCGATTTTTAATATAAAGTACTGATTTTAAGAAAAATTATACTCATTTTCGAATTTTTTGTACTCAATTTTTGACTTTTTGTACCTAAAAAATATGGGTTCATTTCAATAGAAAATATACTCGATCCTATTATAGAGTACTGGATTATAGTGTAAAGTGCTGAATTTAACAGGAATTATACTTATTTTTAGACTTTTTATACCTAAAAAATAAGAGGGATAATTTTGATAGAAAATATACTCGATTTTTAATATAAAGTACTGACTTTAAGAAGAATTATACTCATTTTCAGACTTTTTGTACTCAATTTTGAACTTTTTGTACCTAAAAAATCTGAGGGGCAATTTAGGTATCAATATTTGCATGAGGGAGTTGAAACAAGTAATACTTTGCATGTAGGGAATGGAAACAAAGTTTTTTAGGCATGGGGATTGCATGCAAAGTTATGATTACCATTGGGGATTTTTCTCTAATTTACCGGAATATCATAAGCATGGAGTATAAAAGGTCGAGTAAGTCAAAAAGGCAGTTATCAATAGAAGAGTAATGCAAAATATTTCTTTAATTTTAAAAACCACCCTTCCCATATAAATCCCAGTATAAACCTACATGTGAACTAGAAGTAATATCAATTATTTATCCCCAATGATTTAATTATTTAATACTCATTTCACTATTTTAAATATCATTTTTAATTCCCTTTTAAAAATAATTATACAAATATATATAATTTCATTATTGCTTTATTAATGCACAAGAATAAATATATAAGAGTCAAAGAGAGATGTATCCACTTTATTTATAGCAAAATCTTCGAGTATCGGTAGGTTACCATGCTCCACTCGAACTCGTATCTACAAAATATAATAACTCCAATAATCAAAATGATAATAAAATCATGACATAAATTTGAACATGATCTACGACTCGAAGCCACTAGATCATTATTTTTGATCTCGCTATCGCGTACCACTTCACATTCCTAAATGAAATCTCTGTTCTAATCTAGATAACCCTTCTAACTACACATCAATTAACCCAAAGCATAAAGTATACCTTCTAAGGATTTTTCTATGGCTGCTGGAAAAAAAAAGAGGGCAGCAACTAGGGTTGTTTTCCCTTTGTCGCTGGCTGTCTCAGCTAGCTCCGGCGAGCTCCGACAAACTTCGGCGGTGCTGCCAAGAAAAGGACAACAGCTAGGGCTGTTGTTTGAGAAGACGAAAGGTAATTATGGCAGTTAGGGATGGTTGAAAAACAAAGAAGGCTGCTAGGATAGTAAAGGGGCAAGGAAAAACATTTTCCCTTTTTCACCGGTTGTCTTGGCGAGCTAGCTTCGGTGCCTGTTGTGCTTGGCTAGAAAAGAGGGCAGCAATTAGGACTTTGTTTTCCCCTCTTTCCTAGTGGTCCTGCGAGCTCCGGCACACTCCGAGGAGCTCCGACGATGCTACCGAGAAGCAGGACAGCAAGGAAGGAGAAGCTTGTTGCCGTTGGAGAAGAGAAAAGAAGAAGAGAAGGGGTTGCAAGCTTGGAGAAGAATAACAGGGAGAGCCCTGTTGTTCGTCGTCGCTAGAGAGGAGAAAGAGGAGGAGAAGAAAAAGGGAAAAAGGGGTGCACGTGCAGGGTATGGGGGTGGCAGTGAGACCCATTCGCTCGTTTTTTTTTTTAAAAAATACTTAACATGTTTCAACTCCAAAATTTAAAATCTCCCGAAAAAGAAGAGAAGAAGATATGTACCGTCGTAATAATCTCCGGCACAACCACCGACTGAGATCGACTCCTCTGCTCTCTTTGTTTCTTGAAACAAACCTTTATATGACTAAGAAACTCTTCGTCTTATACTTGCTAAGGATGGCTTTGTAGTCATCCAAATCCAAGATGTCATTTTAACTTGCAATCCAAGCTAAGAGGATTGAAAATAATGCAAACCTTCGCTGTCAGATTGACTATTCATCTAGCCAATCAAGCATGACATTGGATTAATTGATCAAATTTTCAAGCTTTGAATTTTCCTTCAATATGCACATCTTTAAGTTGAAATTGGAAAGATTTATTTATGATATTTAACTGGAACATCTTTTGCAATTTTTATTTCATACTCAAAAGGGGATCGATACATATGATTATGGTGGAGTGTTCTTCTTCAACTCAATGATAATATTAGATACACTACAGTTAGTGAGCTTTTCTTCAAGAATTCCTCTTGAAACTTCTTCAGCAAATCTTTCAAATAGTTCATCAAGGATGGCATCCCCGAAGTGATGGGCGAACAGGGATTCATTCCAGGCACGAAAGCCGTTCGCAATCATCTTCCCATCTCGTAGAATGTCGAGTTTTGTGGCATCAAGCCATTTGTAGCTTAGCAAGTGTGCTTGTTCTATGTCGAATGAGCTTTCATTGAGAATTATTGACTTCACTTCCTCCAACAATGGCGAGTAGAATGGCATGTTGAAAGCATCCAATTTATCTTTTGAAATGATCCCCTAGTTTTTGAAATTAAAAGGTTCTCAACTCCATATTTATTTGTATCGTAGCAAGTAGCAATTGCAAATTCAAATAAGAAAAAGGGTACCTCTTCAGCCATTGCATTGAGGGAATCAGAAAATAATTCAGAAATGTGGTTAAATATGTCACCATCTTCATCTTCTCCTTCTCTTCCGGGAAATATTAACAATGCTCCTCCACCAACACTTAATTCTTCGAAGCGAGACTCGAGAAATGTAGAGAAATCTCTTTGAAATTGTTCTCGATATGCTTTAACTATCCAAGGGGGGCTTGTCTTCGTAAAGTAAATATTTCCTCTGTTTTGTGAAATAGCTTCTGCACTCCCAAGTTCTTTAGGAGCCTAATATTTTTTTAATCGACAAGTTCAACAAACAGAAATTATAAGAAGTCATTCAATTGATTAAATAAGCTGATTAGCTAACCTGAGACAGCCAATGGAGACTAGTGGAACAGTAAAAGAATTGAACAGTTGAAGAAGGGAAAAGTCTCCCATGGAAAGACCCTGAAGCAGCTGCAACGTAATATGGCATGAGTAGATTTCCTCTTTCTTCCTTAATCTTCTTGTTGAACTCTTCCAGCGATTGAAAAACACTGTTGAAGTCATTCGATGGTAGGTCGTTCAGGATGAATTGGATTTCCGGAAGTGTCCTCTCCTCCTCCTTCGACTGTCGTTCGTCTAACTTACTAATAATGTCGAGAACTTGAGAGACCACTGAAAGAGCGTTTGGGCCCGAAGAACAACCGAGGTCGACAATGGTAATTCGGTCGAGAAACAGTGTCCTGCACATTTGCTCTGTGGCTTTCTCCAATATGGATTTTGCCATGATAATTACCTTTCTCTAAACGCAAACACGAACACACAGATCGATATATTTAGAACAATATATATTTACATGACTTGGATTGCAAAGACCAAAATAAGATTGAGATAAAGTTTAAAACATCGAAACTAACTTGATCCGAAGAATTAGCGAGTATCTGTTCAATCTCTCCTTGCCTAGTTGGTAGATTCTCAGCCATGTTTTAACTCTGAAAAAAAAAATCCCAAAAAAGAAGAGGAGAGACTCTTGTGCTCTCTTTGTTTCTTGACACAAGTTTTTATATAGCCAACAAGCAAATGGTAACTAAGAAATTCTTCATCGTATACTTGCTAAGGAAGGAAGGAAGGAAGATGTCATTTGAACTTGCAATCTAAGTCAAAGGAAGATAAGGCAAAGAGCATGGAAGATGCTTTCTGTCACATTGAAAATCCTTAGAAAAAAAAAGTAAAGAGGAGGCAATGTTGACTAATCAAGTATGTCATTGAGATTTTCTCGGCGTATCTTTCAAATAAGTCATCGAGTATGTCATTTCCAAATTGATAGGCGATCAAGGATTCAATCACGGCACGGCTGCCATTTGCCATCGTCTTCCCGTTGAGGATAGTGCCAAGTTACGTAGGGCTATTGATGTGTTGAATAGGCGGAGCCTCCACGTGTCCCAAAGGTTAAGATATGTGTTTAGGTGAAGGTCAAATAAAGGGAGGTCAACGAGACCCTCTTTCCGGTAGCCTTCCTCATCAGATGCCAATCTTGAAGGTGTCGAACGGAATGTTGACGTTGTGGCTGGGACGACGCTGAGAAAGTCGATCCAAGGGGTCCTAGGGCACCTGAGAATGAACAAAGACACCTGAGAATGAACAAAGACAAAGAGAAGGAGGATTAGAATGGCACACTGGGAATGTCCCGACGTTCAAATATGACGAGATGATAAGGAAATATGAAACAAGCAAATGAATAGTAAAATGTCTGATCCCCCCTCACTTCTCCATCTGGACCCCTTTTTACAGAGACCTACATTAATTGTTGTATAAGTGTCTCCTCTATCCCTAATCTTAATTAATGCCTATGTTAATGATGCATGTTAATTGTAGTAGGAATGTGAACCGAGTGTCTTCTTGTATCTCTACAGCTATCATACAGATCAGTTACAGGTGGCCTTTCTCATGGGCTCTGACAAATCATATTGAGATAAATGGGCCGGAGAGTCGGCTCGACAGAAGACCGATAGGTCAGCAAGTTGATAAGTCGGTAGGTCAGGATGACTAATCAATCGATCTTCATAGGAAAAATTAGGGTCGGCTCAATAGGCTTATGCCTAGGACCTTATTATATTATATATATATATATATATATATATATATATATATAAATAAACACATGAGTTTAAATATTAAATATTTAAAATTATGACTAAAATAAATTCTAGTCGAGATTTATTTTCATTAGTAATTTTAATTTTTTACTAGCTAAATTATATTTGGTCAAAAATTTTAAATTTTTTATAAATTAAATCTGAATTTTTTTTATTCGTGTTAGATTTAATTGATAATTTAAATTTTTTAATTTTAATTTATTAATCAAAATTAAATTTTGTTAATAAATTAAAAATAGTTATTGATTATACTTAATTAATATTTTTTATAAAAATACTTTTATCAAAAGCATATTTAATATTATATATTATTTCTTTCTTAAATTTTATTTTTCTTTCACTAATCTTTTTAATAATTCATCGGTATTTTCTAGTTAAATATTTTTAACTAAATAAATTTTATTAATAATTTATCAAAGTTAAAATTGATAAAAAGATAATTTAATTCACGAAACTCTCCTTGGATTCTGAAAAAAAAATTATTATACGTAGTAACTATATCTAGTACCCAAACATATTTCCTCTAGGTCACATAATAAATTTATCTCTGTGTCGAGATTGTCCTTCCTAGAAGTTAAAAATGATTGATAATTTTTTTAAAAAAATTATAATTAAAATGTATATTAAAAGTATTACAATAATTTATTTCTTGATTCTAAATTAGTTAATATAAAATATTTTTTATTTTTTAAATTTTATTAATAATAAGAAAAGTGAGGTTCCAATCAACAAATCGTCTTTCATTCCGACCGATAGCTAGGACTGATTCCAATCAAAATCGGCGTGGCTTGCACATGCCTCAAGAGGAAAATTTTTTAACCTATTTATATAGCAATGCCCCCACCTCTTATATTTGGAGATGTTGAAATTCCGTTCTGTTTAAATTTTCTTATACAAAAATTATATAGGTACAAAACTTTTCTTAGCAATCCGCATATTCGATTAGACATGTATTTGATCAATCAAGCAAGTTCTTGATTGATCAAAGCACACCTTGATCGAAGTACAAGATCACTGGCCTCTTGTGTTAATATTCAAAATCGATATAAAGAAAACTAAACTAATTATGCAGCGGAATTAAAGAACTAGTTGTACCTTTCCTTTGTAGCTAAAGACCTCTTGATCTTCTGCTGTATTCCTCTCCTTTTCTTGGACGTCGTGTGGACGACGATCTACCAAGACAACAAACACCCTTCCCTTCGTTTCTCCAAACCACCGGCCACCAAGTGAAGCTTTAGGATGGGGCGCCTTCTCCTCTTCTTTCTTCTTGTCTTCTTCCTCTTCTCCAAGCCGTCGCGGAGTGTTGGTGCAATATCCCTAGGTCAAAGATGACCTGGTTGACTAAGCTTGAGTTGACTCAAGCTTGAGTCTTTATGTTTGGGTTTCGATGTTTAACAATACAGATAATACGTGGAGATTATAGGTGTAATCATTAGATTGGGGAGATTGCTGGAGTAATTCCCCTCTGGTTAGGGTTTGACCAGTCTGAGTTTGAAGAAGAGTCAAGTAGGTCAAGATTGACCGAATACTTGACAGGGAAGTCCTAGTGAGTGAAGCTAGGCAGAAAGAAAAATCCTTGTGAGTGAAGCCAGGTGAAAGACCTAGTGAGGGAAGCTAGGCAGTTGGAAAATTCTAATGAGTGAAGCTAGGTGAAAGTCCTTGTGAGTGAAGCCAGGCAGGTGGAAAGTCCCGGTGAGTGAAGCCGGGCAGTGGAAAAATCCTGGTGAGTGAAGGCAGGTGAAAATCCTAGTGGTTGAAGCTAGGTGAAAGTCCTGGTGAGTGAAGTCAGGCAAATGGGAAGTCCTAGTGAGTGAAGCTAGGCAGATGGAAAGACCTGATGAGTGAAGCCAGACATGTGGAAATCTAGGTGGATCAAGGTTGACCGGACACCTGGTGTTTGGAAGTCCAAGTGGGTCATGGAGAATCGGACACTTGACATGAGATGGTAAGTCCAAGTGGGTCAAGGTTGACCGGACACTTGACGCAAAGAGAAAGTCCAGATGGGTCAAAAGTTGACCGAATTCTTAGCGGTCGTAAGTCCAATAGGGAGTTGGCATGGAACTAGAAAGTTTGGACGTAGTAAACTTCCGAATGGCATAACTCTTGACTCGGATATCGGAATGACGTGATCTCAGATGCGAAACGAAGCTAATTTCAAGCTCTATCCAGTTTTTTGCTTTCCAATTGATTGGCCAATCGATTGGGGGGGTTTAATCGATTGGTCATTCGATTGGTTGACGTGAATTCATGCAGAAATGGGCTGAATCAATTGGGTAATCGATTGAAACTTCCCCAATCGATTGGTCAATCGATTGGGAGAGTTTTTGAGCAAACAGTAAGCTTCTGAATCGATCAGTTGATCGATTGAAACCTCCAATCGATCGGCCGATCGATTGGAGCACTGGAAATCGCTCAAGAAGCCTTGAATCGATCGGGTAATCTATTCAGAGCGATTCCAAAGAGCACAGAGGCGCTTTAGATCGATCGACCGATCGATCCAAAACCTCCCCAATCGATTGGGAGCAATCGAATCGATTGAGATTCGACCGTTAGAGCCGATAAAGCCGTTGGCGAACGTGTCTTCAAAAAACTTCTTCGATTCTTCTCCACGGGCGATCACAGCAGCTCTCCACAGCGATCTTTTCTTCCTCACTGCCAGTTCTTGAAGGTTCTTGGAGGCTCATCCGAGTCAAAAGGCGAGTTGCAACAAGAAGAAGAAGAAGCTAGGGTTTTCATTGTAATCTTGTAAGATTTATTTGTATTTTGCTTCTTTCTTTCTCATTGTTGTATTGTGAGGTTGTAAGGCTTCTCCGCCTTCGGTAGTTACCGAGAATGAGTGTTTTTATAGTGCATGGTGCGTGAGTGTGTGGATCCTTGGACTAGTCACCTCTTCTTGAGGTGGATACCAAGTAAATACCTAGAGTTAGCATTGTTGTTTGTATTTCTTGTATTTCCGCTGCACATCATCCCAAGAAGCGAGCAACGACGAGCAAGATGATCGCAACGAGCTATTCACCCCCCCTCTAGCTACATTTCGGTCTCAACAAGTAGTATCAGAGCAAGGTTGCTCTTCACCGGAATCATTGCCGGAAGGGGCAAAAAGCTAGAGGGTGAAGAAGTTGGAGCAATTCTACAAGTCGAAGACTTCATTCAAGAAGCTCAACTTCAAATGGAATTCCAATATGAACTTGGATTCGATACAAGGGTGCCTCCACCGTTCACAATGATGAGCTTCGATCTTTGGAAATCAAGGATCGAAAATTTCTTGATGGTGGAGATAGAGCAATGGTTTGCTCTCATGGAAGGCTTCGAAGCTCCAACAAGTTCAAAGGGCAAAGTTCTCAAGAGAAGCAAGTGGAGCCAAGAACAAATTCAAGGGAGCGAGGCAAATGATAAAGTGACCAAGCTTGTGGTCAATCTATTACCTTGCCACATTTTGGAGCAAATTGGAGAATTCAAGGATGCCAAGGAGTTTTGGAGCAAAATGGCAACAATTCATAAGATCCCCTCCACTGTACCAATCCAAGAAGAATCAAATGAGGGTGATTCATTGAATCAAGATCAAAAAGAAGAAGAAGAGGACTCTGAGGTTGAGAGGTGCTCAATATCGGAAGAAGAAGTCCTAGAAGCTTCATCATCAAAGGAGTGCAACCAAAAGAGCAAGGAAGTAGCATATTTCTTGTTTCATGTACAAGAGGATGAAGAGGAAGATGAAGTCTCCACCTCTAGGATTGAGGGGGAGAGACCTTTGTTGACATCGGATCAAGAAGAAGGAGAAGGTTCTACATCCGGGTCAAATGGAGAAGAATATGTTGCATCCTCCAAAAATCAAGAAATATCAAATGGAGGAGCAAGTGTCATCCCTACACATGAAGGTAAAAATGGTTCAATTAAGAATAAAAATCATATTATATGTTTTGAGTGTAGGGAACATAGGCACTACAAAAGCAAATGCCCAAAATTGGCCAAGAAGAAGAGCCAAGTGGCATTAAAGGGTAAGGAGAAGCCCAAAGAGATCGCTCCTAGAACAAAGAAGAGCAAGGAGCACATTGTGTGCTTCTCTTGCAATCAAAAGGGACACTATTGTAGCCAATGTCGCAAGGAGAAGAAAGCAGTCAAGGCTCAAGGAGGAAGCACAACTCAAGGGGGAGCCTCCAAGGTAAAACGCAAGGTATCATTTGTTGAGCCTACCCCTTTAAATAATGATAAAAAGCATGTTAGTTCTAATTTATATTATTTTAATACTATTTACCATAAAAATAGGAAGCATGATAGAATTAAGGAAAAGCATGTAGCTCTTCATGCTAAAACTACCACACCTAGGTCTAGGAAGGTAGATAAAAATTTAGGCAAGAATTCTAAGGATTTTAGTTACAAACCTAAAAATAAAATTGCTCAAGGATTAAATGAAAAACTAAAAACTAAGGACTTAATGAGAGAAAATCAAGTCTTGAGGTCAAGACTTGATAAATTAGAAAAGACCCTAAAAAGGATGAAAAATATCCAAAAAGGACAAAATGAGCAAAATCTAGGTTTAGGACAACAAGGGTCATCAAAGGGTCATAGAGGTTTGGGTACCACTCAATTTTATTATCATGCCGGACTGAGTCCACCTGCAGGATTTACATGATAATTCTTATGAGCTCCTTAAAGGGACATCATCGACCTAAATAATTATAACACAGATTCCTTCTATAATCAACAACACACCTATCAAATGAGAAAGACTAAAAAAGACTTGGTTAGCAATAATAAAATAAGATAAAATTTATTTAAATATAGATGATGATATAGTCGGAGATAGAGCTCAATGGCGTAAAAGATTCATACAGCCGACCCCACCTAGTGGGAAAAGACTTGGTGGTTGTTGTTGTTGTTGTTGTTGTTGTTGTCACCTACTATCACAGGGAGCTCATCCGATAGAGCGTAGGGGAAAAAAATTATCTAAGTATAGTCGTCAACCATCCCGAGTGGCACAAATATTTGATTATGACACAGCCGAACAACTGATTCATCATTAGCCTTATGGGGTATGATCCGAGTGGCAGCTACCAACCCAAGTTAGCGATATAATGCCGAACGATGAAGATGTGTAAGCCGATCAGAAACTCGAAAGCACAAATGGTCCGATCAGATGTGGAGGTCATCGAAGATGCTATTTGTCTAGTCAGTTGAACTTGCAACCTCCTTCGACTAGACTTGAGGGGAAGACTTGTGATGTGGTGATAAAAGAGGGCCCGCCGGTACGAGTCAACTACCGAGGTGGAGGTCAAAGTCAAGGTGGTCAACGTCAGGGTGTTAAAGGGCTCACCTACGGTGCCTGAGCGAAGGTTGACTACAATGGTCGGTCCGGGCAGACAATGTCCGATCGACAAGAGGCTTGTCCGAGCTGCCCACTCGTCTAGCTCGGAACAATATGGTAAGATCTCCATACACTTAGTGCAGAGCGACCGAATGCTAAGGAGACCAGAGTGTCTGTCCGATCGGGAGGATGCAGTCTACTATACCCAGTCACCACAAGGAAAAACAGCTGAGGTTGATCGAGCAGAAGAATTCCAGTCGAGCGGCTACCCCACTCGGCCAAATAGCGGGATCATTGACGTATCTCTCGATATCCTTTTGAGAGATAGTGTCACTGACACGAGGCATGGTCAACGGGCGGATCGTACGGTGGAAACTTCTACTGTCTTGTCAGGGATATGCATGCCCTATTAAAGTATGTTGTCAGAGGCACTTTCCTGACAGTTCCTTTCATAGGATACATTGAAAAACGTGCCCATACCTCGAGGAGCGTCCATGTCACCCACCATGGCTCTATATAAAAGGGGGTTCATACACCAGCGAGATACGTGTTATTCATTGTTTGCGCTTGTGCTATTGTTACTCCACTTTCTTCTACAGTTCCGGTGACTGACTTGAGCGTCGGAAGGTCAATGCCAGGGACCCCTTCTTTGGCTCAACACTGACGTTGCTTGTTTTACATAGCGGAGCGCGATCTACATTCAGTCAGCACAACAACCACATCCCCGACTATCCACCTTCCCATTTTTGGACAGGATCAAGAGTATTATCTTACTCATGTATAGGCTTCAGCCTAAAGAACAAACAAAGGTCTAGTAAGATACTCAATATTATATACTATGATATGTCTACATAAAGCCACAGGTAAAAATAGCATAGATAGTAAATGAGACTGTATGGATATCAAATAGATCAAACTAATTACAAGCAATTAAATATCAACTCAAGAAGAAAATAGAGTTGAATCATGGTAAGCAGCAGCTGCTATTTAATCAATATATGACAATAAATAATCATGTACTAAGATAAAAAAAACTATAAAGGCCAAAGCATAAACTACCCACCTTAATCGTAGAACAGTGTTGGTCCCCTTGAGGCCGGAAAGAGGGGGTAAATTGTTTGAAATTAAAAATAAACTTTTCTCAATCTTTAGACTAAGTTAGGCAAACACTTGTTTAATAACAGAAAGTAAATGCATAAAATAAAGACAAAGACAAGAGTATTTACTAGGTTTGCAATCAAAGGATTATTAATCCTAGATAAATGAAACTCACTAAAATCTCCTTCTTTCAAAGGTGGAGTAGCCTCTTATAACGTTGAAAGCACAAAACAGTAGAGAACAAAATTAGAAAATGAAGTACAGAAGTTGTTTGCCAGTGTTGTTCTAAACTACTGAGACTAGGGCTCTATTTATAGCCCCCTAATCAGATCTGACCATTTGTTGACGTGGCAGCTCCGGGCGCTTAGGCATGGATAAAACTTTATCCATGTTGCAACGATTCACAATGGCCAAGTGAGGATAAACTTTCGTGGTCCGAATGTTAAGAGCAGGTACGGGTGCCCAGACCGTACTGACACGACCCTCGAACAAGGTGCGTGAGGAGGCGCCCTGGGCTGCCCCAGGAGGTACGAGCACCCAGGCAGTCAACTCCTTGTTGACTATCCAGCTCTCCTCTATTTCAGCTTCGTTTGCTGGGGTGATTTTGGTCATCAGGAATAAGACCCACCCAAACCCATTTTCCGGTCTTCTCTTCGAGTAAGCTTCCGCTCCGACTTCTCGTCCCTTAGAAAACGTCACGCGCTTCATTCTCATCCGCCAGCGTACTCTTCCGTGGCACCTCGTCCCTCGGGTGCACCGAGCCCATCGACTCTCTCCCATGCCATCCTTCTCGCTACCTGCATCTTCCGCTCGACTTCCTGTGCTGCTAAGTTCTTGCACACTTAGACACAATGTATCAAACACACACAAGATCTAACTTGACTTGGTTAATCACATCGAAATTACCATAGGGTACTTACAATCTCTCTCTTTTTGATGTGGGTCAACCCAAGTTAAGTTAGGGTAAAACAAAACATTAAAGTAAATGAATCTGTAAGTTAAATGTAATTTAAAGCATTAGATATGCAATATATTTTTAAAAAAATGTACCTACCCCTAGACTTAACTTCTAACTCTCCCCCTTTGATCATATTATAAATCGGGATATTCTCTAAAATAAATTGAAATTAAATTCTAAAGGATATACAAACAGTGACTCATATTTTGGAAAAAAAATTTAGAATTAAAATTCGAAAAACTGATTTTTGAGATGTATAAAGCAATTTAAACTAATTCTAGAATTAAAATTATTTTTATTTGTTAAAAAATTCTGAAAATTTTTATAACAGTTAAACAGATATACCTACTGATCCGGTGATAAGTACGGGGGATCCTCGTTGGCGGAGGGTCAACGGCACGTGGAGGTCAAAGGTCGAGAGATTCAACCCAGAGACCGGTCGACCGGACGAAGCTGGCCCACCGACCGGGCACTACGTGTCGACCGACCATGAATCCCCCGAACCGAATGACAAACAACCCGATTAGGGGTCGGGTTTCCGATGCTCAAGATAAAAAGGTTTCAAGGGTCGAGCGGCCTGTCCGTTCGGCCGGTGCACAAGGCAACACAGGCAGGAGCAGTCTCATCTGAGCATATGACCGATGCAGAAGTGATATGTTTGCCGAGCGACCGATCCGCTCGGCCCTGGAACAGACAGGGAACGCAAGAGGACAACGGAGACAGGGGATAACATCATACTCGAGACACCTACTGCCTACAAGCAGTAGAGTTGGCGGCCTAGCCGTACACAGAATTATACGGCGGAAGCTTCCACCGTCACATCCGGGATATGCTCGGACGATTGCGGAATGACGCCAGAGGTACTTTTCTGACACAGGCTCGTTAAGGTATATTTGGGGAAGCGTGCACACATCGGGAAGCATGCCCGCGCTCCCCCGGGGTCCTATATAAAGACCCCCAGACATCGACCAAGGTAGGGGTAACTCTTTACTGTAGCTACATTACGCTGCCTCTCTCGTTGCCTGACTTGAGCGTCGGAGGGCCGTCGCCGGGAAACCCCTCCCGGTTCGGCTTCTTTGCAGGATCGTCGGAGAGCTACGCCACCAGCCGGAGACAGCGGAGCGGGTCACGTCCCCAGCGTCTGTCGACTCAGCGCTCAGACAAGATCAAATTGGCGCCGTCTGTGGGAACGCACCTGAATCCGAGTCGAGAAGATGGAAGAAGCTGGACATCAACTTCTGGTAACGCTCTCTCCTGAAGAGCTCGAAGCACTCATCCAAGCGCGTGCAGCAAAAATAGTGGAGTAGCAGCAGAAAACTCAGGCCGAACGGGCAGCACAACAAGCGACGTTAGCCTCGGGGGGCCGAGCCCCACTCGAAGATAGGCAGGAGTAGCTCTGAATATGGGGGCAAAACAAGGGGTCGGCCGGCACTCAGATGGGGGCGCCGCCCGCCCCGATACCTTTCCATCGGGCTCTGTTCCAGACGCCCTCGGAGGTAGCGCAAGCCAATCAAGACAAGGGATCTTCATCGGACGAAGCACCCGTCCGGGACGTCAGAAAAGGAAAGGCGCCCCGATCGGACTCGTCACCTGAGCGGATCAACCAGCAGTTTTCAGACATCATTCTTCGCGATCCACTACCGAAGCACTATGCACCCCCCGCGATCGGGGAGTACAACGGGACAATCGACCCAGACGACCACCTGGGTAAGTTCGACAGCACCACCACTCTTCATCAATACACAGATGGCGTGAAGTGCCGAGTGTTCCTCACCACGCTTTCCGGATCGGCGCATCGGTGGTTTCGGAGATTGCCGGACGGATCCATCACAAGTTTCAAGGAATTCCGAACGGCATTCCTCCATCATTTTGCGAGCAGCAGGCGCTATCAGAAGACAAGCGTCAACCTGTTTACCATCAAGCAAGGTGCTAGGGAGCCGCTCCGAGCGTACATCCAGTGCTTCAACCAGGTAGCCATGGACATTCCAACGGCCACCTCGGAGACAATGATGAACGCGTTCACGCAAGGGCTCGTGGACGGTGACTTCTTTCGATCGCTCATCCGGAAGCCACCTAGGGACTACGACCACATGCTGCACAAAGCCAACGAATACATCAATGTGGAGGAAGCCCAGGCGGCGAGAAGAAAGGAAGCCCAGAGCGACCAACCGGCTCCCACCGAGCGGAAGCAGCCAGTCAGTCACCAGCCACCCAGAGGACCGAGAATCGAAGCCGTCCGTCCTCATCAGCACATTCGGTCGCATGCCGTCCAGCAAGTCGTGGCTGATCGACCCAAGCCCAAGGGGAAGGTATGGACCCCGATGTTTTGTTCACTCCATCAGTCGACCACTCACAATACCCGCAACTGTCGGAGCCTACCCCCCATCGCTCATCCTGTGACAAGGAACTACCGCCGTCGATCGCCTTCACCAGACCAGCGGCATCGTCAACGGAGCCCCGTGCAAAGGATAGAAAGGCGATCCCCCGAGCGACATCATCGTCAGCAGCACGGAGCCCACCATCGAGCGTCGCATGAGCGACCTCGACCTTCCGCTCGGGAGGAGGAGAATAGTTGCAACGCATCTCGGGGAGAGATCAACATCATCGCCGGAGGCCCGACCGGCGGAGATTCCAATAGAGCTAGAAAGGCACACGCAAGGCAGCTGAGGATCCACGCGGTCGGCTGCAGCCAGGAGAGGGCGAGCGGACCCGAGATCAACTTCGGGCCCAGGGACCTCGAAGGAGTCGAAGTCCCATACGATGACGCCTTGATCGTCCGAGCGGTAATAGCTAACTATACTATTCACCGTATTTTCATCGACACAGGCAGCTCGGTCAACATAATATTCAAAAAGGCCTTCGACCAGCTGTAAATTGACCGAGCTAAACTATTGCCAATGACGACCCCCCTCTACGGATTCACTGGGAACGAAGTCCTGCCGGTCGGACAAGTTCGGCTGGCTATCTCGTTGAGTGAGGAGCCGCTCAGAAGGACAAGGACCACCACCTTCATCTTGGTTGATGCTCCTTCTGCATACAACGTTATTTTGGGACGACCGGCGCTCAACGAGTTCCAGGCGGTCGTCTCTACCTTCTGCCAGAAGATTAAGTTCCCGGTGGAAGATCAAGTAGGGGAGTTGTGGGGAGACCAACTGGCGGCTCGGAGATGCTATGTGGAGATGGTCCGAGCAGAATCTAAGTCAGCTCGGAAAATGCCGCGAGTCAAGGTAAATACTGTTACTGAAAAACCACCTTCTTTAGTTTATGAAGAAAAAGAGGAGGTGCAGATTGACCCTACCCGACCGGAGGCCACCACCTTCATAGCATCCGATTTGGAGGAAAAGCAGAAGGAGAAGCTGGTCAAATGCCTCCAGTGAAACTACAACGTCTTCGCTTGGTCGACCCATGAGCTGCTTGGAGTCTCGCCGAGCGTAGTGCAGCATGAACTTCACGTCCGGTCGGACGCTCGTCCGGTGAAGCAAAGGAAGAGGGACTTCAACGCGGAGCAGAATGTAATCATCCGGGCGGAGGTCGAGAAGCTTCTAGAGGCCGGCCACATAAGGGAGGTGCAATTCCCAAGTTGGCTGGCCAATGTGGTTTTGGTCTCCAAGCCGGGCAACAAGTGGAGAGTCTGCATCGACTTCCGAGACTTGAACAAAGCATGCCCGAAGGACTTCTACCCCCTTCCCCGGATCGATCAGCTAGTGGACTCCACAGACGGGTGCGAGCTGATATGCATGCTGGATGCATACCAAGGCTACCATCAAGTGCCACTCGCCCGAGAAGACTAAGAGAAGGTCAGCTTCATCATGGCGGACGGCACCTACTGCTACAATGTAATGTCGTTCGGGCTGAAGAACGCGGGAGCCACCTACCAGCGTCTGATGAACAAGGTCTTCAAGGAGCAGATCGGACGCAACTTGGAAGTGTACGTGGACGACATACTTATCAAGTCCTTACGGGCGGTCGATCTTTACGTGGACATGGAGGAGACCTTCCAAACGTTGAGAAGGTATGGCGTCAAACTTAACCCTCAGAAGTGCCTGTTCGGGGCAAAGGGCGGGCGCTTCCTGGGCTACATTGTGACCGAGCGGGGTATAGAGGCGAACCCTAGCAAGATAAAGGCATTGCAGGACATGCCACCTCCCAGAAATCTCCGAGAGGTACAGCGCCTCACCGGTCGGATAACGGCGCTGTCAAGGTTCATTTCTAAGACCGCCGACCGGAGCTTGCCATTTTTCAAGATTCTCCGTAAAGCCACCAAGTTCCAATGGGACGAGGAATGCGATCGGGCATTCGAGGAATTGAAGACTTATCTGAATTCCTTACCCGTGTTGGCGAAACCAGTCAAAGGTGAGCCGCTCCACATTTATTTATCTTCAACTGAGCATGCTGTGGGCTCAGCATTAGTAAGGCCGAGCGGTGAGGAACATCCAGTGTACTTTTTAAGCCATATCTTAAAAGATGCTGAGTCTCGCTACACCGGTCTGGAGAAGTTGGCTTTCGCCTTGGTACTCGCCGCTAGGAGGTTGCGCCCTTACTTTTTGGCGCATACCATTATTGTGATGACAAATAGCCTGCTCGCAAGGGTACTCTTGAACCCTGAAGCATCCAGACGGCTCATCAAGTGGACAACGGAACTTAGCGAATTCGACATTCAATACCAACCCCGCTCGGCGATCAAAGCGCAGTCCTTGGCAGATTTCGTGACCGAAATACAAAAGCCCGAGCTCGAAGCTACGTGGAAAATATATGTGGACGGATCATCCACTCAGCTCGGAAGCGGGATTGGGATCATGCTACTGTCGCCTCAGGGAGAGCGGAGGCATTTATCCGTCCGGCTAGATTATCTGGCAACTAATAATGAGGCGGAATATGAAGCCCTCATAGCCGGATTGTAAGCCGCACGGCATGTTGGAGCCAGTCGGGTCGTGATCCACTCGGATTCCCAGCTTGCCGCTCAACAACTCACGGGCGCTTTTGAGATAAACAATGCAAGACTCAGATTGTACGCAGAGGCCTTTGAGAAACTCAAGACCGGCTTCACCAAGGTAGTGGTCCAGAAGATATCCCGAGCGGAGAACCAGGCGGCAGACGAATTAGCCAAGCTCGCAAGCTCGATATCGCCGGTCGTCATCCAGCAACCAATCGAATAGGTATCCTTGGTAGCGCATATAGACCGGATGGAATGTCTCACATTCCCAAGCGATTGGAGGACAGCCATCATGGAGTTCCTGCGCTCAGGGGCCTCACCGTCCGATTGGGATGAAGCTCAGCTACTAAGGAGGAGGGTCGGTCGGTTCACTCTCATCGGAGATCAGCTTTATAAAAAGGCTTTCTCCCGACCGTGGCTAAAATGTGTCAGCTCAGAAAACGCAGAGTATATTCTCCAGGAGGTACACCAAGGATCTTGCGGAGGTCATCCGGGCGGCCGATCTTTGGCTAGGAAGATCCTGCTGGCCGGATACTTCTGGCCAACGCTACATGAGGACACCGCTCGGACCGTCGCAACGTGTCTCTCCTGTCCGAAGTACCACAATTTCTCGCATAAGCCGACGGAGGAAATGAAAGCGTCCACCGTGTCTTGCCCGTTCGACCAGTGGGGCATGAACATCGTAGGACCCTTCCCTATGGCGACCGAACAAAGGAAGTTTCTATTGGTGACAGTAGATTACTTCTCCAAGTGGGTGGAGGCTGAGCCATTGGCCAAAATAACCGAGCACATGGTCAAAAAATTCATCTGGCAAAACATCATCTGTCGGTTCGGCATTCCGCGTCGGCTCGTGTCGGACAACGGGCGACAGTTCATCGGAAATCAGCTCGAGGAATGGTGCAAGGGATATGACATTAAGCAGCACTTCACGTCTGTGGCGTATCCCCAAAGCAATGGTCAAGCCGAAACAGTCAACCGGGAGATACTCTGAATTCTTTGGGCTCGGCTCGACCACATGGGAGGAAGCTGGGTGGGCGAGCTGCCAGGAGTCTTATGAGCCATCCGCACGACCCCTAAAGAGAGAACAGGAGTAACACCTTTTCATCTGGTGTATGGAGGCGAGACGGTCATCCCAGTCGAAGTCGGCGTAGAGTCTGCCCGGATCCAGAACTATGACGAAGATAATGCCGAGCGGAGGCAGCTAGAATTGGACTTGATCGACGAGGAGCGAGCCAAAGCGTCCGTCCGGCTGATGGCCTACAGGCAGAGAATGAAGCAGAACTACAACCGCCGCGTGATTCCTCGAGCATTCCAGGTGGGCGACTTGGTCTGGAAGAAAGTGAAGCCGGTCGGGGATGTAGGCAAGTTGGAGGCTCCCTGGGCGGGACCGTTCAAAGTCATCGAGAAGCTCCGATCGGGAGCTTATTGTTGGAACCCCAAGGTGTTTTGATGTGATCAAACAAGCTAAGTTAGGTCCTGCGTTTGTTTAACCCTTGTGTCTAAGTGTGCAGGAGCTTAGGAACACAGGAAGTCAAGCGGAAGACGCGGCTAGCGAGAAGGACGGCACGGGGAGAGAGCCGACGGGCTCGGTGCGTCCGAGGGACGGGGTGTCCGCGAAAGAGTACACCGGTGGACGAGAAGAGCGTGCGCGGCGCTCGAGGGACGAGAAACCGGGAGGGAAGGCTGCTCGAGGAGAAGGCCGGAACATGGGTTCGGGTGAGATTCCTAAGGCCGAGATCACCCAAGCTAGCGAGCCGGAGTGGAAGACCCGGACCGAGCCGAATCGAGACAGAGGAACCGGAGTCGAAAAGTCAACTTATGTTGACCTTAGGGCTCCGGGCGCCCGGAACCGACCGGGGAGCCCGGAATCGACTTTTCAACAGGATCGAGTTTTGACTCGATCCGACCGTTGGGGGATAAAATTTACCCCCCCCCCAGGGCGCCCGGAACCCTTCCAGGCGCCCGGACCAAGACTATAAATATAGCCTTGGTCCAGAAGCTTAAACACAACGAACTACTTGTAATCCAGTGCTTTCATTTGTGTTATTTCTTTCTGTGCTTTCAACGCTGTAAGAGGCTACTCCGCCCAGAGGAGAATCAATTAGTGCGTCTTTCTTTGCCTTGGATTAGCAATCCTCTGTGTCTACTTTCTGTTTTAATTAGTCTCTGCCTTTTTAATTACAAGTTCTTTTAAGTTAGTTGAATATCCGAGAAGGGTTGTTGGTTTTATTTTGTAGGGCAATTCACCCCTCCCCTCTTGCCGGCCTCCAAAGGGGCCTACAAGTGGTATCAGAGCAAGGCGCGCTTCAGGAGGACTAACCGTCGATCGAAGCAACAAGATAGCCGGACCAAGCATCGTCCCACCAAAATTCGAGGGGAACTTCGCAGACTGGAAGCGTCGTATGGAGGTATTCCTAAAAACAGATTTTGAAATTCGGTTTATTATGAAATATGGTTTTGTAGCTCCAATAGATAAAGATGGAAAAGAAAAAGAAGAGAGCGATTGGACAAAAAGGAGCAGAATGAGTCGGTAGCAAACAGCCGTGCGGAACATCACCTACTGAGCGTGTTACCGCCTCAAGAGGTCAACCGCATCGGAAACTATGCATCTGCTAAAGAACTTTGGGAGAAGTTCTTGGAACTCCACGAATGAACGTCTGAAGCAAAGCTCGCTAGAAGGGACATCCTCCGCAACAAACTGATGAACATCCGTCTGGAGAAAGGTGAGAAAGTAGCCGGTCTACATGCAAAGGTAAAAGAACTAGTTACTGGTCTCGAAAACCTTGGTGAAACGGTAACAAACCGGGACACTATACGCTACGCGCTCAACGTGTTTCCAAGAACTCCGGAGTGGATATCAATCGTCGATACTTACTACATCTCAAAAGACCTGGAGATAAGTACTTTAGAAGAGTTGTTTTCTACCCTTGAATTACACGAAGCGTGAACCGAACCGTGAACCGGCGGTTCTGAACCGTGAACCGTAACCGTCTTGGGCGGTTAAGGTTAAGGATCGACCTGCCTGGAACCGTCGAACTGGCGGTTCCAAACCGTAGAACCGTCGGTTTAGAAACGTAATCAGATCTAAAGGTAGAAGAAAGGTGCGGTGCTACCGGTGTCAGAAGGAGGGACACCTAAGGAAGACTGCCCAGAACTCAAGAAGGTCAAAATGAAGACACCCAAGAAACACAACCTAAAAGCAACTTGGGATGACACTTCTTCATCTGAATCAGAAGCTCAAGAATATGCGAGGATTGCACTGATGGCAAGCCACGAAGGACAAAGTACATCAGAACCCAGCATCGATGAAGGGGGAGCGACCTCAGATGGAAGTAGTGAAGCAGGGGGAGATTCAGTGCTCAAGTCCGATATGGTAAGTGAGGTATGCCTTTTACCCCTGATGAACTTTGGTATCAAAGCTATGACTAAATCCATGTATAAATTAGAAAATAAAAATGCCAAATTAGAAAATGAAATTTTAGAAATAAAGAGAATTTTGGCAAAATCATGTCTTATAGAGGATTTTGAAAAATTGAAAATAAAAAACTAAAAGAAGAAATAGAAAGATTGAAAAAATCTAATGGTTCAAATATTTCTACTTTTAGAAATTATAGAGGTTTAAATTGGTATTATAGATTTCATCAAAGTCAAATTAGAAATATATCAAAAATCTATATACCTAGGAAATACTTGGTTAATCCTGTAGGTAGGAACCTCTATTGGGTTCCAAAAACCTATTTAATTTAAAATTAAAATTAGACTTAGCATTTTCAGCAAGGAAATTAAACAACTAATTTCTTTATGAGGCTTTGTCTAAGGAAGTGGTTGTTACTCCAATAACCAAGAAGGCCTAGTGCCTCGCCACGACCTGGAAGCCAAGTATCGAAATGAAAAGTTTAATTGATTAACTGAAAAAAGTATTAATTTAAATTACTTAATGCTTTAAAAGAGTTATTCAATTTATGTTAGAAAAATAAAAAAAAATTTAAAATTTTCTTAACTTAGAAATTTTTTTATTATCTTAGAAATTTTTATGAAAATTGACTTAGAATTTTGTTTTAAGTTATCTTAGAATTTTTTTTTTGCCTTATAATTTTTCTTAAAATTGACTTAGAATTGTTTCTTATGAATATTAACTTAGAATTTTTTTTAATTAGAAATTTTTTTTAATGTTGAGATAAGTTTCAAAACTTAAAATGTTTTACTTAAATGTTTTACATTAACCCCAATTTTTATGTGATCAAAGGGGGAGAAGTATGTTAAGTCTAGGGGGAGGTACTATAATTTTTCAATTGAAAAATATTTGGACTTATTGGAATATAAATCGTTTTTATTGCATATGGTTACCCTAACTTAACTTGGGTTGCTCACATCAAAAAGGGAGAGATTGTTGGAACCCCAAGGTGTTTTGATGTGATCAAACAAGCTAAGTTAGGTCCTGCGTTTGTTTAACCCTTGTGTCTAAGTGTGCAGGAGCTTAGGAACACAGGAAGTCGAGCGGAAGACGCGGCTAGCGAGAAGGACGGGAGCCGACGGGCTCGGTGTGTCCGAGGGACGAGGTGTCCGCTGAAGAGTACACCGGTGAGCGAGAAGACATTGCCGAGGGACGAGAAACCGGAGGGAAGGCTACTCGAGGAGAAGGCCGAAATTGGGTTCGAGTGAGCCCTATTCCAAGGCCGAGATCACCCAAGCTAGCTGAGCCGAGCTAATGCACCTGCACCAAGACGAGCCAAACCGAGACGAGTCAACCGAGTCGAAAAGTCAACTTATGTTGACCTTAGGGCTCCGGCCTGACCCACGGGCGCCGAACCCTTCCGGGCACCCGGAATGATTTTCAACAGGATCGAGTTTTGACTCGATCCGACCATCGGGGATAAAATTTATCCTCCTAGGGCGCCGACCCTTCCAGGCGCCCGACCAAGACTATAAATATAGCTCTGGGAAGCTTAAACACAACGAACTACTTGTAATCCAGTGCTTTCATTTGTGTTATTTCTTTCTGTGCTTTCAACGCTGTAAGAGGCTACTCCGCCCAGAGGAGAATCAATTAGTGCGCCTTTCTTTGCCTTGGATTAGCAATCCTCTGATTGCAAACCAAGTAATTCCTCTATGTCTACTTTCTGTTTTAATTAGTCTCTGCCTTTTTAATTACAAGTTCTTTTAAGTTAGTTGAATATCCGAGAAGGGTTGTTGGTTTTATTTTGTAGGGCAATTCACCCCTCCCCTCTTGCCGGCCTCCAAAGGGACCTACACTTATTACTTGGAAGATGAGGATGGATGAAGGATAGAGAGGCCGTGAAGCGCAAACCACCTCCAGCCCTATCGGGCTGGATGAAAGGTGCGCTGATGTAATATATTTTGATTATTCTGTTCGGATGTATTATTTGATTGCAGGAATGAAAGCTATAAGAACAAAGGCATGATTCTGGCGCACCAAGCGAGTAGCAGCATGATGCCGTGGCAGAGACCCCGTGTCGTTCGACCGGGAGTATATTATCCGAGCCATAGGCTTGATGGCGAAGACCCCGTGTCGTTCGACCGGGAGTATATTATCCGAGCCATAGGCTCGATGGCGAAGACCCCGTGTCGTTCGGCCGGGAGTATATTATCCAAGCCATAAGCTCGATGGCGAAGACCCCGTGCCGTTCAGCTGGGAGTATATTATCTGAGCCCAATGCTCGATGGTGAAGACCCCGTGCCGTTCGGTTGGGAGTATATTATCCGAGCCCAATGCTCGATGGCGAAGACCCCGTGCCGTTCGGCTGGGAGTATATTATCCGAGCCCAATGCTTGATGGCGAAGACCCTGTGTCGTTCGGCCGGGAGTATATTATCCGAGCCCAATGCTCGATGACGAAGACCCCAAGCCGTTCGGCCGGGGGTGTATTATCCGAGCCAAATGCTTGATGGAGAGGAACCCGTGCCATTAGGCCGGGAGTATATTATCCGAGCTATAAGCTCATCATTGAAGACCGTCGAGCGGCGACGTTAAACTCTAGAGTCGAACCGGCGACTATAAACCCTCCGGCTTGAAGACCGTCGAGCGGCGACGTTAAACTCTAGAGTTGAACCGGCGACTATAAACCCCCCGGTCGGAAAAAGATAATAAAGTGGTCGACTTGTGACTCGATATGCCGATCGGACATGTTACCAAAGGTACTTCGTGAACATCTAACGAGAATTCCATTATAAGTGGGGGTGTCCAGCCGAGTGGCCTAGTTATAAAGAATACTTCGTTAAAAATTCCTTGGGAAGGCCGGGCAAGACGAGAAACGATTAAAGAAAAGAAAGAAGGAGGAGACGTGAACGATTGTAGTTCGCGGTATGATCGGAGGACACAAGTATTGACAAAGTAAGTTAATAACAAGACGAGATATATCCATTAAAAAAGTCCGGCCCTTAGATCCGATCGGAATAGTTACAAAAAAACACTACAAGAAAATCATAAACGCTCCTCACTCCAGGGGCTCGAAGATGGGCTCTGGAACGGCTTCATGTCTTGGGGGGGGATAGAGGTATCCTCTGGGAGATGGCCCTTAGCCTTCAAGTAAACAGTGGTCGTCCGGATAGCCTCTTCGAAGGACAGAACTAACCGATCGCTAAACTTTTCACCAAATGCGTCCGATCGAAGGTAGTTCGGTCTCATCACCTTGAAGCGGTCAGCTTCTTCATCCTGGTATTCCTTGAGCGCCGCTCTGGAGGCGTCGAGAGCTCCTTGGAGATCTTGCTTATCTGTCTGCAGTTTAACTTCAGTGGCAGATCGGCTCTCTTTCTCAGCAGATAGCAGGTCGGTCAATTCAGTAACGCGTTGATCCAGCGCTCGGACCTGCACCTTCATCGCATCCAGATCAGCAACGGCCCTATTTTTTCTGTTGGTGCCCACAGTGATCTGGTGGTCGTGGGACTTGACTTGGTTTTCAAGTCCAACTACCCTGGTTTCCAGGCCGGAAGACTTGGTGCCGCTCGGCCTCTAGCAGTTTTTCTATTTAGGTCAGCTCGGACCTAAGCGTAGCATAAGAGGGCCCTTCAGCTGGTGCCCCTCCAGAAATTTGGAGTTTCTTCAACTCCTCCCCCAGTTCGGCCAGACGATTGCTGACCGTAATATTCTCCACCCATTGCTGCATTCGGAGGGGATAATGTCAGGAACCCGGTGAAGTAGTCGTAATAGTGTGTTAAGAAACATACCCCGGTGGCTTGCTGCATATGGCTGTCCGCTAGCTGACAGGGAGTCATCAGGGCAACCTGAGCCCTCGCATCTTCCCACGTCTTGGCAAGCGGCCCTCAAATAGTAACTTGATGCTCGGGAGCAGTGGGCTGATCCGTTGCCAAAAGGAACTCCTCGATGGGAAGACGGAGGACGAATTTGATCACTCGACGACCGTTCGGATCTGACTGGGAAGAAACGGCTCGGTTGGACGACTCGCCAAGCGGCGCAGAAATGATGTTCGAGCGCTTGAGCCGAAGGCGGACCCGGGGCACAGAACTAACGGGTGGCGCTCCAGTCGAAGCGGCTGGTTGGTCGAGCTGGGAGGGAGTCCGATCAGACGAAATGGCCTCATGCGCTGCGGGTAGCGGGTTGACTGCCTCTGGGGGAGCGTCGACTGGCCCGATCACCGGCTCTTCCTATGCACTGGCCGTTCGGCGCCGCTTGCGTATTATCAATGGGGAATCACTCGCCGATAGCATCCTCGGCCGTTCCAGTTGTAGGGACCTGAGCGGCAGACCCTCGGGCCTCAGTTGGAGTGCCTTCGCTTTCACCTTCATGCAAGCCGACCGGCGCGATGCTTAGATCGGCCATCTCCTTGGCTACCACCGCTTCCATTTCGGCGGCTTTCAGCTTCAGCCGTTCAGCAACCTTGGCGCGCCACATGATGTCAGCTGCATAACAGGAGAATAAATCGGTTAGACCAAAAGGAAAAAGGACAGGAAAAGTGCTTACCTATGCTGCTCGGAAGCTTCGTTCGGATCGGGCTCAAGCCAAATATGTACAATACCCCCTCGTGAAGTAGTTTATCGATGTTGAACCTCTGGTCGGCCAGTAGATTGGCTGCATGAAGATAATCCCGCTAGCTCTTGTATTTACCGAGGTTAGGCTGGCTCGGCACGGTGGTCTGCCACTGGGTGCGAAAGGATGGCAGTTTGGGAAAGCGAAGGTAAAAATAATTTTCCTTCCAGTGCTTGTTCGAGGTCGGCATCTTATCGAAGAAGACAAGGCCGATCCGCGACTGGAAAAGAAAAGTACCCCACTCGGACTGTTTTGGGTAGTAAAAGTAATGGAAAATTCTGGGGTCTAAGGGAATGTCGTGCAACTTGAAAAGGATTACTACGCCGCACAGCAACCTAAAAGAGTTGGGGACAAGTTGGCCGAGCGGGATGCGGAAATAATTACAAACCTCCCGGATAAAAGAGTGTAGAGGGAAGCGCAGACCGGCCATGAATTGGTCGCGGAAGAAGCAAACAGTGTCGATCGACGGATTATGGGGCTGATCAGAAGAGGTGGCTAAAACTAGTCTATGGTTAGGAGGCAGTTCAAATTCGTTAAGGAAGCGTCCCGTGTCAGTTTCGTCGAACCGGCTAACTATGGTCATATATCATAGGCCAGGAGAGGGATCAGAAGGCTGCGAGGTGCTAGCCATCGCCGGAACAGTAGTAAGGAAGGAAGGACCGAGGAAAGGAAAATAGAAGGATTGAGGAAGGAGGCTGAAACTACACTGAACGAATGCAAAGACTGTTGGAGGATCTTGCGGCCGGCTTGAAGGGGGGTTGGATAGACGGCGCCTCCAAATACTCGCTTCCTACGTATTCGTTAGTGCGCAAGCGGAAATACAAATACTAATAACGAATACAAAAGCTAATGACAAAGAAAAGAATAAGCAAACCAATGCACGTCGATGTAACGTGGTTCGGAGATGATGCTCCTACTCCACGGCTGTCCGTAAGGTGGACGATCCCGATCCTTCGGTGGATTAGCCCCCGGCAAACTCCGGCTACTCAAGCAACTCCTTGTGGGTGGAGAAACCTCACCACAACACCAACCAAGAACACTTGGACACAAGAGACCTTGAGCACTTTGGTGACTACTAATTAGGCTTTAACCAAGTCTAATTTCGTCACCTGTCGACCATACCAAGCTCCTTCTTATAGAGCTTGAATAAATCAACTGATTGCTTTACTACCGATCGTCCTCGCACCACCGACCGATGCCATTCAACGGCTCTCTCAACGGCTATCACTACCGATCGTCCCGTGACCACCGATCGATCCAATTTCGCACGTAACCTCTCAGACTTCTCACGATCGGGTTCCAGATCACGATCGGTATAACCCTAAACTTAGGGTTTCCCATCCCGAGTACATTTCTCTCGACTCGGACCTCACGACTCACTTGACTCTTCTTCGCAGCTTGACCTCTGCCTTCAAGCCTACTTCCTTTGCCTCTCGTCCCTCGGATGCATCCCGCGGCTCGTCCCAATGCCATCCTTCGCGTATGCCTCAATCCCTCGGCCCTTGTCCTTGCTGCCTTGTCCACGGTCCCTCAGATGCATTCAAGCCCGCGGCTTGTCCTCAATGCCATCCTTCATCGGACCCGAAGCCGTCAACCTGAGTCACATGTGTCACCTGCAGTCCTGCACAACTCAAGTACACATATCAAATAACGAGGGTAAACCTTGTTAGGATCGATGTACTCGGCTAGAGAGGGGGGTGTGAATAGCCGCCCCAAATTCTTCGCGTTTCTTCCTACGATTAGGGTTAGCGCAGCGGAAATAAAACAATAGAAATGAAACGAAGATGATCAAACCTTAGACGCAGCGATGTAACGAGGTTCGGAGATGATACTCCTACTCCTCGGCGTGTCCGTAAGGTGGACGAAACCTATCAATCCGTCGGTGGATGAGACCCCGGATAACCGGCTAATATATATACTCCTTCTGGGTGGAGAAACCTCGCCACAATCTTTCTTGCACCAGCAAGAATAGGAGTACAAGAATAGAGGAAACAAACAAGAACAATAGAAATTGTAAACACACTTGCTTGCCTTCTCGTCGGAGTCCGTTGATGAAGCAGCAGATGTTGCCGTCACTAGCAACCGCCGGAAATACGCCGCTCGTCGCCGATTGGAGCTCAAATCGCAGAGGAGGAAGAAGAAGAAGAAGAAAGAACAGCCTCAACCCCTTTATAACTTAAGAAGACATAAAACTAGCTGCTACGCATCTAGATGTGGACCGATCAGCTCATCCTCGATCGGTCATTAGGGTCCTGACGGTCCACAAGACCGATCAGCCCTTCTCCGTCATCGGGACCGATCAGGTCCTTCCCCGATCGGTCCCATGACCGATCGGGCCTTTCTCTTCTGATCGATCCTGCTTCCCTCGATCGGTCCGCAGACCGATCAGAACTTCACCGTATGCATCGATCGATCACGACGGCCTTCGCCCGATCGATAACACACGAAGCTCATCACAGGTTACCGATCGGTCACCAAACCGATCCAGATATCCAGAGTATCGATCGATCCATCGATCGATCCGAGCTTGGTTTTCGCCCAAACCAAGTCTCAAGCCTTCCAAACCAACATTCGGTCACCTTCCTGTTGGTACATCACGCTAGCATCCGGTCCCTCCCTTGACCGCTAAGACTCCCCACCAAGTGTCCGGCAATCCTTTGACCCACTTGGACTTTTTCTCTCGTGTCAAGCATCCGATCACCCTCGACCTACTTGGACTTCTCAACACCGGATGTCCGATCACCCTCGATCCATCCGGATTTTCCTTGCCTTCACTCACCGGGACTTTCACCTAACTTCACTCACTAGGGTTTTCACCGGCTTCACTCACCGACTTCCAACCGCCTTGCTTCACTCACCGGACTTTCCAACCGCCCGGCTTCACTCACCGGGACTTTCCCACTGCCCGGCTTCACTCACTGTGACTTTCACCCAGCTTCACTCACTAGGGTTTTCACAATTGCCTGGCTTCACTCACCAGGACTTTCCCACCGCCTGGCTTCACTCACCGGGACTTTCACCTAGCTTCACTCACTAGGGTTTTCACAACTGCCTGGCTTCACTCACCAGGACTTTCCCACTTCCGCTGCACTCACCAGGAGCCCTCTCGACCAAGTCTGGAGAACGAGCTACCGAGCCCTCTCCGACTTCCACTTGCCAAGTTCCCATACTTGGACTTCTCCGTGCCAAGTCTCCATACTTGGACTTTCTCCCGTGCCAAGCTCCCCGCTTGGACTTTTCCCATGCCAAACCCCCTGCTTGGACTTTTCCGAGTCAGGTCAACTCACCTTGGGTCAACCAGGTCAACTTTGACCAAAGGTTGCACCCACAATCTCCCACCAAAATACAACTCTTTTGTTCTTGTCAAACATCAAAATACAACTCGAGTCAGGTCAACTAGAGTCGGGTCAACCATGTCAACCTTGACCTAAGGTTGCACCAACAAACCTAACTTAAACACTTTGCCCAAACACCAAAACACATGGTCCCATGGACCATTGGGATTGCTCCATAAATCTCCCCCTTTTTGGTGTTTGGCAATACGTTTAAGTTAGGGAAAACATATAGCAAACAAACATGCTAAAACAATGGACTTACAATGCCAAGGCTACACACTTGGACTTACACCGCCGAATGGACTTACGTTGCCAAGGCTACACACTTGGCAATCGCCGAATCAAAATGCAAACATGCATTGGAACCTATCACAAGGCTCTCCTTACACCTACGCTCCCCATTGAGCTAGGATTTTATCATAGGGCTTTTTAAGAACCTATCCCAAGGCTCCCCCTACGCAAAGGCACTAAAGGTTTTCCCAATTTAAACCTTACTTCTCCCCCTTTGCCTAACATCCAAAAAGTTCTCCAACAATATCCCAATTGTTGAAAATTTCTCACCCAAACTGACCCTAAACTCATGTATTAATCCCCCTTGGATCCCATACATCTAAGTGAGTTAACATGGTCACAAACCAATGCTGAAAATAATTTCAGACTGGTATCAGTCGACTGCCCTAAGTGCCAGTCGACTGCCCCCTTCGACACAACCTTACAGAACCATTCTGTGGTCGAAAAACATTGTTATCGACTGGCACCCTATTTCTGCAAAAATCAGTCTTTTTAGGCCAACTTCAGAAATGCACCAGAAATTCCCTAGACCTCCAAAAATTCTCAAATTTTGTGGAGAGGTCTATTGTACCCTTTTCTACTTAGAAAAAATATATTACAAAATGTATCTATCACCAATCCCAATATTGACACAAAATCCAAAATTAGCTAAATGGTTCAATTGAACCTTGACCTAAAGTCCTAGTTTTGGCTTCCTTTTGATGTATTGCCCATACCAACCCACAATGCATCCCTAGCATTGGTTTATATGGCATCTATACATCCAAAACCAATTTTCATGCAATATGACCCTTAATGTCGTATTTCCATGCATGAAACATAATCCATGTGTGCAAAATCCCTAGGTTTGAGATTCAAATCCGTCTCTAAACCATTTGGCACACTCCATGGCTCCTCTAGACCCCCAAGTAGAACCCACCTGAGATCCATTGGCCATGGGTCCCAATTTGACTCTTTGAGCTCCCCCTAGAGCTCTTAACCTTAGCCACCTTGATTGGTGACTCATCTATTGTGACCAAACCACAATGTTGTCCCTTAGAAGATCTCCTTATCTTCTTGACCTTGGGCACATCATCCTTGCCATAATCATATGCAACCCTAGCATATTTATTTTTGGCCTTGGATGACTCTCCCTTGCCCTTATCATGTGCCACCTTAGCACATGGTCTCCTTTTGGCCTTGGAGGGACTAGATCGGTATCCCAAACCTGATCTATCATTGTTGGGTTTTTGACTCCCCAACACCATACTTAATCCCTTAGATCCAATAGTGAATCTCTTAAGAAATTTCTCTAAACCATCAAGCTTTGCCTTCAAAGCTTGATTCTCCCTTTCTAGGTTCCTAACCCTAGAGTCAACATGTCCACCTTGGACATTCCTAGACCTACCCTTTCTAGGCATATGTCTCCCATTCTTGGGATTAATGCCTTGGGTCTCCTTAGGTTTACCATTTCTAAATTTATCATGCATAGATTTCCTAGGGTTATGATCCACATTTACCCTACTCCTATCATGATATCTAAATCCAAAATTTTTCATTGCTACATAATGATAATCATTATTTCTCCTAGCATGCATGGGAACATAAGAATTTGAATTTGAATTACACTTCAAATTAGGGTATACCTCCCTTACCCTTGAAGCTCCCCCTTGACTTGAGCTCCTCTTCTTCTTCTCCCATTTCTTTAGATGCTCCAACTTCTTGAACTCTCCCTTCCTCGAGCATCTTGTGTGGTAGTGTCCAAGTTCTCCACACGTGAAGCATCTAATGTGCTTCTTCTCCTTCTTTTTCCTATCACTCAAATTAGATTCTAAATGAATTGAATTGAGTTTAGGAGATACCTCTTTCTTACCCAAAGGACACCTACTCTTGTAGTGTCCCTTCTCATTGCAACCGAAGCAAATGATGTGATCCTTTGACTTTGCTTCGGTGGAGGTGCTTGCTAGATTGACCACTTCCAAGACCTCTTCTTCTTCTTCACTTGCCTTGGAATTTTCTTCAATTCTTGAGGATGTAGATAATGCCTCATCTTCCTTCTCCTCCTCGGATATTGAGTGTGACTCAACTTCCGTTTGTTCCACCTCCTCTTCTTGAGCTACTAAGCCCAACTCCTTGGGCTCCATATCCGATTGGTCCTTCTTCTCCTCTTGGACCACTTCATCACTTTCTTTGGATTTTTCTTCTTGTGTAGGCGAAAGTTTCTCCCATAGAAATTTCTTCACTTTGCTCCATAATTCATGGGCATTCTCATATTTACCTACACGACTCACAACATTATTAGGCAACATATCAATTAAAATTGATATTACCTTTGAATTTGCCTTTGATCGTGAGATTTGCTCCTCCGTCCAGTGTCGTGGTCGGAGCTTCTTCCCTTTCTTGTCTTTAGGGACTTCAAATGGCTCTTCCACCACCATCATTGTGTCCCAATCCGTCTCGAAGAAGTTCTTCATCTTCACCATCCAAAAGGTGATGTCCCATAAGCTTCCTCCTTCGAACTTTGGCGGATCTATCAAGCCGGTCATCTTTGCTTCCTTGGAGGTTAGTCCAACGGAGAGCGTCCTCGCTCTGATACCACTTGTTGGAGGATCTTGCGACCAGCTTGAAGGGGGGTTGGATAGACGGCGCCCCCAAATACTCGCTTCCTACGTATTCGTTAGTGCGCAAGCGGAAATACAAATACTAATAATGAATACAAAAGCTAATGACAAAGAAAAGAAAAAGCAAACCAATGCACGTCGATGTAACGTGGTTCGGAGATGATGCTCCTACTCCACGGCTGTCCGTAAGGTGGACGATCCCGATCCTTCGGTGGATTAACCCCCGGCAAACTCCGGCTACTCAAGCAACTCCTTGTGAGTGGAGAAACCTCACCACAACACCAACCAAGAACACTTGGACACAAGAGACCTTGAGCACTTTGGTGACTACTAATTAGGCTTTAACCAAGTCTAATTTCGTCACCTTGGCCGGCCATACCAAGCTCCTTCTTATAGAGCTTAGAACAAATCAGAACCTGATTTGCCCGTTACCAGTCGACTGGTCCTTGCACCAGTCGACTGATGCCAGTCCAACGGCTCTCTCAACGGCTATCTACCAGTCGACTGGTCCCAGGACCAGTCGACTGATCCAGCCATTTCGGGCACAGAACCTCTCTGTGCTCACCCCCGGTCGACTGGTTCCAGTACCAGTCGACTGGTATAACCCTAAACTTAGGGTTTCCCATCCCGAGTACATTTCTCTCGCACTCGGACCCTCACGACTCACTTGACTCTTCTTTGTAGCCTTGACCTCTTGCCTTCAAACCTACTTCCTTTGGCTCTCGTCTCTCGGATGCATCCAAGCCCGCGGCTCGTCCTAATGTCATCCTTCGTGTATGCCTCGAAGTCGCTTCCCTCGGCCCTTGTCATTGCTGCCTTGTCCACGGTCCCTCAGATGCATTCAAGCCCGCGGCTTGTCCTCAATGTCATCCTTCATCGGACCCGAAGCCGTCAACCTGAGTCACATGTGTCATCTGTAGTCCTGCACAACTCAAGTACACATATCAAATAACGAGGGTAAACCTAACTTAAACACTTTGCCCAAACACCAAAACACATGGTCCCACGGACCATTGGGATTGCTCCAACAAAGACTACCAGAAGGGAGAAAACAGAAGAAAATAGAGATAGGAGAAAGCTTACTGAGAGCAAAGCGTGAAGGAGAAGGTCGAAGGTTCGTCGGAGCACCGAGGCGAGCGAACATCGGAAAGATGTTTGCGAGAGGAAGCACCAAAAATGCGAAGGCAAGAGCAATGGAAGGGGGGTCAGCGTCGGCGCTTCATAAACCCCGGGCTCAGTCCACCACCACCGTCCGATCCAGGTCATCGAAACAAACGTTAGCATCGGACCGCCAGATTTGAACCTTCGCCTATCCAATCGAAGTTGATGCCCTCGTCGTACGATGACGGCGGACTTGCCAGGTGGCGATTAGCGGTTGGGCGGCATTTAATGAGCACCATTACTCGCGCATGGGCAGCTTAATAAGGATTGGCATGAATTCCGAAGAGACTCGACGACGCCGACCGCCCCCTAAACAGTAGCGCAACAAGTAGCGTATGGAAATCAAAACTATAAGGCATGGCCATCAACTCGCCGATCGGCCGAAGAGGTCTCCTAAGGCCGATCGGGAATACACTTTCAGGAGCGGCAAAGTGAATGTCGCTCGACCAAATTCATAGTCCAGTCAGTCGGACTCAGAGCCTCCTTCGACTAGAGTTGAAGGGGAGGCATGTGATCTGGTGATAAGTACGGGGGATCCTCGTTGGCGGAGGGTCAACGGCACGTGGAGATCAAAGGTCGAGAGATTCAACCCAGAGACCGGTCGACCGGACGAAGCTGGCCCACCGACCGGGCACCGCGTGCCGACCGGCCATGAATCCCCCGAACCGAATGACAAACAACCCGATTAGGGGTCGGGTTTCCGATGCTCAAGATAAAAAGGTTTCAAGGGTCGAGCGGCCTGTCCGTTCGGTCGGTGCACAAGGCAACACAGGCAGGAGCAGTCTCATCCGAGCATATGACCGATGCAGAAATGATATGCCTGCCGAGCGGCCGATCCGCTCGACCCTGGAACAGACAGGGAACGCAAGAGGACAACGAAGACAGGAGATAACATCATCCTCGAGACACCTGCCGCCGACAAGCAGTAGAGTTGGCGGTCGAGCCGTACACAGAATTATACGGCGGAAGCTTCCACCGTCACATCCGGGATATGCTCGGACGATTGCAGAATGGCGCCAGAGGTACTTTTCTGACACAGGCTCGTTAAGGTATGTTTGGGGAAGCGTGCACGCATCGGGAAGCGTGCCCGCGCTCCCCCGGGGTCCTATATAAAGACCCCCAGACGTTGACGAAGGTAGGGGTAACTCTTTACTGTAGCTACATTACGCTGCCTCTCTCGTTGCCTGACTTGAGCGTCGGAGGGTCGTCGCCGGGAAACCCCTCCCGGTTCGGCTTCTTTGCAGGATCGTCGGAGAGCTACGCCACCAGTCGGAGACAGCGGAGCGTGTCACGTCCCCAGCGTCCGTCGACTCAGCGCTCGGACAGGATCACCTATAATGATAAAATTTTCATGAATAATGGAAAATCATTTAAGCACTAATAAATTATTTGTTACAGTAAGATGTAATTTCTTTAAAAGTTATTTAAAAATAGTTTATAAGCTCGAAAAATCTTGACATTTCTTATGAGAATGTAATATAGCAATTATTTTATCAAAATAATAATTTTTCAAAAATTAAATTATCAAAAAATTTTAATATTAAAATTTATTATTTAAAAAAATAATTCATAGAAAATTCAATAACGGAAATAAAATTTTGAAAAGTTTTCCTACGATAGATAACTTGATAAGTATTCATAAAAAAAAATAAAGTTTACAAAAAATAACTCTGTGAAATATTTTAAAATAAATAAATATTTTTTTATTAAAAAAATTATAAAAAATAATTCAACAGTCAAAAAAATTTTTAAATTTTTTCTATAGATTAGAAATGAGATCCTCTTTCTAGGAAAAATTAAACTCTAATTAATTTTAAACAGAAATTATACAAAACACTTTTAAAATGTTAGGCAATTATAGGATAAATAATAAAAATTAGAAATGTGCACAAGAAATTTAATCTAAGCATGATTTTGGAATCAAATATATGTTCTTTTCTACTGAAATCAAGTACTTTATAGGAACATATTTTTTAGTTACATTTTATTTGACCCTTATGAAATCTATAATACCAATTTAATCCTTGATAATTTCTAAAATTTGAAAAAACAAGATCTGAGCATGCAGAATTTTTAAAAAATTTTATTTATTATTTCAAATTAGCATTTTTTCAATTTTTAATTTATCAAAATCTTCAATTAAACATGATTTTACTAAGATTATTTTTATTTCTAAATTCTTCTTTTCCAACTTTTCATTTATGGTTTTTAATTTACATATTGATTTAGACATCGATTTAATAGCAAATAGAGTTGATCAAGAGATAAGAGACATACCTCACTTACCATCTGAAGCTTGATTCTCTCCCTGCATCACTGCATTCATCTGATGTCGCTCCCTCTTTATTGATGTTGGTTTCTGAGTTGCTTGATTCTTCATGACTAGCCATGAGTGCTAGTCCTGCATATTCTTCTATTTCGGATTTGGATGTTGAACTTTTGCCCCAAGTAGCCTTGAGATTCTTGTCTTTGTTTCGCCTTGGTCCTTTGTCTTTTTCCTTCTTGAGTTCTGAATAGTTCTCCTTTACGTGCCCTTTTTGACAATGGTAGCATTGAACTTTTCTTTTGTTTCTTGAATTTTTTCTATTCTATATTTCTTTAAATTTGTTAGATTTTTTTTTTAAAAAAAAATTCTTACCATTTAAGCTTTTTGGTCTGCTTCTAGATCTGAGTTTGACTCGGATTCATCCTTCTTGGGCTCTTAGGGCCAAGTTCTGGCTTGAGTCTTTTGTTGTACCTGCGCATCTAGTTTCATGTAATTCTAAAGTCGAAAAAGTTCTTCTAAGGTACTTACCTCTAGGTCCTTCGAGATGTAATAGGCGTCTATGATCGAAGTTTATTTTGAAGTTCTGGGGAAAACGTTGAGTGCGTAGCGTACGGAATCCTAGTTGGTTACCTTTTCGGCGAGATTGACCAGTCCAATGATTAACTCCTTGATCTTCACGTGTAGTTAGATACTTTCTCACCTTTTTCTAGACGGACGTTTGTTAGTTGATTTCGAAGGAGGTCTCATCATGCGAGCTTCACTTTGGATGTTCCTTCATGAATCTCCAAGAATTTTTCCCAGAGTTCTTTGGCTGATGAGTAGTTTTCAATGTGGTTGACTTCTTGAGGTGGTAATACAATTAGCAAGTAATATTCAGCTTTACTATTTGCTACGAAGTCACTTTTTTCCTTCTTTGTCCATTGACTTTCTTCTTTCTCTTGTCCTTCTTTGTCCATTGACTTTCTTCTTTCCCTTCTCCTTGATGATCCTTAGGAATTACAAAATCATATTTTATTATTATTAGAATTTTGAAATCAGTTCGTAGGAATATCTCCATTTTGTGTTTCCGGCGGTTAAAGGCTTGGTCCATCCATTGATTTCTATACTTCGGTCGACGATTAGCCCTTCAAAAGCATCCTCACTTTGATACCAATTGTTGGTCCCTTTGAAGTCAACAAGAAGGGGGGTGAACTGTCTGAAATTAAAAATAAACCTTTGTCGATCTTCAAACTAAGTTAGGCAAACACTTGTTTAATAACAGAAAGTAAATACATAAAATAAAAATAGAGGCAAGAGTATTTATTAGGTTTGCAATCAGAGTATTGCTAATCCTAAACAAATGAAGCTCACTAAAATTTCCTTCTTTCAAAGGCGAAGTAGCTTCTTATAACGTCAAAAGCACAAAATAGTAGAGAACAAAATTAAAAAAGTTGTTTGCCAGTGTTGTTCTAAACTACTGAGACCAGGGCTCTATTTATAGCCTCCTGATCAGATATGACAGTTTGCTGACTTGGCAGCTTCGAGCAACTAGAAGGGGTCCGGGCGCTTGGGCGTGGATAAAACTTTATCCATGTTATAACGATTCGTAATGACCAGCTGAGGATAAACTTTCATGGTCTGGGGTCTTGGACCAGGTCTGGACGCCTAAACCGTGTTGACACAGCCCTCGAACAAGGCACATGAGGAGGTGCCCTAGGATCCCCCAGGGGGTCTGAGCGCCTGGACCAGGTCCGAGCACCCGGACCGTCCGAGCCCCTTTCGGTCCAGGCGCCTATACAGTCAACTCCTTGTTGATTGTCTGATTTTCCTCCATTTCAGCTCTGTTCGCTTGAGTGATTTCAGTCATCCGGAATAGAGCTCACCTGAACCCATTTTCCAGTCTTCTCCTCGAGCAAGTTTTCGCTCCGGCTTCTCGTCCCTCGGAAAATGCCACTCGCTTCCTTCTCGTCCGTCAACGTACTCTTCCACAGCACCTCGTCCCTCAGACGCACTAAGCCCGTCGACTCTCTCCCATGTCGTTCTTCTCGCTAGCTGCGTATTTCGCTCAAGTACTTCTTATGTTTCTAAGTTCCTGCACACTTAGACACAAAGTATCAAACATTCACAGAACCTAACTTGATTTGGTTGATCATATCAAAACTATCACGGAGTACTTATAATACTAAGTGTCTCCTAATCAGAGGTCTGTCTCAAGCTCAAATCCTATAATATAGGATATAAAAAACTAAGTACTAGAACAATTCTATTAACCATGAATAGTCTGCTTATATTAATCATTTATTTTTCTTTTAATAGTGGTCTAAATTTCTCAATTATTATTAATGGATCTGCAATTTAATTAGTCACTACTAAATCTATTAGAAATTCAATTAACTATCAAGTTAATTAAACTAGTGTGGTTAACTTTTAATTAATATCAAGTCAGTTATCCATTCCATTAACCATCTAATTGCTTAAATCAATTATCACTAAATTAATTAAATGATAACCTGATTAATCATTAATGAATAAGGATGAATTAACTTTATTACCTTAATTTATCAATTTAATCCGTCTGCCCATTATCAACCGTAATCAGATGGCTTAAATTAAATAGACAAATAACATGTTCCTCACAGTTCTTCTCTGTGAGAATGTCAATGTCACGCCCCCAGAAGAGTCCCTGCCAGACGAAAATCCGACAGCATCTCCCCTGTACTGGTGACAATATGAAGCATACATACATACATCACAATATATAAACATAAACAACATATTCATCAGCCCATACGGCTGGAACATACATAAAATAGAAACAACATAACCACGAAATGTATCAATTATATATATATCTATCCATAGACTACAATTACTATACAGATAAACGACATCTGTAACAAAAGTGCAAAATGTAAATACAGCGAAACAAAAGTAAAACAAACCAGAAAATCAGCACGTCGAGATCTCTGAGCAACTCTACAAAAGTCCAAAATCAACAGTAATATCAAAAGGATCCCTGCGTCTGCAAAACTGGAGACCAAGGAATGTAGCAAATTAGCCAAATGGCTAAGTGGATACTCAAGAAAGATGTGCATGAATTTAATCTTATTGAAGAAGTCAAGGAAGTAGAATAAATCATCATCTTTTGTTACAACTTTAGGATTATTCTTAAAGTTCTACATTTATACATATATATGTATAATCATCTTCTCATTATCTATAATCAGGTAAAATTTTTAGATTAGAGTTTAGGATCTTCACCTTATCATCACTTGTCATCATTAATAAAATCAATTTTTCAATCTTATTATTTAATCACTCAATTATAAGTTATCATGGTAAGATCAACATGTATATCAATAGTCTGAATCTGATAAATCAACTAAAAAGTGAATCACTGGAGCCAATATCATCAGAGTGAAATATCATATGGATAGGCTAAAAGCCTCCTAAGAGTATAAAACTGTCGCATACGTCATCTGACGTACGGGCTATCAGCCCTCACCGGTGGAAGACATAATAAACACTGACCGAGGGCTACATCACGCCAACACGCCTCGGGTGTACGGTCAGATACTCTGGACCGCGGCCGCCGCGCTACCACAATAACATGTGGGCGGTCCAGTACTCTAATATAGAGCTCTGGTATAAAGCTAGGCTCATAGTCTTCACTTTTTAATTCTTCATTTACTATCTTTATTAATTCACCGTTATGATTATATTCTCTTTTCATATTGAATGGTCAATCGAGGTAATATTTTCGGATCAAGTCTATTAATTTATCATTATAGGGTCCACAGATAAAAAGCTACAAGTATCAACAGATAGAGTATCAAAAGCATGAAATATGTAAGGTCAAGCAAGTCAAAAGAGACAAGGTATCAACAGAAGATAAATTTAGAATATTTCTTTAATTTTAAAAACAACCCTTCCCATATCAATCCCAATATGAACCCACATATGAACAAGAAATAATATCAATTATTTACCCTCCAATAATTTTAATATTTTAACCCATTTCGCTATTTCTAATATCAGTTTAATCCCCATTTTGAAAACAATAATACAACATATACATATTCCAATTTATATATTTATTCATGCACAAGGAAATAGACAAGAGTAGATGTATCCACCTTATATACAGCAAAATCTCCGAGTATCGGCAGGTCACCGTGCTCCACTCGAGCTCGGATCTACAAACACAATATCAAACATAACTTAAATAATCAAAATACTATCTAATAATAATAATGACCTAAAATCTACACATTAACTCTGATTCAAAATCAGTGAATTATTTTGATCTCGATACCTCGTACTACTTCGCATTCCTAAATACAACATCTGTTATAATCTAAATAACCCTTCTAACTACACATCAATTTAACCAAAAGCAACCTAAAATATACCTTCTAAGGGTTTTGTGTGGCTGCTGGAAATGAGGACAGCAACTAGGGTTGCTTTCCCTTTGTCGTTGGCCACCTCAACTAGCTCCGGCGAGCTCCGGCGAACTCCAACGGTACTGCCAAGAATAGGGCAGCAGCTAGGGCTGCTGTTGGAGGAAACAAAATGCAGCAAAAAATGCTGCTGTTGGTGGGGAAAAAGGAGAGAGCAACTAGGGTTTTGTTTCCTCTCTTCTTCCGGTGGTTTGGCGAGCTCCGGCGAACTCCGAGGAGCTCCAACAGTGCTGCCGAGAAGCAGAGAAGAGGAAGCAAAGGAGAAAACAGTGCTCTGCCCTTGCTGGAGGAGGAGAAGAGGTGCGGGAGGAGAAAACGAGGGCTGCTTGAGAAGAAGAACGGGAGAAAAAAAATCTGCCGTTTGTTGCCGCTAGAGAAGAAAACGAAGAAGAAGAGAAGGGTTTTGAGGCTTCGGTGGGGAAGAGAAAAGGGAAAAGGAAAAAGGGGGGTGTGGGGGAGAGCAGTGCACGTGGGTGAGTGGGCATGGGTGTTTTTGGTTTTTTTTTTTTTTTTTTTCTCACACTTAACATTCTCCCCCACTAAAAGAAATTTGGTCCCCAAATTTAAGTAAGTGTGAAGTACTGATACCTGGGGGAAATAAATGAGGATATCCGATACGTATATCCTCCTCACGCTCCCAAGTTGCTTCTTGATCAGAGTGGTGCTGCCACCCAACCTTTACGAGACGGAGGCATTTGTTCCTCAACCGATGTTCCTTGTGATCTAGAATACGAACAGGGAATTCTTCGTATGTCGCATCAGACTGTAGGGGAACTACAAGATCCTTCAAGACATGTGTCGGATCCGGAACATACTTCCGCAGCATAGAAACATGAAAGACATTATGTACTCCTGCTAAAGCTGGGGGTAACGCAAGTCGATATGCAACAACACCAATCCGCTCAAGAATCTGGAAAGGTCCGATAAATCTGGGTGCTAACTTCCCTTTTAACCCAAATCTCTTAACTCCTTTTATGGGTGAAACACGAAGAAATACGTGATCACCTATCGCAAATTCTAACATTCTTCGTCTTTTATCTGCATAACTCTTTTGGCGACTCTGAGCAGTCAACAGTCTCTGTCTAATAGTTCGTACAAGCTCAGCATCATGCTGAACACTCTGAGGGCCCAAGAGTTGACGTTCACCGACCTCATCCCATAAGATAGGAGATCTACATGCTCTGCCATAAAGTGCCTCAAACGGTGCCATTTGAATAGCAGAGTGGTAACTGTTATTATAAGCAAACTCTACCAAATGTAGGTGGTCCTCCCAACTACCTCCAAAATCTAGCACACAAGCACGCAACAGATCCTCTAGAGTCTGGATAGTGCGCTCTGATTGTCCATCAGTCTGAGGATGAAAAGCGGTGCTAAAGCGCAGCTCGGTTCCCAACGCCTTTTGGAAACTTTGCCAGAATCTCGAAGTAAAACGTGGATCTCTATCGGAAATAATACTGAGGGGAATACCATGGAGTTTAATAATTTCTCTGCAATATAACTCTGCTAGACGATCTAGAGATTCTGTCTTACGAATCGGTAAGAAATGTGCTGATTTAGTTAACCGATCGACAATCACCCAGATTGAATCATGTCTCCTCTGGGTCCTTGGTAACCCCGTGACAAAATCCATAGTGACATGCTCCCACTTCCATTCTGGCACTACAATCTTCTGAAGTAACTCGGCGGTCTCCCTGTGTTCTGCTTAATTTGTTGGCAAACTAGACATTGAGCTACAAAGTCTGCAATATCTCTTTTCATACCTTTCCACCAATATGATCGCTCAAGTCTTGATACATTCGTGTACCACCGGGGTGAACTGCAAATCTCGATCGGTGGGCTTCTCGAAGGAGATCCTCATAGGATGTACCTCAGGACGCATAACTTACTTCGAAGAAGAGATCCATCCATATCACGTGTCTCGTCTGGGCCTAACTTCAACTCACTAACTATAGATCTAAGATACTGGTCTTCCATTTGACTTTCCTTAATCTGCTCCACCAATGGGGACTGTGCGATCAAGGAGACCAGTATACCACGCTGTGTTTGCCCTACTTCAGTTAAATCTAACTCTGAAAACTGTCTGACTAGATCTGTAACTGCCACCCTGTGAGTTGCCAATACTCCTCTAGACTTCCTGCTCAATGCATCTGCAACTACATTAGCTTTTCCAGGATGGTAGTTGATAGTGCAGTCATAGTCTTTCAGAAACTCCATCCACCTTCTCTGTCGAAGGTTTAACTCTTTCTGAGTGAAAAGATATTTCAGACTCTTGTGATCGGTGAATATCTCAAAGGTAATACCGTAGAGATAATGTCTCCAAATTTTAAGGGCAAACATGATGGATGCTAATTCTAAATCATGTACGGGATAATTTTTCTCATGATCTTTTAGCTGACGAGAAGCATAAGCTACTACTCTATCATACTGCATCAAAACTGCCCCTAATCCTTGAATAGATGCATCCGTGTAAAGAATGAATCCATCATCTCCAGAGGGAATAACTAATACTGGAGCACTCACCAATCTCTGCTTGAGCTCTTGGAAGCTTGCTTCACAAGCCTCAGACCAAGTAAACTTGACTCCTTTTCTAGTTAATCGAGTCAAAGGTGCAGCAATACTAGAAAATCCTTCCACAAATCTCCGATAGTACCCAGCTAATCCGAGAAAGCTACGGATTTCCTGCACTGACTTTGGTTGTTCCCATCGGTCAACTGCTTCAATCTTCTGGGGGTCTACTAAAATCCCTTTGCTAGAGATTACATGCCCTAGAAATCCCACAGAACTCAGCCAAAAAGCACATTTACTGAACTTAGCATATAAGCGTTCCTTCCGTAAAGTTTCTAAAACTATTCTGAGATGTTGTTCGTGCTCCTCTTCTGATCGCGAATATACCAGAATGTCATCAATAAAGACAATAACAAATCGGTCTAAATATTCTAAGAATACCCGGTTCATCAGATCCATAAAAGCTGCAGGAGCATTGGTAAGCCCAAACGGCATTACCAAAAACTCATAATGTCCATATCGAGTACGGAAGGCAGTCTTCTGAATATCTGTATCTCTAACTCGTAACTGGTGATAGCCTGATCTTAAATCAATTTTTGAGTACACACAGGTACCTTTAAGCTGATCAAACAAATCATCTATTCTAGGTAGAGGATACTTGTTCTTGATAGTTACAGAGTTTAACTGCCTATAATCAATACAGAGCCTCAAGGATCCATCTTTTTTCTTAACAAAGAGCACTGGAGCACCCCAAGGAGAAACACTAGGACGAATAAAACTCTTGTCTAGCAACTCCTGAAGCTGGATCTTTAGTTCCTCCAGTTCTCTTGGTGCCATCCGATATGGAGCTTTCGATATTGAAGCTGTGCTAAGAAGCAACTCAATGGCAAACTCTACCTGTCGCCGAGGTGGCAAGCCAGGAAGTTCTTCAGGAAATACGTCGGGATATTCACGTATTATGTGGACATCAGAAAGCTGGACAGAACTATCCACATTGGAACTCACTAAAGACAAGAGATACCCCTTGCATCCCCGAGCCAACAACTGCTGAGCCTGGAGAGCTGAGATAATAGATACCCCTCGATCATTGATCCCAATAAATTCCCATGATGATTGATCTAAGGGTTGAAAAGTCACCACTTTGGCTCGATAATCGACAGTGGCATGATGCTCTGACAGCCAATCCATACCCAAAATAATATCGAATTCAGTCATCTCTAGCACCTGGAGATCCACTGTAAGGATATGGCTATCGAAATTTAAAGGACAACTCTTGACCTCCTGATCTGACATCAATACTCCACCTGATGGTGTCAATACTGATAATCCATAAGGTCGAAGAGTTGGGACCCTCCTAATCTTGCATACAAACTCAGGAGAAATAAAGGAATGCGAGCTACCCGTATCTATCAATATATCCGCAGGAATACTATAAACAGAAATAATACCTCGGATAACAGATCCTCCAGCTCGCTGTGCCTCCTCACGAGTCAAAGCATAAACATGTCCCGGCTCAAGACCTGATGGTTGACCCCTCTGGATAGAAGAAGAGGGCTGACTCTGATCCTGCGAAGGCTGGTATGACTGGGTCGAAGGCTGATAAGATAATTGTGGCTGATACTGTTGGGGGTGGAGGTAGCAGTCTGCTGGGGTGGAGCTACCAAATACTGCTGAGATGGAGCCACCAAATCTGCTGAGATGGAGCTGGCAGATCTGCTGAAGTGGAGGTCTTGAGTGATACTCACTCTCCACTGGGACTGCAAATGATAGAGTTGTGGCTGGTGAGCAGACTGTGTAGGTGGGGGATTTCGTGGCTGAGGCTGCTGAGATCTCTGGGGCCTTTCTACGCCGAGACCGTGGAGGTCGTGAGGTAGGTCGAGCCTGCTGAGACCGTGATCCTCCTGCCTGATGTTGTGCCTTCAAAGTGCAATCTTTCTGCATATGTCCTGGCAGTTTACAATAAAAACATATACTCTTATCCAGTGGACATTCTGATGCCAGGTGATTTGGTGCACCACATTGAAAACACTTCACCGATATCTGGCCCCGCTGTGATGGAACTGGGCGACTAGATCCATGTGATACTTTGGCCACCTTTCGTGACCGTGAAGACTCTCTAGTCGTATCCTGACCACGAGATCGACGACCTCGACTCTGCTGTCTAGAGTGTGAGCTCTGCGAGGTCTGTCGGCTGGCTTCTCTTTCTTGAGAGACTTGCTGCTGAGTCATCTCAATAAATATGGCTCGATCAAGTGCCTCTCGATAAGTAGTAACAGGAAATCCAGACATCCTGATCCGAATATATGCTGCCAGTCCCTGTGTAAAGTGAAACATACGGTCTGAGTCCTGAGCAACCATATATGGGCAAAACTCAGCAAGTCTGCTAAATTCTGCACTATAGTCTAGCACGCTTCGGTCACCCTGCTTGAGACTCATGAATTCCTGGCGTCGAGCAACACAAAATGCTGCAGGAAAATACTGTCTCTCGAACGCCTCTCGAAAAGACTGCCAAGAGATAATCTGATCCCCAAAGACTGTCTTTTGCATCTTCCACCATGTGGATGCTTGCCCTCGAAAATGATAAGCGGCTAGCTCTACCTTCTCTGTGTCTGAACAGGACATGTATCCAAAAGTGCCCTCAATATCCTCCAACCATGTACGCGCCACCCAAGGATCGGTGCCTCCATGGAACAGCGTAAAACGATCCTTTGCTGAACTAGCAAGCAAAGGAATACGGGCCTTTTCCATAATAAACGATGCTGTAGGAATGGCTGGTACGGCTACCTGAGCTGCAACAAGATGAGGTTGTCCCTCAGTCTGACCACCGACTCCAATACTGGGACCAACCTGAGCTCCCGGTATCAACTCAGATGGGGAGATAGGAGCCTCATCCAAACCAAGATCAGTAGTAGTGGCACGCTGACATGCACGACCACGACCGCGACCACTACCACTGTCGCAACCACGACTGCGACTACGGGCACGGCTACTGCCCCAACCGCGACCACGGGCTCGTGGCATTGCCTATAAAATCAGATGAAAATTTTCAATAATCATAATCAAGATAATTAAAACAAAGAATGACCCGTAAATCCTATAGCTCAGAGATACAACTCGACTTGTATAAAAATTCCTTTGCTCGAGAAGTACATAAACTGAAAACCAAAAATCTCGAAATAAAGCCAAAACCCACGAGCAGAAAACGAAAACGCTCGATACCAATAAAATTGTCACGCCCCAGAAGAGTCCCTGCAGATAAAAATCCGACAGCATCTCCCCTGTACCGGTGACAATATGAAGCATACATACATACATCACAATATATAAACATAAACAACATATTCATCAGCCCACACGGCTGGAACATACATAAAATAGAAACAACATAACCACGAAATGTATCAATTATATATATCTATCCATAGACTACAATTACTATACAGATAAACGACATCTGTAACAAAAGTGCAAAATGTAAATACAGCGAAACAAAAGTAAAACAAACCAGAAAATCAGCACGTCGAGATCTCTGAGCAACTCTATGAAAGTCCAAAATCAACAGTAATATCAAAAGGATCCCTGTGTCTGCAAAACTGGAGACCAAGGAATGTAGCAAATTAGCCAAATGGCTAAGTGGATACTCAAGAAAGATGTGCATGAATTTAATCTTATTGAAGAAGTCAAGGAAGTAGAATAAATCATCATCTTTTGTTACAACTTTAGGATTATTCTTAAAGTTCTACATTTATACATATATATGTATAATCATCTTCTCATTATCTATAATCAGGTAAAATTTTTAGATTAGAGTTTAGGATCTTCACCTTATCATCACTTGTCATCATTAATAAAATCAATTTTTCAATCTTATTATTTAATCACTCAATTATAAGTTATCATGGTAAGATCAACATGTATATCAATAGTCTGAATCTGATAAATCAACTAAAAAGTGAATCACTGGAGCCAATATCATCAGAGTGAAATATCATATGGATAGGCTAAAAGCCTCCTAAGAGTATAAACTGTCGCATACGTCATCTGACGTACGGGCTATCAGCCCTCACCGGTGGAAGACATAATAAACACTGACCGAGGGCTACATCACGCCAACACGCCTCGGGTGTACGGTCAGATACTCTGGACCGCGGCCGCCGCACTACCACAATAACATGTGGGCGGTCCAGTACTCTAATATAGAGCTCTGGTATAAAGCTAGGCTCATAGTCTTCACTTTTTAATTCTTCATTTACTATCTTTATTAATTCACTGTTATGATTATATTCTCTTTTCATATTGAATGGTCAATCGAGGTAATATTTTCGGATCAAGTCTATTAATTTATCATTATAGGGTCCACAGATAAAAAGCTACAAGTATCAACAGATAGAGTATCAAAAGCATGAAATATGTAAGGTCAAGCAAGTCAAAAGAGACAAGGTATCAACAGAAGATAAATTTAGAATATTTCTTTAATTTTAAAAACAACCCTTCCCATATCAATCCCAATATGAACCCACATATGAACAAGAAATAATATCAATTATTTACCCTCCAATAATTTTAATATTTTAACCCATTTCGCTATTTCTAATATCAGTTTAATCCCCATTTTGAAAACAATAATACAACATATACATATTCCAATTTATATATTTATTCATGCACAAGGAAATAGACAAGAGTAGATGTATCCACCTTATATACAGCAAAAATCTCCGAGTATCGGCAGGTCACCGTGCTCCACTCGAGCTCGGATCTACAAACACAATATCAAACATAACTTAAATAATCAAAATACTATCTAATAATAATAATGACCTAAAATCTACACATTAACTCTGATTCAAAATCAGTGAATTATTTTGATCTCGATACCTCGTACTACTTCGCATTCCTAAATACAACATCTGTTATAATCTAAATAACCCTTCTAACTACACATCAATTTAACCAAAAGCAACCTAAAATATACCTTCTAAGGGTTTTGTGTGGCTGCTGGAAATGAGGACAGCAACTAGGGTTGCTTTCCCTTTGTCGTTGGCCACCTCAACTAGCTCCGGCGAGCTCCGGCGAACTCCAACGGTACTGCCAAGAATAGGGCAGCAGCTAGGGCTGCTGTTGGAGGAAACAAAATGCAGCAAAAAATGCTGCTGTTGGTGGGGAAAAAGGAGAGAGCAACTAGGGTTTTGTTTCCTCTCTTCTTCCGGTGGTTTGGCGAGCTCCGGCGAACTCCGAGGAGCTCCAACAGTGCTGCCGAGAAGCAGAGAAGAGGAAGCAAAGGAGAAAACAGTGCTCTGCCCTTGCTGGAGGAGGAGAAGAGGTGCGAGAGGAGAAAACGAGGGCTGCTTGAG